>NW_028123330.1:0-316046 GCF_965194805.1 Balaenoptera borealis
AGGAAAAAACGCATACGCCCTTTTTGGCCAAGGGCATCATTGTCAACGTTTTGCCGCTTTTCATGTGCTTTAAAGGCGATTCGAATCTACCTCCTGAAATCTGTTTCCTGCAATTCTGCCTTGATTTCAAATCCTCTTCTTTGCCTTCCCTCAATATATTTGTGGACGAGAGTTATCATTTATAACTCTGCAGGTTTGTGAATTGCAGTGCCCTGAACCTCCATTTTACAACTCGCTTTTTAGGGAGCTGGCCGCAAAAGCGCAGGATGCCTTCAGGCCCTGTTCTGGTTCCGGGGGCAGGCTGAGCCTGTGGTTAATTCTTCTTCCTGATGGGAAAATAGAGTGACCTGTGCCTGTCCCAACACCAAGAGCTAGTCTCTCATTGGTTCCACGTCTTCCAGTTCATCCTCAGGACAAATTGCAACCTGTACGGAACAGGATGTTAAAGGTGCTGATGCTCCAAGTAGGGAGATTGCTAGTAAAGCGGCTGGAATAGCGAACCCGGCCACCAGGAGATGAGAAATGAGGTGCGTTTTAGAAACCTTTCCACATCACACGGTGTACCATCTTCTGGGTTTCTCATGCATGTTTTCGATGTAGGAAGATGCCCTTGAACCTGGAGATTTGGGACCCATGCGATGGGTACCATGCAGTATTACTGTAAAGGGTCTGCGTTTGCTCACCCAACCTCACCAAACCTCTCAGCCCCAAGAGTGTCCACCCTTATGTCTCATCCAGCTGTGGGTCTAGATATGGTCAATCCAGGTTGCATCACAGCCCCTGAACGAATTGTGTAAGAATTTCGCTCTCTTTCACTGTCTTTGTTTCATGGGTTATTCAAAGTAATTTATTTTTATAATGGGGTTTAGCTGCTTTTCACTTCTGTGTTTATGCCGCTTTACACCCACTTGACACACTAACAGAGAGATATCTATACATAGGTTTTAAGATTATTACTAGTCAGATATATTCTTGTGCGGTGAATAGGGCGTGTTGAGTCCAGTTCTCTGAGCAAGGAGTAGGTCTTGTCTATTACATATTGGTTTTATGGAACGGTATCTGAGCTAATTTGAAACCCTTGTTTTATGTATCACCCCACCTCACCTTTCCCGTTAAGCAGCCATAGTGTGTTTTCTGCATGTGTGACTCTGTTCTGTTTTGTAATTCAGTTCAAGTGTAACGGTTTTTACATTCCCTCTATCAGTGATACCTTATGAGAAGTGTCCTTTTCTGTGTGACTTATTTCACTTAGAATCGTCGTACCTAAATCCACTCATCATGCTGCTACTAGCTTTATGACATTGATTTCATGGCTGAGTGATATTCCATTGTACATAAGGACCACAACTTCTTTATCCATTTTTCTCTTTCCTGGGATATTGAAGGTGGAATGAAGTGGAGGTCCTTGTCAACAGAGCAGCCCTAAACTTTGGGGTGCTTGTGTCTTGCTGATTTTTAATTTTCCCAATTTATACCCCCATGAGTGGAAGTGCCCTATGCTCTCTAAGCTTTGCTTTTTAGACGTTTCAGGACTCACCGTACGCTTCTCCAGAGTGGCTGTTGACAATTTACATCCCGCCCATCAGTGTAGCAAGGCTCCCATTTCTCCATGGCCTGTCCTGCATTTCTGGTTTTGACACTTTTTTCAGCATGGCCCTTTTGACCGATGGGAAGCGAGACATCTTTGTAGCGCTGATTTGCCTTTCCAGGTTGCTTGGTTGGCCAAAAAGGGCGTATGCGTTTTTTCCTGAATATATTCAGGAAAAAACGCATACGCCCTTTTTGGCCAAGGGCATCATTGTCAACGTTTTGCCGCTTTTCATGTGCTTTAAAGGCGATTCAAATCTACCTCCTGAAATCTGTTTCCTGCAATTCTGCCTTGATTTCAAATCCTCTTCTTTGCCTTCCCTCAATATATTTGTGGACGAGAGTTATCATTTATAACTCTGCAGGTTTGTGAATTGCAGTGCCCTGAACCTCCATTTTACAACTCGCGTTTTTGGGAGATGGCCGCAAAAGCGCACGATGGCTTCAGGCCCTGTTCTTATTCCGGGGGGCAGGCTGAGCCTGTGGTTAATTCTTCTTCCTGATGGGAAAATAGAGTGACCTGTGCCTGTCCCAACACCAAGAGATAGTCTCTCATTGGTTTCACGTCTTCCCGTTCATCCTCAGGACAAATTGCAACCTGTACGGAACAGGAGGTTAAAGGTGATGATGCTCCAAGGAGGGAGATTGCTAGTAAAGTGGCTGGAATGGCGAACCCGAGCACAAGGAGATGAGAAATGAGGTGCGTTTTAGAAACCTTTCCCCATCACACGGTGTACCATCTTCTGGGTTTCTCATGCATGTTTTCGATGTAGGAAGATGCCCTTGAACCTGGATATTTGGGACCCATGCGATGGGTACCACGCAGTATTACTTTAAAGGGGCTGCGTTTGCTCACCCAACCTCACCAAACCTCTCAGCCGCAACAGTGTCCACCCTTATGTCTCATCCAGCTGTGGGTCTAGATATGGTCAATCCAGGTTGCATCACAGCCCCTGAACGCATTGTGTAAGAATTTCGCTCTCTTTCACTGTCTTTGTTTCATGGGTTTTTCAAAGTAATTTATTTTTATAATGGGGTTTAGCTGCTTTTCACTGCTGTGTTTATGCCGCTTTACACCCACTTGACACACTAACAGAGAGATATCAATACATAGCTTTTAAGATTATTACTAGTCAGATATATTCTTGTGCGGTGAATAGGGCGTGTTGAGTCCAGTTCTCTGAGCAAGGAGTAGGTCTTGTCTATTACATATTGGGTTTATGGAACGGTATCTGAGCTAATTTGAAACCCTTGTTTTATGTATCACCCCACCTCACCTTTCCCGTTAAGCAGCCATAGTGTGTTTTCTGCATGTGTGACTCTGTTCTGTTTTGTAATTCAGTTCAAGTGTAACGGTTTTTACATTCCCTCTATAAGTGATACCTTATGAGAAGTGTCCTTTTCTGTGTGACTTATTTCACTTAGAGTCGTCGTACCTAAATCCACTCATCATGCTGCTACTAGCCTTATGACATTGATTTCACGGCTGAGTGATATTCCATTGTACATAAGGACCACAACTTCTTTATCCATTTTTCTCTTTCCTGGGATATTGAAGGTGGAATGAAGTGGAGGTCCTTGTCAACAGAGCAGCCCTAAACTTTGGGGTGCTTGTGTCTTGCTGATTTTTCATTTTCCCAATTTATACCCCCATGAGTGGAAGTGCCCTATGCTCTCTAAGCTTTGCTTTTTAGACGTTTCAGGACTCACCGAACACTTCTCCAGAGTGGCTGTTGACAATTTACATCCCGCCCATCAGTGTAGCAAGGCTCCCATTTCTCCATGGCCTGTCCTGCATTTTTGGTTTTGAGACTTTTTTCAGCATGGCCCTTTTGACCGATGGGAAGCGAGACATCTTTGTAGCGCTGATTTGCCTTTCCAGGTTGCTTGGTTGGCCAAAAAGGGCGTATGCGTTTTTTCCTGAATATATTCAGGAAAAAACGCATACGCCCTTTTTGGCCAAGGGCATCATTGTCAACGTTTTGCCGCTTTTCATGTGCTTTAAAGGCGATTCGAATCTACCTCCTGAAATCTGTTTCCTGCAATTCTGCCTTGATTTCAAATCCTCTTCTTTGCCTTCCCTCAATATATTGGTGGACGAGAGTTATCATTTATAACTCTGCAGGTTTGTGAATTGCAGTGCCCTGAACCTCCATTTTACAAGTCGCTTTTTAGGGAGCTGGCCGCAAAAGCGCAGGATGCCTTCAGGCCCTGTTCTGGTTCCGGGGGCAGGCTGAGCCTGTGGTTAATTCTTCTTCCTGATGGGAAAATAGAGTGACCTGTGCCTGTCCCAACACCAAGAGCTAGTCTCTCATTGGTTCCACGTCTTCCCGTTCACCCTCAGGACAAATTGCAACCTGCACGGAGCAGGAGCTTAAAGGTGCTGATGCTCCAAGTAGGGAGATTGCTAGTAAAGCGGCTGGAATAGCGAACCCGGGCGCAAGGAGATGAGAAATGAGGTGCGTTTTAGAAACCTTTCCACATCACACGGTGTACCATCTTCTGGGTTTCTCATGCATGTTTTCGATGTAGGAAGATGCCCTTGAACCTGGAGATTTGGGACCCATGCGATGGGTACCACGCAGTATTAGTTGAAAGGGTCTGCGTTTGCTCACCCAACCTCACCAAACCTCTCAGCCCCAAGAGTGTCCACCCTTATGTCTCATCCAGCTGTGGGTCTAGATATGGTCAATCCAGGTTGCATCACAGCCCGTGAACGCATTGTGTAAGAATTTCTATCTCTTTCACTGTCTTTGTTTCATGGGTTTTTCAAAGTAATTTATTTTTATAATGGGGTTTAGCTGCTTTTCACTGCTGTGTTTATGCCACTTTACACCCACTTGACACACTAACAGAGAGATATCAATACATAGGTTTTAAGATTATTACTAGTCAGATATATTCTTGTGCGGTGAATAGGGCGTGTTGAGTCCAGTTCTCTGAGCAAGGAGTAGGTCTTGTCTATTACATATTGGGTTTATGGAACGGTATCTGAGCTAATTTGAAACCCTTGTTTTATGTATCACCCCACCTCACCTTTCCCGTTAAGCAGCCATAGTGTGTTTTCTGCATGTGTGACTCTGTTCTGTTTTGTAATTCAGTTCAAGTGTAACGGTTTTTACATTCCCTCTATAAGTGATACCTTATGAGAAGTGTCCTTTTCTGTTTGACTTATTTCACTTAAAATCGTCGTACCTAAATCCACTCATCATGCTGCTACTAGCCTTATGACATTGATTTCATGGCTGAGGGATATTCCATTGTACATAAGGACCACAACTTCTTTATCCATTTTTCTCTTTCCTGGGATATTGAAGGTGGAATGAAGTGGAGGTCCTTGTCAACAGAGCAGCCCTAAACTTTGGGGTGCTTGTGTCTTGCTGATTTTTCATTTTCCCAATTTATACCCCCATGAGTGGAAGTGCCCTATGCTCTCTAAGCTGTGTTTTTTAGATGTTTCAGGACACACCGTACGCTTCTCCAGAGTGGCTGTTGGCAATTTACATCCCGCCCATCAGTGTAGCAAGGCTCCCATTTCTCCATGGCATGTCCTGCATTTCTGGTTTTGACAGTTTTTTCAGCATGGGCCTTTTGACCGATGGGAAGCGAGACTTCTTTGTAGCACTGATTTGCCTTTCCAGGTTGCTTGCTTGGCCAAAAAGGGCGTATGCGTTTTTTCCTGAATATATTCAGGAAAAAACGCATACGCCCTTTTTGGCCAAGGGCATCATTGTCAACGTTTTGCCGCTTTTCATGTGCTTTAAAGGCGATTCGAATCTACCTCCTGAAATCTGTTTCCTGCAATTCTGCCTTGATTTCAAATCCTCTTCTTTGCCTTCCCTCAATATATTTGTGGACGAGAGTTATCATTTATAAGTCTGCAGTTTTGTGAATTGCAGTGCCCTGAACCTCCATTTTACAACTCGCTTTTTAGGGAGCTGGCCGCAATAGCGCAGGATGGCTTCAGGCCCTGTTCTGGTTCCGGGTGGCAGGCTGAGCCTGTGGTTAATTCTTCTTCCTGATAGGAAAATAGAGTGACCTGTGCCTGTCCCAACACCAAGAGCTAGTCTCTCATTGGTTCCACGTCTTCCCGTTCATCCTCAGGACAAATTGCAACCTGTACGGAACAGGAGGTTAAAGGTGATGATGCTCCAAGGAGGGAGATTGCTAGTAAAGTGGCTGGAATGGCGAACCCGAGCACAAGGAGATGAGAAATGAGGTGCGTTTTAGAAACCTTTCCCCATCACACGGTGTACCATCTTCTGGGTACCTCATGCATGTTTTCGATGTAGGAAGGTGCCCTTGAACCTGGAGATTTGGGACCCATGCGATGGGTACCACACAGTATTACTTTAAAGGGTCTGCGTTTGCTCACCCAACCTCACCAAACCTCTCAGCCCCAAGAGTGTCCACCCTTATGTCTCATCCAGCTGTGGGTCTAGATATGGTCAATCCAGGTTGCATCACAGCCCCTGAACGCATTGTGTAAGAATTTCGCTCTCTTTCACTGTCTTTGTTTCATGGGTTTTTCAAAGTAATTTATTTTTATAATGGGGTTTAGCTGCTTTTCACTGCTGTGTTTATGCCGCTTTACACCCACTTGACACACTAACAGAGAGATATCAATACATAGGTTTTAAGAGTATTACTAGTCAAATATATTCTTGTGCGGTGAATAGGGCGTGTTGAGTCCAGTTCTCTGAGCAAGGAGTAGGTCTTGTCTATTACATATTGGGTTTATGGAATGGTATCTGAGCTAATTTGAAAACCTTGTTTTATGTATCACCCCACCTCACCTTTCCCGTTAAGCAGCCATAGTGTGTTTTCTGCATGTGTGACTCTGTTCTGTTTTGTAATTCAGTTCAAGTGTAACGGTTTTTACATTCCCTCTATAAGTGATACCTTATGAGAAGTGTCCTTTTCTGTGTGACTTATTTCACTTAGAATCGTCGTACCTAAATCCACTCATCATGCTGCTACTAGCCTTATGACATTGCTTTCATGGCTGAATGATATTCCATTGTACATAAGGACCACAACTTCTTTATCCATTTTTCTCTTTCCTGGGATATTGAAGGTGGAATGAAGTGGAGGTCCTTGTCAACAGAGCAGCCCTAAACTTTGGGGTGCTTGTGTCTTGCTGATTTTTAATTTTCCCAATTTATAACCCCATGAGTGGAAGTGCCCTATGCTCTCTAAGCTTTGTTTTTTAGATTTTTCAGGACTCACCGTACGCTTCTCCAGAGTGGCTGTTGGCAATTTACATCCCGCCCATCAGTGTAGCAAGGCTCCCATTTCTCCATGGCATGTCCTGCATTTCTGGTTTTGACACTTTTTTCAGCATGGCCTTTTTAACCGATGGGAAGCGAGACATCTTTGTAGCGCTGATTTGCCTTTCCAGGTTGCTTGGTTGGCCAAAAAGGGCGTATGCGTTTTTTCCTGAATATATTCAGGAAAAAACGCATACGCCCTTTTTGGCCAAGGGCATCATTGTCAACGTTTTGCCGCTTTTCATGTGCTTTAAAGGCGATTCGAATCTACCTCCTGAAATCTGTTTCCTGCAATTCTGCCTTGATTTCAAATCCTCTTCTTTGCCTTCCCTCAATATATTTGTGGACGAGAGTTATCATTTATAACTCTGCAGGTTTGTGAATTGCAGTGCCCTGAACCTCCATTTTACAACTCGCTTTTTAGGGAGCTGGCCACAAAAGCGCAGGATGCCTTCAGGCCCTGTTCTGGTTCCGGGGGCAGGCTGAGCCTGTGGTTAATTCTTCTTCCTGATGGGAAAATAGAGTGACCTGTGCCTGTCCCAACACCAAGAGCCAGTCTCTCATTGGTTCCACGTCTTCCCGTTCACACTCAGGACAAATTGCAACCTGTACGGAGCAGGAGGTTAAAGGTGCTGATGCTCCAAGTAGGGAGATTGCTAGTAAAGCGGCTGGAATGGCGAACCCGGGCACAAGGAGATTAGAAATGAGGTGCGTTTTAGAAGCCTTTCCCCATCACACGGTGTACCATCTTCTGGGTTTCTCATGCATGTTTTCGATGTAGGAAGATGCCCTTGAACCTGGTGATTTGGGACCCATGCGATGGGTACCACGCAGTATTACTTTAAAGGGTCTGCGTTTGCTCACCCAACCTCACCAAACCTCTCAGCCCCAAGAGTGTCCACCCTTAGATCTCATCCAGCTGTGGGTCTAGATATGGTCAATCCAGGTTGCATCACAGCCCCTGAACGCATTGTGTAAGAATTTCTCTCTCTTTCACTGTCTTTGTTTCATGGGTTTTTCAAAGTAATTTATTTTCATAATGGGGTTTAGCTGCTTTTCACCGCTGTGTTTATGCCGCTTTACACCCACTTGACACACTAACAGAGAGATATCAATACATAGGTTTTAAGATTATTACTAGTCAGATATATTCTTGTGCGGTGAATAGGGCGTGTTGAGTCTAGTTCTCTGAGCAAGGAGTAGGTCTTGTCTATTACATATTGGGTTTATGGAACGGTATCTGAGCTAATTTGAAACCCTTGTTTTATGTATCACCCCACCTCACCTTTCCCGTTAAGCAGCCATAGTGTGTTTTCTGCATGTGTGACTCTGTTCTGTTTTGTAATTCAGTTCAAGTGTAACGGTTTTTACATTCCCTCTATAAGTGATACCTTATGAGAAGTGTCCTTTTCTGTGTGACTTATTTCACTTAGAGTCGTCGTACCTAAATCCACTCATCATGCTGCTACTAGCCTTATGACATTGATTTCACGGCTGAGTGATATTCCATTGTACATAAGGACCACAACTTCTTTATCCATTTTTCTCTTTCCTGGGATATTGAAGGTGGAATGAAGTGGAGGTCCTTGTCAACAGAGCAGCCCTAAACTTTGGGGTGCTTGTGTCTTGCTGATTTTTCATTTTCCCAATTTATACCCCCATGCGTGGAAGTGCCCTATGCTCTCTAATCTGTGTTTTTTAGATGTTTCAGGACACACCGTACACTTCTCCAGAGTGGCTGTTGGCAATTTACATCCCGCCCATCAGTGTAGCAAGGCACCCATTTCTCCATGGCCTGTCCTGCATTTCTGGTTTTGACACTTTTTTCAGCATGGCCCTTTTGAGCGATGGGTAGCGAGTCTTCTTTGTAGCGCTGATTTGCCTTTCCAGGTTGCTTGGTTGGCCAAAAAGGGCGTATGCGTTTTTTCCTGAATATATACAGGAAAAAACGCATACGCCCTTTTTGGCCAAGGGCATCATTGTCAACGTTTTGCCGCTTTTCATGTGCTTTAAAGGCGATTCGAATCTACCTCGTGAAATCTGTTTCCTGCAATTCTGCCTTGATTTCAAATCCTCTTCTTTGCCTTCCCTCAATATATTTGTGGACGAGAGTTATCATTTATAATTCTGCAGGTTTGTGAATTGCAGTGACCTGTAGCTCCATTTTACAACTCGCTTTTTTGGAGATGGCCGCAAAAGCGCAGGATGGCTTCAGGCCCTGTTCTGGTTCCGGGGGGCAGGCTGAGTCTGTGGTAAATTCTTCTTCCTGATGGGACAATAGAGTGACCTTTGCCTGTCCCAACACCAAGAACTAGTCTCTCATTGGTTCCCCATCTACCCGTTCATCCTCAGGACAAATTGCAACCTGTATGGAACAGGAGGTTAAAGGTGCTGATGCTCCAAGTAAGGAGCTTGCTAGAAAAGCGGCTGGAATGGCGAACCTGGGCACAAGGAGATGAGAAATGAGGTGCGTTTTAGAAACCTTTCCCCATTACACGGTGTACCATCTTCTGGGTTTCTCATGCATGTTTTCGATGTAGGAAGATGCCCTTGAACCTGGAGATTTGGGACCCATGGGATGGGTACCACGCAATAGTACTTTAAAGGGTCTGCATTTGCTCACCCAACCTCACCAAACCTCTCAGCCGCAAGAGTGTCCACCCTTATGTCTCATCCAGCTGTGGGTCTAGATATGGTCAATCCAAGTTTCATCACAGCCCCTGAACGCATTGTGTAAGAATTTCGCTCTCTTTCACTGTCTTTATTTCATCGGTTTTTCAAAGTTATTTATTTTTATAATGGTTTTTAGCTGCTTTTCACTGTTGTGTTTATGCCGCTTTACATCCACTTGACACACTAACAGAGAGATATCAATATATAGGTTTTAAGATTATTACTAGTCAGATATAATGTTGTGCGGTGAACAGGGCGTGTTGAGTCCAGTTCTCTGAGCAAGGAGTAGGTCTTGTCTATTACATATTGGGTTTATGCAACGGTATCTGAGCTAATTTGAAACCCTTGTTTTATGTATCACCCCACCTCACCTTTCCCGTTAGCACCCATAGTGTGTTTTCTGCATGTGTGACTCTGTTCTCTTTTGTAATTCAGTTCAAGTGTAACGGTTTTTACATTCCCTCTATCAGTGAGACCTTATGAGAAGTGTCCTTTTCTGTGTGACTTATTTCACTTAGAATCGTCGTACCTAAATCCACTCATCATGCTGCTACTAGCCTTATGACATTGCTTTCATGGCTGAATGATATTCCATTGTACATAAGGACCACAACTTCTTTATCCATTTTTCTCTTTCCTGGGATATTGAAGGTGGAATGAAGTGGAGGTCCTTGTCAACAGAGCAGCCCTAAACTTTGGGGTGCTTGTGTCTTGCTGATTTTTAATTTTCCCAATTTATAACCCCATGAGTGGAAGTGCCCTATGCTCTCTAAGCTTTGTTTTTTAGATTTTTCAGGACTCACCGTACGCTTCTCCAGAGTGGCTGTTGGCAATTTACATCCCGCCCATCAGTGTAGCAAGGCTCCCATTTCTCCATGGCCTGTCCTGCATTTCTGGTTTTGACACTTTTTTCAGCATGGCCTTTTTAACCGATGGGAAGCGAGACATCTTTGTAGCGCTGATTTGCCTTTCCAGGTTGCTTGGTTGGCCAAACAGGGCGTATGCGTTTTTTCCTGAATATATTCAGGAAAAAACGCATACGCCCTTTTTGGCCAAGGGCATCATTGTCAACGTTTTGCCGCTTTTCATGTGCTTTAAAGGCGATTCGAATCTACCTCCTGAAATCTGTTTCCTGCAATTCTGCCTTGATTTCAAATCCTCTTCTTTGCCTTCCCTCAATATATTTGTGGACGAGAGTTATCATTTATAACTCTGCAGGTTTGTGAATTGCAGTGCCCTGAACCTCCATTTTACAACTCGCTTTTTTGGGAGCTGGCCGCAAAAGCGCAGGATGGCTTCAGGCCCTGTTCTGGTTCCGGTGGGCAGGCTGAGCCTGTGGTTAATTCTTCTTCCTGATGGGAAAATAGAGTGACCTGTGCCTGTCCCAACACCAAGAGCCAGTCTCTCATTGGTTCCACGTCTTCCCGTTCACACTCAGGACAAATTGCAACCTGTACGGAGCAGGAGGTTAAAGGTGCTGATGCTCCAAGTAGGGAGATTGCTAATAAAGCGGCTGGAATGGTGAACCCGGGCACAAGGAGATTAGAAATGAGGTGCGTTTTAGAAACCTTTCCCCATCACACGGTGTACCATCTTCTGGGTTTCTCATGCATGTTTTCGATGTAGGAAGATGCCCTTGAACCTGGTGATTTGGGACCCATGCGATGGGTACCACGCAGTATTACTTTAAAGGGTCTGCGTTTGCTCACCCAACCTCACCAAACCTCTCAGCCCCAAGAGTGTCCACCCTTAGATCTCATCCAGCTGTGGGTCTAGATATGGTCAATCCAGGTTGCATCACAGCCCCTGAACGCATTGTGTAAGAATTTCTCTCTCTTTCACTGTCTTTGTTTCATGGGTTTTTCAAAGTAATTTATTTTCATAATGGGGTTTAGCTGCTTTTCACCGCTGTGTTTATGCCGCTTTACACCCACTTGACACACTAACAGAGAGATATCAATACATAGGTTTTAAGATTATTACTAGTCAGATATATTCTTGTGCGGTGAATAGGGCGTGTTGAGTCTAGTTCTCTGAGCAAGGAGTAGGTCTTGTCTATTACATATTGGGTTTATGGAACGGTATCTGAGCTAATTTGAAACCCTTGTTTTATGTATCACCCCACCTCACCTTTCCCGTTAAGCAACTATAGTGTGTTTTCTGCATGTCTGACTCTGTTCTGTTTTGTAATTCAGTTCAAGTGTAACGGTTTTTACATTCCCTCTATAAGTGATACCTTATGAGAAGTGTCCTTTTCTGTGTGACTTATTTCACTTAGAGTCGTCGTACCTAAATCCACTCATCATGCTGCTACTAGCCTTATGACATTGATTTCACGGCTGAGTGATATTCCATTGTACATAAGGACCACAACTTCTTTATCCATTTTTCTCTTTCCTGGGATATTGAAGGTGGAATGAAGTGGAGGTCCTTGTCAAGAGAGCAGCCCTAAACTTTGGGGTGCATGTGTCTTGCTGATTTTTCATTTTCCCAATTTATACCCCCATGCGTGGAAGTGCCCTATGCTCTCTAAGCTGTGTTTTTTAGATGTTTCAGGACACACCGTAAACTTCTCCAGAGTGGCTGTTGGCAATTTACATCCCGCCCATCAGTGTAGCAAGGCACCCATTTCTCCATGGCCTGTCCTGCATTTCTGGTTTTGACACTTTTTTCAGCATGGCCCTTTTGAGCGATGGGTAGCGAGTCTTCTTTGTAGCGCTGATTTGCCTTTCCAGGTTGCTTGGTTGGCCAAAAAGGGCGTATGCGTTTTTTCCTGAATATATACAGGAAAAAACGCATACGCCCTTTTTGGCCAAGGGCATCATTGTCAACGTTTTGCCGCTTTTCATGTGCTTTAAAGGCGATTCGAATCTACCTCGTGAAATCTGTTTCCTGCAATTCTGCCTTGATTTCAAATCCTCTTCTTTGCCTTCCCTCAATATATTTGTGGACGAGAGTTATCATTTATAATTCTGCAGGTTTGTGAATTGCAGTGCCCTGTAGCTCCATTTTACAACTCGCTTTTTTGGAGATGGCCGCAAAAGCGCAGGATGGCTTCAGGCCCTGTTCTGGTTCCGGGGGGCAGGCTGAGTCTGTGGTAAATTCTTCTTCCTGATGGGACAATAGAGTGACCTTTGCCTGTCCCAACACCAAGAACTAGTCTCTCATTGGTTCCCCATCTACCCGTTCATCCTCAGGACAAATTGCAACCTGTATGGAACAGGAGGTTAAAGGTGCTGATGCTCCAAGTAGGGAGCTTGCTAGAAAAGCGGCTGGAATGGCGAACCTGGGCACAAGGAGATGAGAAATGAGGTGCGTTTTAGAAACCTTTCCCCATCACACGGTGTACCATCTTCTGGGTTTCTCATGCATGTTTTCGATGTAGGAAGATGCCCTTGAACCTGGAGATTTGGGACCCATGGGATGGGTACCACGCAATAGTACTTTAAAGGGTCTGCATTTGCTCACCCAACCTCACCAAACCTCTCAGCCGCAAGAGTGTCCACCCTTATGTCTCATCCAGCTGTGGGTCTAGATATGGTCAATCCAAGTTTCATCACAGCCCCTGAACGCATTGTGTAAGAATTTCGCTCTCTTTCACTGTCTTTGTTTCATCGGTTTTTCAAAGTTATTTATTTTTATAATGGGTTTTAGCTGCTTTTCATTGTTGTGTTTATGCCGCTTTACATCCACTTGACACACTAACAGAGAGATATCAATATATAGGTTTTAAGATTATTACTAGTCAGATATAATGTTGTGCGGTGAACAGGGCGTGTTGAGTCCAGTTCTCTGAGCAAGGAGTAGGTCTTGTCTATTACATATTGGGTTTATGCAACGGTATCTGAGCTAATTTGAAACCCTTGTTTTATGTATCACCCCACCTCACCTTTCCCGTTAGCACCCATAGTGTGTTTTCTGCATGTGTGACTCTGTTCTCTTTTGTAATTCAGTTCAAGTGTAACGGTTTTTACATTCCCTCTATCAGTGAGACCTTATGAGAAGTGTCCTTTTCTGTGTGACTTATTTCACTTAGAATCGTCGTACCTAAATCCACTCATCATGCTGCTACTAGCCTTATGACATTGATTTCATGGCTGAGTGATATTCCATTGTACATAAGGACCACAACTTCTTTATCCATTTTTCTCTTTCCTGGGATATTTAAGGTGGAATGAAGTGGAGGTCCTTGTCAAGAGAGCAGCCCTAAACTTTGGTGTGCTTGTGTCTTGCTGATTTTTCATTTTCCCAATTTATACCCCCATGAGTGGAAGTGCCCTATTCTCTCTAAGCTGTGTTTTTTAGATGTTTCAGGACACACCGTACACTTCTCCAGAGTGGCTGTTGGCCATTTACATCCCGCCCATCAGTGTAGCAAGGCTCTCTTTCCTCCCTGGCCTCTCCTGCTTTTCTTGTTTTACACTTTTTTAGGAAGGCCATTTTGACCGATGGGAAGTCAGACTTCTTTGTAGCGCTGAATTGCATTTCCGGCTTGTTTGGTTGGCCAAAAAGGGCCTATGGGTTTTTTCCTGAATTCATTCAGAACAAAACGCATATGCTCTTTTTGGCCAAGTGCATCATTGTCGACGTTTTGCCGCTTTTCATGTGCTTTAGTGGTGATTCGAATCTATCTCCTGAAATCTGTTTCCTGCAATTCTGCCTTAATTTCAAATCCTCTTCGTTGCCTTCCCTCAATATATTTGTGGACGAGAGTTATCATTTATAACTCTGCAGGTTTGTGAATTGCAGTGCCCCTGAGCTCCATTTTTCAACTCGCTTTTTTGGGAGCTTTCTGCAGAACCGCTCGTTTGCTTCTGTCCCTACTCTGGTTCCCGGTGGCAGGCTAAGCCTTTGCTTAATTCTTCTTCCTGACTGGAAAGTAGAGTGACATGTGCCTCTCCGAACATCTAGGGCTTGGCTCCCCTTGTTTCTCCTCCTTCCCCTTCTTCCTTTGGACAAATTCCGATTTCTGTGCAACTGGATGTTGAAGGTGCTGACATCCTCTAGTGGGGAGATTTTAAGGAAAAAGGCTGGAGGGGTGAACCCAACAACCAGGAAATTAGGCGTTTTGGTGCCTTTTCCAAAAATCTTCCTGATCCAACCGTGTTCCATCTTCTGGGTGTCACAGGCATGTTTTAGCTGTAGGAAAGGTCCCGTGTATGTAAGGAGAACACAAGGGATTTTTCCAAATCAGTGTCTCCCCGAACTCCAATCTGGGGAATTTTTAAGCTACTGGTACATGTGTGTTCATTAAGGGACTTGGGCCGTAGGCAGAGTCCGAACTTTAGATGATTGAAGTCTTCAGGTTCAGAAACGCTCACCATCGGCCTCCTTTAGTTTCCATTTTATCTGTAGTTGATAGATGATGTCGATATAGATATCTATTGTTTTTCAGATTATTTCCCCTCAGGGGTCATTACAAAATATTGAGTATAGTTCCCTGTGCTATACAGTAGTTCCCTGTTGATGATATATTTTATACATAGCAGTGTGTATATGTTAATCTGAAACTGTTAATTTATCCCTCCTCCCACCTTTCCCCTTTGGTAATAAAAAATATAAGATTTTATACTTCTCAGAAATCTAGGAGCTGAAAGAGAGGTATCATTTTCAATGGAAAATCATTCAAAACAAGGTTGAAACTTCAACCAAGATTATTAGATGTACATCCTTGGAAAGAAATCCCTGCATTTCTCTACTCTTGACCTGCCAAATAAGACAATCCCCTCCACTGAACTTGCTTATAATAAAGTGATGGAAATATCAAATGGAAGTGTTAGAAACATCTTATTTTACACGAGCCTTATACACTGCTCTATGTTAATTACAGTTTGGCTCACACATCTGTGCATTGAAGTTACAATGTTCTCAAATTCTGTTACTGATCCTGCAGAGTGGGCCCCAACAAGGGTCTCCCTGCCCAGTGTCATTGGAGCCAACAGATCGAGACTGACTTTGGTTCAGAAGCAAAGGAAAACTTTATATTTTGATCAGAGAATGGAGAGGTGAGAGTGTGTGCTCCCCTGCGGGTTGTGGGCCGGGCTGCTGTGTAGGGATCCTGTCAGCATCAGCGGGAGGGAGGGGGCGGAGCTCTCGAGGGCCAGGTTGGCTGGAGCTCAGGCTCTATGTCGCAGAGTCTGCACGGGGCCCCACGAGCTGAGGTGTCGGCCCAGCCATTTTGCACGAGGAAATCGGGTCTGAAGTGTCGGGTGTGGGACCTCTGCATGTGGAAACCTAGGAGCAAGTGAAATTAGACAAAGCACAAAGGAAAAAATGGTTAGACTTTATTTTATTGCCCAGATTCTATTTTTATCTCCCAGGAATTTTTAATGGGCTTTGCCAGTGACAAAGCCCTCCTCTGCCTTTTGTCCCATTCCTCATTCTTGGGGCGCTGAGGGTGCAGACACGTCTTCTGTAAATGCTTCATGCTGAGTTGGGTGTCCTCATACCCGGGGGGAGGGGCAGGACTTCTCCCCAGCAGCCTCCAGGTGAGGTTGATTGTCCGCAGGCCTCCTCCCTCACTGCTCGTCTGCCTGAGCACCAGCATTGGAAGTTTTATAGATTCTAATGACCTTTAAGGGTCCAGGAAAGAGATGTGCAGAGACGCTGGGGGGGTGGGCGGTTTTACCCTGCTCCACATTGGTTCGGCCCCCTTAGGCTGATGGTTTCTGCCAGCCTAGATGCTCTGACCAGTAGTCTGTGCTTTCTTCAGTTAGGCCACTGAATTAACGTACAAACAGCACCAGGTGTCAGAGCCCTGCTTGCTCAACTCCCAGACAGTCCAGGGCCGGTGGTGATCCAGGACCATGACGGCCACTCAGTCAACGGCCTTTTGAAGTAGCCAGGAGTACAGCCGGTCTCATTGGCCACCGTCACTGCGGTGTCTGTAGGCTTTTCTATGGTGGCAGCGTTATTTACGGTTCCCCTGCCAAGTTTATTAGCTCCACTCTGGGTGCAGTAAGTCCTGTAAGCAATAGTCTGCTCTTTTGGGGCACACTCTTGTTGTTTTCTGAGAGAAGCTCCAGGTCAAGTGATGGTCACACGAGTCGTCATGGGGGCCCATTGCCCCAGGTTGTCTCTCTGGAGGTTGGTGTTGGAGGGCCTCCTCACTCGAGGTCATTGTGCCCACAGAGCAATCCCTGCAACTTCAGGGCATGGTGGGTGGTTAGGATCACCAAGTGGCGTCCTTTTCCCTTAGGAGGGAGCTGGCCTTGCGGGCTGCTGATTTCCAGGTTTTTAGATACCCCCAGTATCCTGGTCGGATGGGGTGGCTGGCCAATGCCTGGAGGGCATTCTTACATTGTTCCATTTCAAGTGGTCCCAGTTTTTGCACTAATACTCCAAGGGCGATTCGCCTTGGACCAGGAATGTAAAGGTCAAAGGGTTTAGCTAACTTAGGGAGGTCCAGGGCCAGGGTCTGAATTGACTGCTCTTTCCATTCTTGAAAGGCCGCTTCTGGATTCTATTCAAAAGGATCATCATCTTTTCCTTTCAGTGTTTCATATAGAGGCCCAGCTATTAGACTGTAGTTAGGGATCCAGATGCAGCAAACCCCGGTCTCCCCAGGAACCCCTAAGCTGTCTTCTAGTTTCAGGAAAGGTGAGGCTGCAAATGGCTTCTTCCCTTTCCTGGGGTGGGCTTCTCCGACCTTCTGTGCGAATGAAGCCCAGGAAGGCCACCTTAGTTTGTGATATTTGAGCCTTTTCCTTGGACACCTTCTATCTTTTATTGGCTAGGTAGTTCAGAGGCCTCCTTAGTCGGGCTGGTGATCAGAATGTCATCTGCATATTGAAGGAGGGTTCCCTTCTCCAGAGGTAGATCTT
Organism: Balaenoptera borealis; assembly: GCF_965194805.1. Classification (NCBI taxonomy): domain Eukaryota; kingdom Metazoa; phylum Chordata; class Mammalia; order Artiodactyla; family Balaenopteridae; genus Balaenoptera; species Balaenoptera borealis. The sequence goes on from NW_028123330.1 coordinate 17,354, forward strand.
TTAGGTCTTTAGCTAACGTTTCCCCAAAGATGGTGTGGGAATTTTTGAACCCCTGGGGCAGGACGGCCCAGCAGTATTGTTTTTGTTGTAGGTTGAGTCCTGCCACTCACAGCCAAAATTTCTTGTGACTCTGGGACTAATGGAATACAGAAGAAGGCATCATTGAAGTCTAATACAGAATGCCATGTCCTGGTGGATGGTAGAATGACCAGCAGGGTGTAGGAATTAGGAACTACTAGATGTATATCCTCTGTGGCTTCACTGACTGTCCTGGCGTCCTCTACCAGGTCCCCAGCAGCCCACGGGGCTCTTGTGGTCAGGCCCCTCCCAGGATATGGAGCTCACCTGGGCAGGTACGCAGCAGCCCACGGGGCTCTCGTGGGCAGGCCCCTCCCTGGATATGGAGCTCCCGTGGACAGGTACCCCGGCAGGGCTGGGCACACAGGAACCGTGCACGTAGCCCTCATTGCAGAGCACCCCCAGCACCCCTGTCACTCAGAGCTGACACAGAGCACCTCAGAGCAGAGCTTGAACTAACAAACAGCAGCTCCAACAGGTCTGTGACCCTAGGCTTCACTCTGTGCGGCCTCCCTCTGCCTGGTCTTCCAGGGGCTTCCACTGCAGCCGGGGCACCAGGCCTCTGTCTCCACCCACCACCCCTCCTCTCCCTGACTCCTGGGTTCCTCTCATTAGCAGAGGGTCTTCTTGAAGTTGTCTCCCACTCATGGACCAGATAAAATGATTCGAAAACAAGCCAGGGCTGCCGCCCCTTATCTATCCTGACTCTCGGGACCCTACACCTGTTCCTTGGATCTGGCCGGTGCAGCAAGGCCCATTTTCTGCAACTCTGAGCCCCTGAGGGGCGAGGATTGGCTGACCTGGGCAGCCTGACCCGGCCGGCCAGCCCTTCCCAGGTGTGCCTGGGTTGAGGTCAATATAAACACCCCTCCAGGCAGCAAAAGCCTCTGCAGCTGTGCCTGACGCCATATTCTCTGCCCCGTCAGCAGTCTCGGGGTTGGGCTGGTGGGAGGGAGTAGGGCCCACGGCTCTATGAGTGGCCCAGTGTGACTGGGGCTCTGCTGGACTTTCTGCAGGAGTTGCCGGGCTGCCACCTGCTAAAGAAGAGGATGTGTCACCCATACTTGCTGCTGGAATTTCTCCCCGGGCAGAGGTGAGGAAGGAAAAAAGCAGTGGGGGCCGGGACAGGAGGGGTACCTCAGGCAGGGAAATGGAAAGCTTCCAGACGAGCGCCCGGGGCCAGGACCATCCTGGCTGGCCTGCAGGCACCAAGTCGGCCTGCGTGCTGTCGCTGGTGTGACTCCAAGCCCCTTCCTCTAGTTTTTAAAGTCTTTGCACACATTCAGGTGTTTTACCTGGGAAGGGTGGGAAAAGTTCAGCAGCAGCTGGCCTGGGGCTCAGCTCACGTTTACTCAGAGACGCCTCCTCACGGTCCCCCAGCTTTGCAATGAGGACGCTCCTCGTGTGGGGGCTGCTGGCTGCATGGGAGATGATTCCCCACCTGTGACCAACTTCAGAATTGTTTACCCCTGGAGCAAGTGCCCTGATAGGGTTTTCCTCTGTATGACCAGTGGGTTCTGTTTTTTTTTTTTTTTTCTTTTTTGGTTCAAGGTAAGTTTTATTCCTCTTTTTGTATTTATGGATATAAGCATGGAAATAATTCATTCATATAAATACGTCTATGGGAAGGACAGAACTTTTTTTCTGTTTTATTTTTTTAAGTATTACTTATTTTTTAATTTTTGAATTTATTTTATTCATTTTTTTATACAGCAGGCTCTTATTGGTAACCTATTTTATACATATAAGTGTATATATGTCAATCCCAGGCTCGCAATTCATCCCACCACCACCACCCTGCCACTTTCCCCCCTTGGTGTCCATACATTTGTTCTCTACATCTGTGTCTCTATTTCTGCCTTGCAAACCGGTTCATCTTTACCATTTTTCTAGGTTCCACATGTATGCGTTAATATACGATATTTGTTTTTCTCTTTCTGACTTACTTCACTCTGTATGACAGTCTCTAGATCTATCCACGTCTCTACAAATGACCCAATTTCATTCCTTTTTATGGCTGAGTAATATTCCATTTTATATATGTAGCACATCTTTTCTGTTCGTCTGTCTATGGGCATTTAGGTTGCTTCCATGACCTGGCTATTGTAAATAGTGCTGCAATGAATATTGTGGTGAATATGTCTTTTTGAATTATGGTTTTCTCTGGGTATATGGCCAGTAGTGGGATTGCTGGGTCATATGGTAATTCTATTTTTAGTTTCTTAAGGAACCTCCATACTGTTCTCCATCGTGACTGTATCAATTTACATTCCCACAAATAGTGTAAGAGGGTTCCCTTTTCTCCACACCCTCTCCAGCATTTGTTGCTTGTAGATTTTCTGATGATGCCCATTCTAACTCGTGTGAGGCGATACCTCATTGTAGTTTTGGTTTATATTTCTCTAATAATTAGTGATGTTGAGCAGCTTTTCATGTGCTTCTTGGTCATCTGTATGTCTTCTTGGGACAAATGTCTATTTACGTCATCTGCCCATTTTTGGATTGGGTTGTTTGTTTTTTTACTGTTGAGCTGCATGAGCTGTTTATATACATTGGAGATTAATCCTTTGTCCATTGATTCGTTTGCAAATATTTTCTCCCATTGTGAGGGTTGTCTTTTCGTCTTGTTTGTAGTTTCCTTTGCTTTGCAAAAGCTTTTAGGTTTCATTTGCTCCCATATGTTTATTTTTTTTTATTCCATTACTCTAGGAGGTGGATCAAAAAAGATCTTGCTGTGATTTATGTCAAAGAGTATTCTTCCTATGTTTTCCTCTAAGAGTTTTATAGTGTCCGGTCTTACATTTCGGTCTCTAATCCATTTTGAGTTTATTTTTTGTGTATGGTGTTAGGGAGTGTTCTAATTTCATTCTTTTACATGTAGCTGTCCATTTTTCCCAGCACCACTTATTGAAGAGACTGTCTTTTCTCCTTTGTATACCCTTGCCTCCTTTGTCATAGATTAGTGGGCCATAGGTGTGTAGGTTTATCTCTGGGCTTTTTTTTTTCTTTTACATCTTTATTGGAGTATAATTGCTTTACAATTGTGTGTTAGTTTCTGCTGTATAAAAAAGTGAATCAGCTGTGCGTATACATATAACACCATATCCCCTCCCTCTTGCACCTCCCTCTCACTCCCTTATCCCACCCTTTTAGGTGGTCACAAAGCACAGAGCTGATCTCCCTGTGCTATGTGGCTGCTTCCCAGTAGCTATCAATTTTACATTTGGTAGTGTATATATGTCCATACCACTCTCTCACTTTGTCCCAGCTTACCCTTCCCTCTCCCCATGTCCTCAAGTCCTTTCTCTACGTCTGTGTCCTTAATCCTTTCCTGCCCCTAGGTTCTTCATAAACTTTTTTTTTTAAGATTCCATATATATGTGTTAGCATACGGTATTTGTTTTTCTCTTTCTGACTTACTTCACTCTGTAGGACAGACTCTAGATCCATCCACCTCACTAAAAGTAACTCAATTTCGTTTCTTTTTATGGCTGAATAATGTTCCATTGTATATTTGTGCCACATCTTCCTTATCCATTTATCTGTTGATGGACACTTAGGTTGCTTCCATGTCCTGGCTATTGTAAATAGAGCTACAGTGAACATTGTGGTACATGACTCTTTTTGAATTATGGTTTTCTCAGGGTAAATGTCCAGGAGTGGGTTTGCTGGGTTGTATGGTAGTTCTATTTTTAGTTTTTAAGGAACCCCCATACCGTTCTCCCTAGTGGCTATATCAATTTACATTCCCACCAACAGTGCAAGAGGGTTCCCTTTGCTCCAATAAATGCCTCTCCAGCATTTATTGTTGGTAGATTTTTTGATGATGGCCATTCTGACTGGTGTGAGGTGATACCTCACTGTAGTTTTGATTTGCATTTCTCTAATGATTAGTGATGTTCAGCATCCTTTCATGTGTTTGTTGGCAACCTGTATATCTTCTTTGGAGAAATGTCTATTTAGGTCTTCTGCCCATTTTTGGATTGGGTTGTTTGGTTTTGTGATATTGAACTACATGAGCTGCTTTTTGGAGATTAATCCTTTGCCATTTGCTTCATTTGAAAATATTTTCTCCCATTCTGATGGTTGTCTTTTCATCTTGCTTATGTTTTCCTTTGCTGTGCAAAAGAATTTATGTTTCATTCGGTCCCATTTTTTTATTTTTGTTTTTATTTCCATTTCTCTAGGAGGTGGGTCAAAAAGGATCTTGCTGTGATTTATGTCATAGACTGTTCTGCTTATGTTTTCCTCTAAGAGTTTTATAGTGGCTGGTCTTATATTTAGGTCTCTAATCCATTTTGAGTTTATTTTTGTGTATGGTGTTAGGGAGTGTACTAATTTCATTCTTTTACATGTAACTGTCCAGTTTTCCCAGCACCACTTGCTGAAGACACTGTCTTTTCTCCATTGTATACCCTTGCCTCCTTTGTCATAGATTAGTGAACCATAGGTACGTGGGTTTATCTCTGTGCTTTCTATCCTGTTCTATTGACCTATATTTCTGTTTTTGTGTCAGTACCATATTATCTTGATTACTGTAGCTTTGCAATATAGTCTGAAGTCTGGAAGTCTGATTCCTCCAGCTCTTTTTTTTCCCCCCTCAAGACTGCTTTGGCTATCCAGGGTCTTTTGTGTCTCCCTACAAATTTTAAGATTTTTTTTTCTTGTTCTGTAGAAAATGCCAAAGGTATTTTGATCGGGATTGCATTGAATCTGTAGATTGCTTTGGGTAGTATAGTCATTTTCACAATATTGATTCTTCTAATCCGAGAACATGGTATATGTCTCCATCTGTTTATATCATCTTTGATTTCTTTCATCAGTGTCTTATAGTTTTCTGAGTACAGGTCTTTTACTTCCTTAGGTAGGTTTATTCCTAGGTATTTTATTCTTTTTGTTGCAGTGGTAATGGGATTGTTTCCTTAATTTCTCTTTCTGATCTTTCATTGTTAGTGTATAGGAATGCAAGCAATTTCTGTGCATTAATTTTGTATCCTGCAACTTTACCAAATTCATTGATTAGCTCCAGTGGTTTTCTGGTGGCATCTTTAGGATTCTCTATCTATGATATCATGTCATCTGCAAACAGTGACAATTTTACTTCTTCTTTTCCTTTTTGTATTCCTTTTATTTCTTTTTCTTCTCTGATTGCCATGGCTAGGACTTCCAAAACTATGTTGAATAGCAGTGGTGAGAGTGGACATCCTCGTCTTGTTCCTGATCTTAGAGGAAACGCTTTCAGTTTTTCACCATTGAGAATGCTGTTTGCTGTGGGTTTGTCATATATGGCCTTTATTATGTTGAGGTAGTTTCCCTCTATGCCCACACTCTGCAGAGTTTTTATCGTAAATGAGTGTTGAATTTTCTCAAAATCTTTTCCTTCAGCTATTGAGATGATCATATGGTTTTATTCTACAATTTGTTAATATGGTGTATCACATTGATTTGTGTATATTGAAGAATCCTCGCATCCCTGGGATAAACCCCACTTGATCATGGTGTATGATCCTTTTCATGTGTTGTTCGATTCTGTTTGCTAGTATTTTGTTGAGGATTTTTACATCTATATTCATCAGTGATATTGGTCTATAATTTTCTTTCCTTGTAGTATCTCTGTCTGATTTTGGTATCAGGGTGATGGTGGTCTCATAGAATGAGTTTGGGAGTGTTCCTTCCCCTGCAATTGTTTTGAAGAATTTGAGAAGGTTGGGTGTTAGCTCTGCTCTAAATGTTTGATAGAATTCACCTGTGATGCCATCTGGTTCTGGACTTTTGTTTGTTGGAAGATTTTTAATCACAGTTTCAATTTCATTGCTTGTGATAGGTTTGTTCATATTTTCTATTTCTTCCTGGTTCAGTCTTAGAAGGTTATCCCTTTCTAAGAATTTGTCCATTTCTTCCAGATTGTCCATTTTATTGGCCTAGAGTTGCTTGTAGTAGTCTCTTAGGATGCTTTGTATTCCTGTGGTGTCTGTTGTAACTTCTGCTTTTTCACTTCTAATTTTGTTGATTTGCGTCCTCTCCCTCTTTTTCTGGAGTCTGGCTAAAGGTTGATCATTTTTGCTTATCTTCTCAAAGAACCAGCTTTTAGTTTTATTGATCTTTGCTTTCGTTTTCTTTGTTTCTATTTCATTTATTTCTGCTCTGATCTTTATGATTTCTTTCCTTCTACTAACTTTGGGTTTTGTTCTTCTTTCTCTAGTTCCTCTAGGTGTAAGGTTAGATTGTTTATTTGAGATTTTTCTTGTTTCTTGAGGTAGGCTTGTATTGCTATAAACTTCCCTCTTAGAACTCCTTTTGCTGCATCCCATAGGTTTTGGATCATCGTGTTTTTGTTGTCATTTGTCTCTAGGTAGTTTTTGATTTCCTCTTTGATTTCTTCAGTGATCTCTTGGTTATTTAGTAACGTATTGTTTAGCTTCCATGTGTTTGTGTTTTTTACGGTTTTTTCCGTGTAATTGATTTCTAATCTCATAGCATTGTGGTCGGAACAGCTGCTTGATATGATTTCAGTTTTCTTAAATTTACTGAGGCTTTATCTGTGACCCAAGTTGTGATCTATCCTGGAGAATGTTCCGTGTGCAGTTGAGAAGAACGTGTAATCTGCTGTTTTTGGATGGAATGTCCTATAAATATCAATTAACTCTATCTGGTCTATTGTGTCATTTAAAGCTTGTGTTTCCTTATTAATTGTCTGTCTGGCTGATCTCCACTGGTGTAAGTGAGCTGTTAAAGTCCCCCGCTATTATTGTGTTACTGTCGATTTCCTCTTTTATAGCTGTTAGCAGTTGCCTTATACATTGAGCTGCTCCTATTTTGGGTACATATATATTTATAATTGTTATATCTTCTTCTTGGATTGATCCCCTGACCATTATGTAGTGCCTTTCCTCGTCTCTTGTAACATTCTTTATTTTAAAGTCTATTTTATCTGATATGAGTATTGCTACTCCAGCTTTCTTTTGATTTTCATTTGCATAGAATATATTTTTCCATCGCCTCACTTTGAGTCTGTATGTGTCCCTAGGTCTGAAATGGATCTCTTGTAGACAGCATATATATGGGTCTTGTTTTTGTATCCATTCAGCGAGCCTGTGTCTTTTGGTTGGAACATGTAGTGCATTCACGTTTAAGGTAATTATCGATATGTATGTTCCTACTACTATTTTCTTAATTGTTATGGGTTTGTCTTGGTGGGTCCTTTTCTTCTCTTGTGTTTCCCACTTAGAGAAGTTCCTTTAGCATTTGGTGTAGAGCTGGTTTCATGGTGCTGAATTCTCTTAGCTTTTGCTTGTCTGTAAGGCTTTTGATTTCTCCATCAAATCTGAATGAGCTCTTTGCAGGGTGGAGTACTCTTGGTTGTAGGTTCTTCCCTTTCATCACTTTAAATTTATCATGCCACTTCCTTCTGGCTTGTAGATTTTCTGCTGAGAAATCAGTTGTTATCCTTATGGGAGTTCCCTTGTATGTTATTTGTCATTTTTCCCTTGCTGGTTTCAATCATTTTTCTTTGTCGTTAATTTTTGTCAATTTGATTACTATGTGTCTTGTCATTTTTCTCCTTTGGTTTATCCTGCCTGGGACACTCTGTGCTTCTGGACTTGGGTGGCTATTTCTTTTCCCATGCTAGGGAAGTTTTTGACCATAATCTCTTCAAATATATTCTTGGGTCCTTTCTCTCTCTCTTCTCCTTCTGGGACCCCTATAATGCGAATGTTGTTGCGTTTAAAGTTGTCCCAGAGGACTCTTGGGGTATCTTCGTTTATTTTCATTCTTTTTCTTTATTCTGTTCCATGGCAGTGATTTCCACCTTTCTGTCTTCCAGGTCACTTATCCGTTCTTCTGCCACAGTTATTCTGCTACTGATTCCTTCTAGTGTATTTTTCATTTCAGTTATTCCATTGTTCACCTCTGTTTGTTTGTTCTTTAATTCTTCTAGGTGTTTGTTCCTTAATTCTTCTAGGTCTTTGTTAAACATTTCTTGCATCTTCTCGATCTTTGCCTCCTTTCTTTTTCCAAGGTCTTGGCTCAACTTCACTATCATTATTCTGAATTCTTCTTCTGGAAGGTTCCCTATCTCCACCTCATTTCATTTTTTTTCTGGGGTTTTATCTTGTTCCTTGATCTGGTATAAAGTCCTCTGCCTTTTCATTTTGTCTATCTTTCTGTGAATGTGGTTTTCCTTCCACAGGCTGCAGAATTGTAGTTCTTCTTGCTTCTGCTGTCTGCTCTCCGGTGGATGAGTCTATCTTAGAGGCTTGTGCAAGCTTCCTGATGGGAGGGACTGGTGGTGGGTAGAGCTGGGTGTTGCTTTGGTGGGCAGAGCTTTAATCCGCTTGTCTTCGGATTAAATAAAACTTTAATAAAAAGTTTAATCCGCTTGTCTGCTGATGCATGGGGCTGGGTTCCCTCCCTGTTGGTTGTTTGGCCTGAGGCGACCCAGCCCTGGAGCCTACCTTGCTCTTGGTGGGGCTAATGGCGGACTCTGGGAGGGCTCACACCAAGGAGTATTTCCCAGAACTTCTGCTGCCAGTGTCGTTGTCCTCACGGTGAGCCACAGCCACAGCCACCACCTGCCTCTGCAGGAGACCCTCTAAAAGTAGCAGGTAGTTCTGGTCATTCTCCTACAGGGTCACTGCTCCTTCCCCTGGGTCCTGATGTGCACACTACTTTGTGTGTGCCCTCCAAGAGTGGAGTATCTGAGTGGAGTTGAGACTCTGAGACTCTGTGTGGAGTTGCACAGACTCTGGGTCCTGTGAAGCTTCGATGTTTTGTGATTCTAGAAATCCTATAGGAGACGGTCCACAGCAGGTGACGCTAATGTTGTCAGTAGAGGTGTTGAAGCCAAAGATTTGCAGTTCCAACTAGAGGTGCCGATGTACATACAGGACAAAATCATCTCGTGTGAATGTAGTTCAGGCATGTTTAAGATGAATGCAGTCATGTTAATGCCTACCATATTCTATCTTGAGCCTCTCCTCAGGGACCCCCTCCTCAGTTCCTGAGGCTCCTGTAAGTCATGTACAGGGGACTGGAGAGTGGGCTCTGTCCAGTCTGAGCCCTGAGTTACCCTGTGTGTATCTTAGGATACTTTGTATTTCTGTGGTGTCTGTTGTAACATCATCTCTTTCATTTCAGATTTATTTGGGCCCTCTCTTTTTAAAAAAACATACTACTGTTGTCTTTTATTCTTTACAGAAGTTTAATAAGTGTTTGATCTACTATCCTTACCCTATGTATACTTTTTGCAGTGAGATTTTTACTTTTCTTTGTTTCCTTGTTACTATCAATAATTAGTGAGACTTCTTTTAAGCTACCTTCAACATTGCTTATAAAGCTGCTTTATTAGTGATGACAGAGCCTTAATGGAAGTCATGTTCTGGTTGTAAATTAGAATGCAATGTGCCAGCAAATAGCCCCTTAAGTTTATGTCTCATTACTTCTTGTTCTTTTTTTAATTTAATTTTTATTTTTTGTCAGAGCAAATTTAATTAAAATGTTTTGTTTCTTCTAGGTGTGAAAGATGTGGTTCTTTTAAACATATACATATATCTATTCTTCTTTGGATCATTTTCCCATGTAGGTTATGACACAATGTTGAGTAGTCTTGTCTTGGTATTACGTAGGTCTTTGGTGATTACATATTTCACATGTGTTTCTATATCTATCTTAACCCCAATATCCTAATGTATCCAATCCTCACACCTTTCCATTTGGTGAACCATAAGTTTGTTTAATGAATCTGTGATTGCATTTCTCTGTGGAAATATTTTCATTGGTATCAATTTTTAGCTAAGACCTATAAGTGATATTATAGGATATGTGTCTTTTGCTTTCTGACTTAGTACAATTTGCCTGATTACCTCAAGAATCATACATGGTGCTGCAAATGGCATTGTTTCATTTTTTTCCCTGGCTAATATTCCATCTGTACGTGTACCAGTTCTTCTTTGGCCACGCACCTCTTGATGGACTTTCTGGTTGCCTCCATGTCTTGGCTATTGTAATACTGCTGCAATGCACATTTGCTTGCCTGTGTCTTTCCAGTTATATCTTCTTATGTTATAGGCCAAGGAGTGGGCTTGCTGTATCATATGGTAGCTCAGTGTGTATGTTTTAAAGGCACCACCATTCAGTTCTCATTAGTGGCTCTTTCCAGGTTACGTCCCACTTAAAATTGAGGGTATGCATTTCTCCAAAACACCTTCAATATTTATTGTTTGTAGTTTTCTTGCTGATGGTTATTCTAACCGGTGCGAGCTGATGCCTATCTGTGGTTGAATTTGCATGTGTCCCATAATCTGTTGAAATTGAGCTTTAAAGCATGCCCTTTTTATTTATCAAACTGTGATTACAGCTCAGTTCTTCAAAGTGTTTTCTTAAAGTAAGTGTCACATTTTGAAAATTTTTGGCCATTACCTCCCTCAAGACATTTTGAGGGCACGTTTCATTTACAGCCCTGAAGTACTTGTTCATATGAAGTGACCATTAGCACATGTTTTAAAGCTGCGTTTGCAGGTAACGGCCAGAGGGTGGCATCCTTTCTACGTTCCTAATCTGGTAAATAGGGAAAGAGACCTTCAGCCCCAAGAGTGTCCAGCTTTATTTCTCATCAGGCTGTGGATCTAGATATGGTCACACCAGGTTGCATCACAGCCCCTGAAAGAATTGTGTAAGAATTTCTCTCTCTTTCACTGTCTTTGTTTCATGGGTTTTTCAAAGTAATTTATTTTTATAATGGGGTTTACCTGATTTTCACTGCTGTGTTTATGCCCCTTTACACCCAATTGACACACTAACAGAGAGACATCAATACATAGGATTTAAGATTTTTACTAGTCAGATATATTCTTGTTCGTTGAATAGGGGGTGTTGCATCCACTTCACTGAGCAAGGAATAGGTCTTGTCTATTACATATTGGGTATATGGATCGGTATTTGAGCTAATATGAAACCCTTGTTTTATGCATCACCCCACTTCACCTTTCCCGTTAAGCAGCCATAGTGTGTTTTCTAAATGTGTGACTCTGTTCTGTTTTGTAATTCACTTCAAGTGTAATGGTTTTTACATTCCCTCTATAAGTGATACCTTATGAGAAATGTCCTTTTCTGTGTGACTTATTTCACTTGGAATCGTCGTACCTAAATCCACTCATCATGCTGCTACTAGCCTTATGACATTGATTTCATGGCTGAGTGATATTCCATTGTACATAAGGACCACAACTTCTTTATCCATTTTTCTCTTTCCTGGGATATTTAAGGTGGAATGAAGTGGAGGTCCTTGTCAACAGAGCAGCCCTAAACTTTGGGGTGCTTGTGTCTTGCTGATTTTTAATTTTCCCAATTTATACCCCCATGAGTGGAAGTGCCCTATGCTCTCTAAGCTGTGTTTTTTAGATGTTTCAGGACACACGGTACACTTCTCCAGAGTGGCTGTTGGCAATTTACATCCCGCCCATCAGTAGCAAGGCTCCCATTTCTCCATGGCATGTCCTGCATTTCTGGTTTTGACACTTTTTTCAGCATGGCCCTTTTGACCGATGGGAAGCGAGTCTTCTTTGTATCGCTGATTTGCCTTTCCAGGTTGCTTGGTTGGCCAAAAAGGGCGTATGCGTTTTTTCCTGAATATATTCAGGAAAAAACGCATACGCCCTTTTTGGCCAAGGGCATCATTGTCAACGTTTTGCCGCTTTTCATGTGCTTTAAGGCGATTCGAATCTACCTCCTGAAATCTGTTTCCTGCAATTCTGCCTTGATTTCAAATCCTCTTCTTTGCCTTCCCTCAATATATTTGTGGACGAGAGTTATCATTTATAACTCTGCAGGTTTGTGAATTGCAGTGCCGTGAACCTCCATTTTACAACTCGCTTTTTTGGGAGCTGGCCGCAAAAGCGCAGGATGGCTTCAGGCCCTGTTCTGGTTCCAGGGGGCAGGCTGATCATGTGGTTAATTCTTCTTCCTGATGGGAAAATAGAGTGACCTCTGCCTGTCCCAACACCAAGAGCTAGTCTCTCATTCGTTCCCCATCTTCCCGTTCATCCTCAGGACAAATTGCAACCTGTACGAAACAAGAGGTTAAAGGTGCTGATGCTCCAAGTAGGGAGATTTCTAGTAAAGCGGTTGGAATGGCGAACCCGGGCACAAGGAGTTGAGAAATGAGGTGCGTTTTAGAAACCTTTCCCAATCACACGGTGTACCATCTTCTGGGTTTCTCATGCATGTTTTCGATGTAGGAAGATGCCCTTGAACCTGGAGATTTGGGACCCATGGGATGGGTACCACGCAGTATTACTTTAAAGGGTCTGCGTTTGCTCACCCAACCTCACCAAACCTCTCAGCCCCAAGAGTGTCCACCCTTATGTCTCATCCAGCTGTGGGTCTAGATATGGTCAATCCAGGTTGCATCACAGCCCCTGAACGAATTGTGTAAGAATTTCTCTCTCTTTCACTGTCTTTGTTTCATGGGTTTTTCAAAGTAATTTATTTTTATAATGGGGTTTAGCTGCTTTTCACTGCTGTGTTTATGCTGCTTTACACCCACTTGACACACTAACAGAGAGATATCAATACATAGCTTTTAAGATTATTACTAGTCAGATATATTCTTGTGCGGTGAATACGGCGTGTTGAGTCCAGTTCTCTGAGCAAGGAGTAGGTCTTGTCTATTACACATTGGGTTTATGGAACGGTATCTGAGCTAATTTGAAACCCTTGTTTTATGTATCACCCCACCTCCCCTTTCCCGTTAAGCAGCCATAGTGTGTTTTCTGCATGTGTGACTCGTTCTGTTTTGTAATTCAGTTCAAGTGTAACGGTTTTTACATTCCCTCTATCAGTGATACCTTATGAGAAGTGTCCTTTTCTGTGTGATTTATTTCACTTAGAATTGTCGTACCTAAATCCACTCATCATGCTGCTACTAGCCTTATGACATTGATTTCATGGCTGAGTGATATTCCATTGTACATAAGGACCACAACTCCTTCATCCATTTTTCTCTTTCCTGGCATATTTAAGGTGGAATGAAGTGGAGGTCCTTGTCAACAGAGCAACCCTAAACTTTGGGGTGCTTGTGTCTTGCTGATTTTTCATTTTCCCAATTTATACCCCCATGAGTGGAAGTGCCCTATGCTCTCGAAGCTGTGTTTTTTAGATGTTTCAGGACACACCGTACTCTTCTCCAGAGTGGCTGTTGGCAATTTACATCCCGCCCATCAGTGTAGCAAGGCTCCCATTTCTCCATGGCCTGTCCTGCATTTCTGGTTTTGACACTTTTTTCAGCATGGCCCTTTTAACCGATGGGAAGCGAGACTTCTTTGTAGCGCTGATTTGCTTTTCCAGGTTGCTTGGTTGGCCAAAAAGGGCGTATGCGTTTTTTCCTGAATATATTCAGGAAAAAACGCATACGCCCTTTTTGGCCAAGGGCATCATTGTCAAAGTTTTTCCGCTTTTCATGTGCTTTAAAGGCGATTCGAATCTACCTCCTGAAATCTGTTTCCTGCAATTCTGCCTTGATTTCAAATCCTCTTCTTTGCCTTCCCTCAATATATTTGTGGATGAGAGTTATCATTTATAAGTCTGCAGGTTTGTGAATTGCAGTGCCCTGAACCTCCATTTTACAACTCGCTTTTTAGGGAGCTGGCCGCAATAGCGCAGGATGGCTTCAGGCCCTGTTCTGGTTCCGGGGGGCAGGCTGAGCCTGTGGTTAATTCTTCTTCCTGATGGGAAAATAGAGTGACCTGTGCCTGTGCCAACACCAAGAGCTAGGCTCTCATTGGTTCCACGTCTTCCCGTTCACCCTCAGGACAAATTGCAACCTGTACGGAACAGGAGGTTAAAGGTGCTGATGCTCCAAGGAGGGAGATTGCTAGTAAAGCGGCTGGAATACCGAACCCGGGCACAAGGAGATGAGAAATGAGGTGCGTTTTAGAAACCTTTCCCCATCACACGGTGTACCATCTTCTGGGTTTCTCATGCATGTTTTCGATGTAGGAAGATGCCCTTGAACCTGGAGATTTGGGACCCATGCGATGGGTACCACGCAGTATTACTTTAAAGGGTCTGCGTTTGCTCACCCAACCTCACCAAACCTCTCAGCCCCAAGAGTGTCCACCCTTATGTCTCATCCAGCTGTGGGTCTAGATATGGTCAATCCAGGTTGGATCACAGCCCCTGAACGCATTGTGTAAGAATTTCGCTCTCTTTCACTGACTTTGTTTCATGGGTTTTTCAAAGAAATTTATTTTTATAATGGGGTTTAGCTGCTTTTCACTGCTGTGTTTATGCCGCTTTACACCCACTTGACACACTAACAGAGAGATATCAATACATAGGTTTTAAGATTATTACTACTCAGATATATTCTTGTGCGGTGAATAGGGCGTGTTGAGTCCAGTTCTCTGAGCAAGGAGTAGGTCTTGTCTATTACATATTGGGTTTATGGAACGGTATCTGAGCTAATTTGAAACCCTTGTTTTATGTATCACCCCACCTCACCTTTCCCGTTAAGCAGCCATAGTGTGTTTTCTGCATGTGTGACTCTGTTCTGTTTTGTAATTCAGTTCAAGTGTAACGGTTTTTACATTCCCTCTATAAGTGATACCTTATGAGAAGTGTCCTTTTCTGTGTGACTTATTTCACTTAGAGTCGTTGTACCTAAATCCACTCATCATGCTGCTACTAGCCTTATGACATTGATTTCACGGCTGAGTGATATTCCATTGTACATAAGGACCACAACTTCTTTATCCATTTTTCTATTTCCTGGGATATTGAAGGTGGAATGAAGTGGAGGTCCTTGTCAACAGAGCAGCCCTAAACTTTGGGGTGCTTGTGTCTTGCTGATTTTTCATTTTCCCAATTTATACCCCCATGAGTGGAAGTGCCCTATGCTCTCTAAGCTTTGCTTTTTAGACGTTTCAGGACTCACCGTACACTTCTCCAGAGTGGCTGTTGACAATTTACATCCCGCCCATCAGTGTAGCAAGGCTCCCATTTCTCCATGGCCTGTCCTGCATTTCTGGTTTTGCCACTTTTTTCAGCATGGCCCTTTTGACCGATGGGAAGCGAGACTTCTTTGTAGCGCTGATTTGCCTTTCCAGGTTGCTTGGTTGGCCAAAAAGGGCGTATGCGTTTTTTCCTGAATATATTCAGGAAAAAACGCATACGCCCTTTTTGGCCAAGGGCATCATTGTCAACGTTTTGCCGCTTTTCATGTGCTTTAAAGGCGATTCGAATCTACCTCCTGAAATCTGTTTCCTGCAATTCTGCCTTGATTTCAAATCCTCTTCTTTGCCTTCCCTCAATATATTTGTGGACGAGAGTTATCATTTATAACTCTGCAGGTTTGTGAATTGCAGTGCCCTGAACCTCCATTTTACAACTCGCGTTTTTGGGAGATGGCCGCAAAAGCGCAGGATGTCTTCAGGCCCTGTTCTGGTTCCGGGGGGCAGGCTGAGCCTGTGGTTAATTCTTCTTCCTGATGGGAAAATAGAGTGACCTGTGCCTGTCCCAACACCAAGAGCTAGTCTCTCATTGGTTCCACGTCTTCCCGTTCATCCTCAGGACAAATTGCAACCTGTACGGAACAGGAGGTTAAAGGTGCTGATGCTCCAAGGAGGGAGATTGCTAGTAAAGTGGCTGGAATGGCGAACCCGAGCACAAGGAGATGAGAAATGAGGTGCGTTTTAGAAACCTTTCCCCATCACACGGTGTACCATCTTCTGGGTTTTTCATGCATGTTTTCGATGTAGGAAGATGCCCTTGAACCTGGAGATTTGGGACCCATGCGATGGGTACCACGCAGTATTACTTTAAAGGGTCTGCGTTTGCTCACCCAACCTCACCAAACCTCTCAGCCTCAAGAGTGTCCACCCTTATGTCTCATCCAGCTGTGGGTCTAGATATGGTCAATCCAGGTTGGATCATAGCCCCTGAACGCATTGTGTAAGAATTTCGCTCTCTTTCACTGTCTTTGTTTCATGGGTTTGAAAAAGTAATTTATTCTTATAATGGGGTTTAGCTGCTTTTCACTGCTGTGTTTATGCCGCTTTACACCCACTTGACACACTAACAGAGAGATATGAATACATAGGTTTTAAGATTATTTCTAGTCAGATATATTCTTGTGCGGTGAATAGGGCGTGTTGAGTCCAGTTCTCTGAGCAAGGAGTAGGTCTTGTCTATTACATATTGGGTTTATGGAACGGTATCTGAGCTAATTTGAAACCCTTGTTTTATGTATCACCCCACCTCACCTTTCCCGTTAAGCAGCCATAGTGTGTTTTCTGCATGTGTGACTCCGTTCTGTTTTGTAATTCAGTTCAAGTGTAACGGTTTTTACATTCCCTCTATCACTGATACCTTATGAGAAGTGTCCTTTTCTGTGTAACTTACTTCACTTAGAATCGTCGTACCTAAATCCACTCATCATGCTGCTACTAGCCTTATGACATTGATTTCATGGCTGAGTGATATTCCTTTGTACATAAGGACCACAACTCTTTTATCCATTTTTCTCTTTCCTGGCATATTTAAGGTAGAATGAAGTGGAGGTCCTTGTCAACAGAGCAACCATAAACTTTGGGGTGCTTGTGTCTTGCTGATTTTTCATTTTCCCAATTTATACCCCCATGAGTGGAAGTGCCCTATGCTCTCTAAGCTGTGTTTTTTAGATGTTTCAGGACACACCGTACTCTTCTCCAGAGTGGCTGTTGCAATTTACATCCCGCCCATCAGTGTAGCAAGGCTCCCATTTCTCCATGGCCTGTCCTGCATTTCTGGTTTTGACACTTTTTTCAGCATGGCCCTTTTAACCGATGGGAAGCGAGACTTCTTTGTAGTGCTGATTTGCCTTTCCAGGTTGCTTGGTTGGCCAAAAAGGGCGTATGCGTTTTTTCCTGAATATATTCAGGAAAAAACGCATACGCCCTTTTTGGCCAAGGGCATCATTGTCAAAGTTTTTCCGCTTTTCATGTGCTTTAAAGGCGATTCGAATCTACCTCCTGAAATATGTTTCCTGCAATTCTGCCTTGATTTCAAATCCTCTTCTTTGCCTTCCCTCAATATATTTGTGGACGAGAGTTATCATTTATAAGTCTGCAGGTTTGTGAAATGCAGTGCCCTGAACCTCCATTTTACAACTCGCTTTTTAGGGAGCTGGCCGCAATAGCGCAGGATGGCTTCAGGCCCTGTTCTTGTTCCGGGTGGCAGGCTGAGCCTGTGGTTAATTCTTCTTCCTGATGGGAAAATAGAGTGACCTGTGCCTGTCGCAACACCAAGAGCTAGTCTCTCATTGGTTCCACGTCTTCCCGTTCACCCTCAGGACAAATTGCAACCTGTACGGAACAGGAGGTTAAAGGTGCTGATGCTCCAAGGAGGGAGATTGCTAGTAAAGTGGCTGGAATACCGAACCCGGGCACAAGGAGATGAGAAATGAGGTGCGTTTTAGAAACCTTTCCCCATCACACGGTGTACCATCTTCTGGGTTTCTCATGCATGTTTTCGATGTAGGAAGATGCCCTTGAACCTGGAGATTTGGGACCCATGCGATGGGTACCACGCAGTATTAGTTGAAAGGGTCTGCGTTTGCTCACCCAACCTCACCAAACCTCTCAGCCCCAAGAGTGTCCACCCTTATGTCTCATCCAGCTGTGGGTCTAGATATGGTCAATCCAGGTTGCATCACAGCCCCTGAACGCATTGTGTAAGAATTTCGCTCTCTTTCACTGTCTTTGTTTCATGGGTTTTTCAAAGTAATTTATTTTTATAATGGGGTTTAGCTGCTTTTCACTGCTGTGTTTATGCCGCTTTACACCCACTTGACACACAAAAAGAGAGATATGAATACATAGGTTTTAAGATTATTACTAGTCAGATATATTCTTGTGCGGTGAATAGGGCGTGTTGAGTCCAGTTCTCTGAGCAAGGAGTAGGTCTTGTCTATTACATATTGGGTTTATGGAACGGTATCTGAGCTAATTTGAAACCCTTGTTTTATGTATCACCCCACCTCACCTTTCCCGTTAAGCAGCCATAGTGTGTTTTCTGCATGTGTGACTCCGTTCTGTTTTGTAATTCAGTTCAAGTGTAACGGTTTTTACATTCCCTCTATCACTGATACCTTATGAGAAGTGTCCTTTTCTGTGTAACTTACTTCACTTAGAATCGTCGTACCTAAATCCACTCATCATGCTGCTACTAGCCTTATGACATTGATTTCATGGCTGAGTGATATTCCTTTGTACATAAGGACCACAACTCTTTTATCCATTTTTCTCTTTCCTGGCATATTTAAGGTGGAATGAAGTGGAGGTCCTTGTCAACAGAGCAACCCTAAACTTTGGGGTGCTTGTGTCTTGCTGATTTTTCATTTTCCCAATTTATACCCCCATGAGTGGAAGTGCCCTATGCTCTCTAAGCTGTGTTTTTTAGATGTTTCAGGACACACCGTACTCTTCTCCAGTGTGGCTGTTGGCAATTTACATCCCGCCCATCAGTGTAGCAAGGCTCCCATTTCTCCATGGCCTGTCCTGCATTTCTGGTTTTGACACTTTTTTCAGCATGGCCCTTTTAACCGATGGGAAGCGAGACTTCTTTGTAGCGCTGATTTGCCTTTCCAGGTTGCTTGGTTGGCCAAAAAGGGCGTATGCGTTTTTTCCTGAATATATTCAGGAAAAAACGCATACGCCCTTTTTGGCCAAGGGCATCATTGTCAACGTTTTGCCGCTTTTCATGTGCTTTAAGGCGATTCGAATCTACCTCCTGAAATCTGTTTCCTGCAATTCTGCCTTGATTTCAAATCCTCTTCTTTGCCTTCCCTCAATATATTTGTGGACGAGAGTTATCATTTATAACTCTGCAGGTTTGTGAATTGCAGTGCCGTGAACCTCCATTTTACAACTCGCTTTTTTGGGAGCTGGCCGCAAAAGCGCAGGATGGCTTCAGGCCCTGTTCTGGTTCCAGGGGGCAGGCTGATCATGTGGTTAATTCTTCTTCCTGATGGGAAAATAGAGTGACCTCTGCCTGTCCCAACACCAAGAGCTAGTATCTCATTCGTTCCCCATCTTCCCGTTCATCCTCAGGACAAATTGCAACCTGTACGAAACAAGAGGTTAAAAGTGCTGATGCTCCAAGTAGGGAGATTTCTAGTAGAGTGGTTGGAATGGCGAACCCGGGCACAAGGAGTTGAGAAATGAGGTGCGTTTTAGAAACCTTTCCCCATCACACGGTGTACCATCTTCTGGGTTTCTCATGCATGTTTTCGATGTAGGAAGATGCCCTTGAACCTGGAGATTTGGGACCCATGGGATGGGTACCACGCAGTATTACTTTAAAGGGTCTGCGTTTGCTCACCCAACCTCACCAAACCTCTCAGCCCCAAGAGTGTCCACCCTTATGTCTCATCCAGCTGTGGGTCTAGATATGGTCAATCCAGGTTGCATCACAGCCCCTGAACGAATTGTGTAAGAATTTCTCTCTCTTTCACTGTCTTTGTTTCATGGGTTTTTCAAAGTAATTTATTTTTATAATGGGGTTTAGCTGCTTTTCACTGCTGTGTTTATGCTGCTTTACACCCACTTGACACACTAACAGAGAGATATCAATACATAGGTTTTAAGATTATTACTGGTCATATATATTCTTGTGCGGTGAATACGGCGTGTTGAGTCAAGTTCTCTGAGCAAGGAGTAGGTCTTGTCTATTACACATTGGGTTTATGGAATGGTATCTGAGCTAATTTGAAACCCTTGTTTTATGTATCACCCCACCTCACCTTTCCCGTTAAGCAGCCATAGTGTGTTTTCTGCATGTGTGCCTCGTTCTGTTTTGTAATTCAGTTCAAGTGTAACGGTTTTTACATTCCCTCTATCAGTGATACCTTATGAGAAGTGTCCTTTTCTGTGTGATTTATTTCACTTAGAATTGTCGTACCTAAATCCACTCATCATGCTGCTACTAGCCTTATGACATTGATTTCATGGCTGAGTGATATTCCATTGTACATAAGGACCACAACTCCTTCATCCATTTTTCTCTTTCCTGGCATATTTAAGGTGGAATGAAGTGGAGGTCCTTGTCAACAGAGCAACCCTAAACTTTGGGGTGCTTGTGTCTTGCTGATTTTTCATTTTCCCAATTTATACCCCCATGAGTGGAAGTGCCCTATGCTCTCTAAGCTGTGTTTTTTAGATTTTTCAGGACACACCGTACTCTTCTCCAGAGTGGCTGTTGGCAATTTACATCCCGCCCATCAGTGTAGCAAGGCTCCCATTTCTCCATGGCCTGTCCTGCATTTCTGGTTTTGACACTTTTTTCAGCATGGCCCTTTTAACCGATGGGAAGCGAGACTTCTTTGTAGTGCTGATTTGCTTTTCCAGGTTGCTTGGTTGGCCAAAAAGAGCGTATGCGTTTTTTCCTGAATATATTCAGGAAAAAACGCATACGCCCTTTTTGGCCAAGGGCATCATTGTCAAAGTTTTTCCGCTTTTCATGTGCTTTAAAGGCGATTCGAATCTACCTCCTGAAATCTGTTTCCTGCAATTCTGCCTTGATTTCAAATCCTCTTCTTTGCCTTCCCTCAATATATTTGTGGACGAGAGTTATCATTTATAAGTCTGCAGGTTTGTGAATTGCAGTGCCCTGAACCTCCATTTTACAACTCGCTTTTTAGGGAGCTGGCCGCAATAGCGCAGGATGGCTTCAGGCCCTGTTCTCGTTCCGGGTGGCAGGCTGAGCCTGTGGTTAATTCTTCTTCCTGATGGGAAAATAGAGTGACCTGTGCCTGTCCCAACACCAAGAGCTAGTCTCTCATTGGTTCCACGTCTTCCCGTTCACCCTCAGGACAAATTGCAACCTGTACGGAACAGGAGGTTAAAGGTGCTGATGCTCCAAGTAGGGAGATTGCTAGTAAAGCGGCTGGAATACCGAACCCGGGCACAAGGAGATGAGAAATGAGGTGCGTTTTAGAAACCTTTCCCCATCACACGGTGTACCATCTTCTGGGTTTCTCATGCATGTTTTCGATGTAGGAAGATGCCCTTGAACCTGGAGATTTGGGACCCATGCGATGGGTACCACGCAGTATTACTTTAAAGGGTCTGCATTTGCTCACCCAACCTCACCAAAACTCTCAGCCCCACGAGTGTCCACCCTTATGTCTCATCCAGCTGTGGGTCTAGATATGGTCAATCCAGGTTGCATCACAGCCCCTGAACGCATTGTGTAAGAATTTCGCTCTCTTTCACTGTCTTTGTTTCATGGGTTTTTCAAAGTAATTTATTTTTATAATGGGGTTTAGCTGCTTTTCACTGCTGTGTTTATGCCCCTTTACACCCACTTGACACACTAACAGAGAGATATCAATACATAGGTTTTAAGATTATTACTACTCAGATATATTCTTGTGCGGTGAATAGGGCGTGTTGAGTCCAGTTCTCTGAGCAAGGAGTAGGTCTTGTCTATTACATATTGGGTTTATGGAACGGTATCTGAGCTAATTTGAAACCCTTGTTTTATGTATCACCCCACCTCACCTTTCCCGTTAAGCAGCCATAGTGTGTTTTCTGCATGTGTGACTCTGTTCTGTTTTGTAATTCAGTTCAAGTGTAACGGTTTTTACATTCCCTCTATAAGTGATACCTTATGAGAAGTGTCCTTTTCTGTGTGACTTATTTCACTTAGAATCGTCGTACCTAAATCCACTTATCATGCTGCTACTAGCCTTAAGACATTGATTTCATGGCTGAGTGATATTCCATTGTACATAAGGACCACAACTTCTTTATCCATTTTTCTCTTTCCTGGGATATTGAAGGTGGAATGAAGTGGAGGTCCTTGTCAACAGAGCAGCCCTAAACTTTGGGGTGCTTGTGTCTTGCTGATTTTTCATTTTCCCAATTTATACCCCCATGAGTGGAAGTGCCCTATGCTCTCTAAGCTTTGCTTTTTAGACGTTTCAGGACTCACCGTACACTTCTCCAGAGTGGCTGTTGACAATTTACATCCCGCCCATCAGTGTAGCAAGGCTCCCATTTCTCCATGGCCTGTCCTGCATTTTTGGTTTTGAGACTTTTTTCAGCATGGCCCTTTTGACCGATGGGAAGCGAGACATCTTTGTAGCGCTGATTTGCCTTTCCAGGTTGCTTCGTTGGCCAAAAAGGGCGTATGCGTTTTTTCCTGAATATATTCAGGAAAAAACGCATACGCCCTTTTTGGCCAAGGGCATCATTGTCAACGTTTTGCCGCTTTTCATGTGCTTTAAAGGCGATTCGAATCTACCTCCTGAAATCTGTTTCCTGCAATTCTGCCTTGATTTCAAATCCTCTTCTTTGCCTTCCCTCAATATATTTGTGGACGAGAGGTATCATTTATAACTCTGCAGGTTTGTGAATTGCAGTGCCCTGAACCTCCATTTTACAACTCGCGTTTTTGGGAGATGGCCGCAAAAGCTCAGGATGGCTTCAGGCCCTGTTCTTGTTCCGGGGGGCAGGCTGAGCCTGTGGTTAATTCTTCTTCCTGATGGGAAAATAGAGTGACCTCTGCGTGTCCCAACACCAAGAGCTAGTCTCTCATTGGTTCCACGTCTTCCCGTTCATCCTCAGGACAAATTGCAACCTGTACGGAACAGGAGGTTAAAGGTGCTGATGCTCCAAGGAGGGAGATTGCTAGTAAAGTGGCTGGAATGGCGAACCCGAGCACAAGGAGATGAGAAATGAGGTGCGTTTTAGAAACCTTTCCCCATCACACGGTGTACCATCTTTTGGGTTTCTCATGCATGTTTTCGATGGAGGAAGATGCCCTTGAACCTGGAGATTTGGGACCCATGCGATGGGTACCACGCAGTATTACTTAAAAGGGTCTGCGTTTGCTCACCCAACCTCACCAAACCTCTCAGCCTCAAGAGTGTCCACCCTTATGTCTCATCCAGCTGTGGGTCTAGATATGGTCAATCCAGGTTGGATCACAGCCCCTGAACGCATTGTGTAAGAATTTCGCTCTCTTTCACTGTCTTTGTTTCATGGGTTTGAAAAAGTAATTTATTCTTATAATGGGGTTTAGCTGCTTTTCACTGCTGTGTTTATGCCGCTTTACACCCACTTGACACACTAACAGAGAGATATGAATACATAGGTTTTAAGATTATTACTAGTCAGATATATTCTTGTGCGCTGAATAGGGCGTGTTGAGTCCAGTTCTCTGAGCAAGGAGTAGGTCTTGTCTATTACATATTGGGTTTATGGAACGGTATCTGAGCTAATTTGAAACCCTTGTTTTATGTATCACCCCACCTCACCTTTCCCGTTAAGCAGCCATAGTGTGTTTTCTGCAAGTGTGACTCCGTTCTGTTTTATAATTCAGTTCAAGTGTAACGGTTTTTACATTCCCTCTATCACTGATACCTTATGAGAAGTGTCCTTTTCTGTGTAACTTACTTCACTTAGAATCGTCGTACCTAAATCCACTCATCATGCTGCTACTAGCCTTATGACATTAATTTCATGGCTGAGTGATATTCCTTTGTACATAAGGACCACAACTCTTTTATCCATTTTTCTCTTTCCTGGCATATTTAAGGTGGAATGAAGTGGAGGTCCTTGTCAACAGAGCAACCCTAAACTTTGGGGTGCTTGTGTCTTGCTGATTTTTCATTTTCCCAATTTATACCCCCATGAGTGGAAGTGCCCTATGCTCTCTAAGCTGTGTATTTTAGATGTTTCAGGACACACCGTACTCTTCTCCAGTGTGGCTGTTGGCAATTTACATCCCGCCCATCAGTGTAGCAAGGCTCCCATTTCTCCATGGCCTGTCCTGCATTTCTGGTTTTGACACTTTTTTCAGCATGGCCCTTTTAACCGATGGGAAGCGAGACTTCTTTGTAGCGCTGATTTGCCTTTCCAGGTTGCTTGGTTGGCCAAAAAGGGCGTATGCGTTTTTTCCTGAATATATTCAGGAAAAAACGCATACGCCCTTTTTGGCCAAGGGCATCATTGTCAAAGTTTTTCCGCTTTTCATGTGCTTTAAAGGAGATTCGAATCTACCTCCTGAAATCTGTTTCCTGCAATTCTGCCTTGATTTCAAATCCTCTTCTTTGCCTTCCCTCAATATATTTGTGGACGAGAGTTATCATTTATAAGTCTGCAGGTTTGTGAAATGCAGTGCCCTGAACCTCCATTTTACAACTCGCTTTTTAGGGAGCTGGCCGCAATAGCGCAGGATGGCTTCAGGCCCTGTTCTGGTTCCGGGTGGCAGGCTGAGCCTGTGGTTAATTCTTCTTCCTGATGGGAAAATAGAGTGACCTGTGCCTGTCCCAACACCAAGAGCTAGTCTCTCATTGGTTCCACGTCTTCCCGTTCACCCTCAGGACAAATTGCAACCTGTACGGAACAGGAGGTTAAAGGTGTTGATGCTCCAAGTAGGGAGATTGCTAGTAAAGCGGCTGGAATACCGAACCCGGGCACAAGGAGATGAGAAATGAGGTGCGTTTTAGAAACCTTTCCCCATCACACGGTGTACCATCTTCTGGGTTTCTCATGCATGTTTTCGATTGTAGGAAGATGCCCTTGAACCTGGAGATTTGGGACCCATGCGATGGGTACCACGCAGTATTACTTTAAAGGGTCTGCGTTTGCTCACCCAACCTCACCAAACCTCTCAGCCCCAAGAGTGTCCACCCTTATGTCTCATCCAGCTGTGGGTCTAGATATGGTCAATCCAGGTTGCATCACAACCCCTGAACGCATTGTGTAAGAATTTCGCTCTCTTTCACTGTCTTTATTTCATGGGTTTTTCTAAGTAACTTATTTTTATAATGGGGTTTAGCTGCTTTTCACTGCTGTGTTTATGCCGCTTTACACCCACTTGACACACTAACAGAGAGATATCAATACATAGGTTTTAAGATTATTACTAGTCAGATATATTCTTGTGCGGTGAATAGGGCGTGTTGAGTCCAGTTCTCTGAGCAAGGAGTAGGTCTTGTCTATTACATATTGGGTTTATGGAACGGTATCTGAGCTAATTTGAAACCCTTGTTTTATGTATCACCCCACCTCACCTTTCCCGTTAAGCAGCCATAGTGTGTTTTCTGCATGTGTGACTCTGTTCTGTTTTGTAATTCAGTTCAAGTGTAACGGTTTTTACATTCCCTCTATCAGTGATACCTTATGAGAAGTGTCCTTTTCTGTGTGACTTATTTCACTTAGAATCGTCGTACCTAAATCCACTCATCATGCTGCTACTAGCCTTATGACATTGATTTCATGGCTGAGTGATATTCCATTGTACATAAGGACCACAACTTCTTTATCCATTTTTCTCTTTCCTGGGATATTGAAGGTGGAATGAAGTGGAGGTCCTTGTCAACAGAGCAGCCCTAAACTTTGGGGTGCTTGTGTCTTGCTGATTTTTCATTTTCCCAATTTATACCCCCATGAGTGGAAGTGCCCTATGCTCTCTAAGCTGTGTTTTTTAGATGTTTCAGGACTCACCGTACGCTTCTCCAGAGTGGCTGTTGGCAATTTACATCCCGCCCATCAGTGTAGCAAGGCTCCCATTTCTCCATGGCCTGTCCTGCATTTCTGGTTTTGACACTTTTTTCAGCATGGCCCTTTTAACCGATGGGAAGCGAGACTTCTTTGTAGCGCTGATTTGCCTTTCCAGGTTGCTTGGTTGGCCAAAAAGGGCGTATGCGTTTTTTACTGAATATATTCAGGAAAAAACGCATACGCCCTTTTTGGCCAAGGGCATCATTGTCAACGTTTTGCCGCTTTTCATGTGCTTTAAAGGCGATTCGAATCTACCTCCTGAAATCTGTTTCCTGCAATTCTGCCTTGATTTCAAATCCTCTTCTTTGCCTTCCCTCAATATATTTGTGGACGAGAGGTATCATTTATAAGTCTGCAGGTTTGTGAATTGCAGTGCCCTGAACCTCCATTTTACAACTCGCGTTTTTGGGAGATGGCCGCAAAAGCACAGGATGGCTTCAGGCCCTGTTCTTGTTCCGGGGGGCAGGCTGAGCCTGTGGTTAATTCTTCTTCCTGATGGGAAAATAGAGTGACCTCTGCGTGTCCCAACACCAAGAGCTAGTCTCTCATTGGTTCCACGTCTTCCCGTTCATCCTCAGGACAAATTGCAACCTGTACGGAACAGGAGGTTAAAGGTGCTGATGCTCCAAGGAGGGAGATTGCTAGTAAAGTGGCTGGAATGGCGAACCCGAGCACAAGGAGATGAGAAATGAGGTGCGTTTTAGAAACCTTTCCCCATCACACGGTGTACCATCTTCTGGGTTTCTCATGCATGTTTTCGATGGAGGAAGATGCCCTTGAACCTGGAGATTTGGGACCCATGCGATGGGTACCACGCAGTATTACTTTAAAGGGTCTGCGTTTGCTCACCCAACCTCACCAAACCTCTCAGCCTCAAGAGTGTCCACCCTTATGTCTCATCCAGCTGTGGGTCTAGATATGGTCAATCCAGGTTGGATCACAGCCCCTGAACGCATTGTGTAAGAATTTCGCTCTCTTTCACTGTCTTTGTTTCATGGGTTTGAAAAAGTAATTTATTCTTATAATGGGGTTTAGCTGCTTTTCACTGCTGTGTTTATGCCGCTTTACACCCACTTGACACACTAACAGAGAGATATGAATACATAGGTTTTAAGATTATTACTAGTCAGATATATTCTTGTGCGGTGAATAGGGCGTGTTGAGTCCAGTTCTCTGAGCAAGGAGTAGGTCTTGTCTATTACATATTGGGTTTATGGAACGGTATCTGAGCTAATTTGAAACCCTTGTTTTATGTATCACCCCACCTCACCTTTCCCGTTAAGCAGCCATAGTGTGTTTTCTGCATGTGTGACTCCGTTCTGTTTTATAATTCAGTTCAAGTGTAACGGTTTTTACATTCCCTCTATCACTGATACCTTATGAGAAGTGTCCTTTTCTGTGTAACTTACTTCACTTAGAATCGTCGTACCTAAATCCACTCATCATGCTGCTACTAGCCTTATGACATTAATTTCATGGCTGAGTGATATTCCTTTGTACATAAGGACCACAACTCTTTTATCCATTTTTCTCTTTCCTGGCATATTTAAGGTGGAATGAAGTGGAGGTCCTTGTCAACAGAGCAACCCTAAACTTTGGGGTGCTTGTGTCTTGCTGATTTTTCATTTTCCCAATTTATACCCCCATGAGTGGAAGTGCCCTATGCTCTCTAAGCTGTGTATTTTAGATGTTTCAGGACACACCGTACTCTTCTCCAGTGTGGCTGTTGGCAATTTACATCCCGCCCATCAGTGTAGCAAGGCTCCCATTTCTCCATGGCCTGTCCTGCATTTCTGGTTTTGACACTTTTTTCAGCATGGCCCTTTTAACCGATGGGAAGCGAGACTTCTTTGTAGCGCTGATTTGCCTTTCCAGGTTGCTTGGTTGGCCAAAAAGGGCGTATGCGTTTTTTCCTGAATATATTCAGGAAAAAACGCATACGCCCTTTTTGGCCAAGGGCATCATTGTCAACGTTTTGCCGCTTTTCATGTGCTTTAAGGCGATTCGAATCTACCTCCTGAAATCTGTTTCCTGCAATTCTGCCTTGATTTCAAATCCTCTTCTTTGCCTTCCCTCAATATATTTGTGGACGAGAGTTATCATTTATAACTCTGCAGGTTTGTGAATTGCAGTGCCGTGAACCTCCATTTTACAACTCGCTTTTTTGGGAGCTGGCCGCAAAAGCGCAGGATGGCTTCAGGCCCTGTTCTGGTTCCAGGGGGCAGGCTGATCATGTGGTTAATTCTTCTTCCTGATGGGAAAATAGAGTGACCTCTGCCTGTCCCAACACCAAGAGCTAGTCTCTCATTCGTTCCCCATCTTCCCGTTCATCCTCAGGACAAATTGCAACCTGTACGAAACAAGAGGTTAAAGGTGCTGATGCTCCAAGTAGGGAGATTTCTAGTAGAGTGGTTGGAATGGCGAACCCGGGCACAAGGAGTTGAGAAATGAGGTGCGTTTTAGAAACCTTTCCCCATCACACGGTGTACCATCTTCTGGGTTTCTCATGCATGTTTTCGATGTAGGAAGATGCCCTTGAACCTGGAGATTTGGGACCCATGGGATGGGTACCACGCAGTATTACTTTAAAGGGTCTGCGTTTGCTCACCCAACCTCACCAAACCTCTCAGCCCCAAGAGTGTCCACCCTTATGTCTCATCCAGCTGTGGGTCTAGATATGGTTAATCCAGGTTGCATCACAGCCCCTGAACGAATTGTGTAAGAATTTCTCTCTCTTTCACTGTCTTTGTTTCATGGGTTTTTCAAAGTAATTTATTTTTATAATGGGGTTTAGCTGCTTTTCACTGCTGTGTTTATGCTGCTTTACACCCACTTGACACACTAACAGAGAGATATCAATACATAGGTTTTAAGATTATTACTGGTCATATATATTCTTGTGCGGTGAATACGGCGTGTTGAGTCAAGTTCTCTGAGCAAGGAGTAGGTCTTGTCTATTACACATTGGGTTTATGGAATGGTATCTGAGCTAATTTGAAACCCTTGTTTTATGTATCACCCCACCTCACCTTTCCCGTTAAGCAGCCATAGTGTGTTTTCTGCATGTGTGCCTCGTTCTGTTTTGTAATTCAGTTCAAGTGTAACGGTTTTTACATTCCCTCTATCAGTGATACCTTATGAGAAGTGTCCTTTTCTGTGTGATTTATTTCACTTAGAATTGTCGTACCTAAATCCACTCATCATGCTGCTACTAGCCTTATGACATTGATTTCATGGCTGAGTGATATTCCATTGTACATAAGGACCACAACTCCTTCATCCATTTTTCTCTTTCCTGGCATATTTAAGGTGGAATGAAGTGGAGGTCCTTGTCAACAGAGCAACCCTAAACTTTGGGGTGCTTGTGTCTTGCTGATTTTTCATTTTCCCAATTTATACCCCCATGAGTGGAAGTGCCCTATGCTCTCTAAGCTGTGTTTTTTAGATTTTTCAGGACACACCGTACTCTTCTCCAGAGTGGCTGTTGGCAATTTACATCCCGCCCATCAGTGTAGCAAGGCTCCCATTTCTCCATGGCCTGTCCTGCATTTCTGGTTTTGACACTTTTTTCAGCATGGCCCTTTTAACCGATGGGAAGCGAGACTTCTTTGTAGCGCTGATTTGCTTTTCCAGGTTGCTTGGTTGGCCAAAAAGAGCGTATGCGTTTTTTCCTGAATATATTCAGGAAAAAACGCATACGCCCTTTTTGGCCAAGGGCATCATTGTCAAAGTTTTTCCGCTTTTCATGTGCTTTAAAGGCGATTCGAATCTACCTCCTGAAATCTGTTTCCTGCAATTCTGCCTTGATTTCAAATCCTCTTCTTTGCCTTCCCTCAATATATTTGTGGACGAGAGTTATCATTTATAAGTCTGCAGGTTTGTGAATTGCAGTGCCCTGAACCTCCATTTTACAACTCGCTTTTTAGGGAGCTGGCCGCAATAGCGCAGGATGGCTTCAGGCCCTGTTCTCGTTCCGGGTGGCAGGCTGAGCCTGTGGTTAATTCTTCTTCCTGATGGGAAAATAGAGTGACCTGTGCCTGTCCCAACACCAAGAGCTAGTCTCTCATTGGTTCCACGTCTTCCCGTTCACCCTCAGGACAAATTGCAACCTGTACGGAACAGGAGGTTAAAGGTGCTGATGCTCCAAGTAGGGAGATTGCTAGTAAAGCGGCTGGAATACCGAACCCGGGCACAAGGAGATGAGAAATGAGGTGCGTTTTAGAAACCTTTCCCCATCACACGGTGTACCATCTTCTGGGTTTCTCATGCATGTTTTCGATGTAGGAAGATGCCCTTGAACCTGGAGATTTGGGACCCATGCGATGGGTACCACGCAGTATTACTTTAAAGCTTCTGCATTTGCTCACCCAACCTCACCAAAACTCTCAGCCCCACGAGTGTCCACCCTTATGTCTCATCCAGCTGTGGGTCTAGATATGGTCAATCCAGGTTGCATCACAGCCCCTGAACGCATTGTGTAAGAATTTCGCTCTCTTTCACTGTCTTTGTTTCATGGGTTTTTCAAAGTAATTTATTTTTATAATGGGGTTTAGCTGCTTTTCACTGCTGTGTTTATGCCCCTTTACACCCACTTGACACACTAACAGAGAGATATCAATACATAGGTTTTAAGATTATTACTACTCAGATATATTCTTGTGCGGTGAATAGGGCGTGTTGAGTCCAGTTCTCTGAGCAAGGAGTAGGTCTTGTCTATTACATATTGGGTTTATGGAACGGTATCTGAGCTAATTTGAAACCCTTGTTTTATGTATCACCCCACCTCACCTTTCCCGTTAAGCAGCCATAGTGTGTTTTCTGCATGTGTGACTCTGTTCTGTTTTGTAATTCAGTTCAAGTGTAACGGTTTTTACATTCCCTCTATAAGTGATACCTTATGAGAAGTGTCCTTTTCTGTGTGACTTATTTCACTTAGAATCGTCGTACCTAAATCCACTTATCATGCTGCTACTAGCCTTAAGACATTGATTTCATGGCTGAGTGATATTCCATTGTACATAAGGACCACAACTTCTTTATCCATTTTTCTCTTTCCTGGGATATTGAAGGTGGAATGAAGTGGAGGTCCTTGTCAACAGAGCAGCCCTAAACTTTGGGGTGCTTGTGTCTTGCTGATTTTTCATTTTCCCAATTTATACCCCCATGAGTGGAAGTGCCCTATGCTCTCTAAGCTTTGCTTTTTAGACGTTTCAGGACTCACCGTACACTTCTCCAGAGTGGCTGTTGACAATTTACATCCCGCCCATCAGTGTAGCAAGGCTCCCATTTCTCCATGGCCTGTCCTGCATTTTTGGTTTTGAGACTTTTTTCAGCATGGCCCTTTTGACCGATGGGAAGCGAGACATCTTTGTAGCGCTGATTTGCCTTTCCAGGTTGCTTCGTTGGCCAAAAAGGGCGTATGCGTTTTTTCCTGAATATATTCAGGAAAAAACGCATACGCCCTTTTTGGCCAAGGGCATCATTGTCAACGTTTTGCCGCTTTTCATGTGCTTTAAAGGCGATTCGAATCTACCTCCTGAAATCTGTTTCCTGCAATTCTGCCTTGATTTCAAATCCTCTTCTTTGCCTTCCCTCAATATATTTGTGGACGAGAGGTATCATTTATAACTCTGCAGGTTTGTGAATTGCAGTGCCCTGAACCTCCATTTTACAACTCGCGTTTTTGGGAGATGGCCGCAAAAGCTCAGGATGGCTTCAGGCCCTGTTCTTGTTCCGGGGGGCAGGCTGAGCCTGTGGTTAATTCTTCTTCCTGATGGGAAAATAGAGTGACCTCTGCGTGTCCCAACACCAAGAGCTAGTCTCTCATTGGTTCCACGTCTTCCCGTTCATCCTCAGGACAAATTGCAACCTGTACGGAACAGGAGGTTAAAGGTGCTGATGCTCCAAGGAGGGAGATTGCTAGTAAAGTGGCTGGAATGGCGAACCCGAGCACAAGGAGATGAGAAATGAGGTGCGTTTTAGAAACCTTTCCCCATCACACGGTGTACCATCTTCTGGGTTTCTCATGCATGTTTTCGATGGAGGAAGATGCCCTTGAACCTGGAGATTTGGGACCCATGCGATGGGTACCACGCAGTATTACTTAAAAGGGTCTGCGTTTGCTCACCCAACCTCACCAAACCTCTCAGCCTCAAGAGTGTCCACCCTTATGTCTCATCCAGCTGTGGGTCTAGATATGGTCAATCCAGGTTGGATCACAGCCCCTGAACGCATTGTGTAAGAATTTCGCTCTCTTTCACTGTCTTTGTTTCATGGGTTTGAAAAAGTAATTTATTCTTATAATGGGGTTTAGCTGCTTTTCACTGCTGTGTTTATGCCGCTTTACACCCACTTGACACACTAACAGAGAGATATGAATACATAGGTTTTAAGATTATTACTAGTCAGATATATTCTTGTGCGCTGAATAGGGCGTGTTGAGTCCAGTTCTCTGAGCAAGGAGTAGGTCTTGTCTATTACATATTGGGTTTATGGAACGGTATCTGAGCTAATTTGAAACCCTTGTTTTATGTATCACCCCACCTCACCTTTCCCGTTAAGCAGCCATAGTGTGTTTTCTGCAAGTGTGACTCCGTTCTGTTTTATAATTCAGTTCAAGTGTAACGGTTTTTACATTCCCTCTATCACTGATACCTTATGAGAAGTGTCCTTTTCTGTGTAACTTACTTCACTTAGAATCGTCGTACCTAAATCCACTCATCATGCTGCTACTAGCCTTATGACATTAATTTCATGGCTGAGTGATATTCCTTTGTACATAAGGACCACAACTCTTTTATCCATTTTTCTCTTTCCTGGCATATTTAAGGTGGAATGAAGTGGAGGTCCTTGTCAACAGAGCAACCCTAAACTTTGGGGTGCTTGTGTCTTGCTGATTTTTCATTTTCCCAATTTATACCCCCATGAGTGGAAGTGCCCTATGCTCTCTAAGCTGTGTATTTTAGATGTTTCAGGACACACCGTACTCTTCTCCAGTGTGGCTGTTGGCAATTTACATCCCGCCCATCAGTGTAGCAAGGCTCCCATTTCTCCACGGCCTGTCCTGCATTTCTGGTTTTGACACTTTTTTCAGCATGGCCCTTTTAACCGATGGGAAGCGAGACTTCTTTGTAGCGCTGATTTGCCTTTCCAGGTTGCTTGGTTGGCCAAAAAGGGCGTATGCGTTTTTTCCTGAATATATTCAGGAAAAAACGCATACGCCCTTTTTGGCCAAGGGCATCATTGTCAAAGTTTTTCCGCTTTTCATGTGCTTTAAAGGAGATTCGAATCTACCTCCTGAAATCTGTTTCCTGCAATTCTGCCTTGATTTCAAATCCTCTTCTTTGCCTTCCCTCAATATATTTGTGGACGAGAGTTATCATTTATAAGTCTGCAGGTTTGTGAAATGCAGTGCCCTGAACCTCCATTTTACAACTCGCTTTTTAGGGAGCTGGCCGCAATAGCGCAGGATGGCTTCAGGCCCTGTTCTGGTTCCGGGTGGCAGGCTGAGCCTGTGGTTAATTCTTCTTCCTGATGGGAAAATAGAGTGACCTGTGCCTGTCCCAACACCAAGAGCTAGTCTCTCATTGGTTCCACGTCTTCCCGTTCACCCTCAGGACAAATTGCAACCTGTACGGAACAGGAGGTTAAAGGTGTTGATGCTCCAAGTAGGGAGATTGCTAGTAAAGCGGCTGGAATACCGAACCCGGGCACAAGGAGATGAGAAATGAGGTGCGTTTTAGAAACCTTTCCCCATCACACGGTGTACCATCTTCTGGGTTTCTCATGCATGTTTTCGATTGTAGGAAGATGCCCTTGAACCTGGAGATTTGGGACCCATGCGATGGGTACCACGCAGTATTACTTTAAAGGGTCTGCGTTTGCTCACCCAACCTCACCAAACCTCTCAGCCCCAAGAGTGTCCACCCTTATGTCTCATCCAGCTGTGGGTCTAGATATGGTCAATCCAGGTTGCATCACAGCCCCTGAACGCATTGTGTAAGAATTTCGCTCTCTTTCACTGTCTTTATTTCATGGGTTTTTCTAAGTAACTTATTTTTATAATGGGGTTTAGCTGCTTTTCACTGCTGTGTTTATGCCGCTTTACACCCACTTGACACACTAACAGAGAGATATCAATACATAGGTTTTAAGATTATTACTAGTCAGATATATTCTTGTGCGGTGAATAGGGCGTGTTGAGTCCAGTTCTCTGAGCAAGGAGTAGGTCTTGTCTATTACATATTGGGTTTATGGAACGGTATCTGAGCTAATTTGAAACCCTTGTTTTATGTATCACCCCACCTCACCTTTCCCGTTAAGCAGCCATAGTGTGTTTTCTGCATGTGTGACTCTGTTCTGTTTTGTAATTCAGTTCAAGTGTAACGGTTTTTACATTCCCTCTATCAGTGATACCTTATGAGAAGTGTCCTTTTCTGTGTGACTTATTTCACTTAGAATCGTCGTACCTAAATCCACTCATCATGCTGCTACTAGCCTTATGACATTGATTTCATGGCTGAGTGATATTCCATTGTACATAAGGACCACAACTTCTTTATCCATTTTTCTCTTTCCTGGGATATTGAAGGTGGAATGAAGTGGAGGTCCTTGTCAACAGAGCAGCCCTAAACTTTGGGGTGCTTGTGTCTTGCTGATTTTTCATTTTCCCAATTTATACCCCCATGAGTGGAAGTGCCCTATGCTCTCTAAGCTGTGTTTTTTAGATGTTTCAGGACTCACCGTACGCTTCTCCAGAGTGGCTGTTGGCAATTTACATCCCGCCCATCAGTGTAGCAAGGCTCCCATTTCTCCATGGCCTGTCCTGCATTTCTGGTTTTGACACTTTTTTCAGCATGGCCCTTTTAACCGATGGGAAGCGAGACTTCTTTGTAGCGCTGATTTGCCTTTCCAGGTTGCTTGGTTGGCCAAAAAGGGCGTATGCGTTTTTTCCTGAATATATTCAGGAAAAAACGCATACGCCCTTTTTGGCCAAGGGCATCATTGTCAACGTTTTGCCGCTTTTCATGTGCTTTAAAGGCGATTCGAATCTACCTCCTGAAATCTGTTTCCTGCAATTCTGCCTTGATTTCAAATCCTCTTCTTTGCCTTCCCTCAATATATTTGTGGACGAGAGGTATCATTTATAAGTCTGCAGGTTTGTGAATTGCAGTGCCCTGAACCTCCATTTTACAACTCGCGTTTTTGGGAGATGGCCGCAAAAGCACAGGATGGCTTCAGGCCCTGTTCTTGTTCCGGGGGGCAGGCTGAGCCTGTGGTTAATTCTTCTTCCTGATGGGAAAATAGAGTGACCTCTGCGTGTCCCAACACCAAGAGCTAGTCTCTCATTGGTTCCACGTCTTCCCGTTCATCCTCAGGACAAATTGCAACCTGTACGGAACAGGAGGTTAAAGGTGCTGATGCTCCAAGGAGGGAGATTGCTAGTAAAGTGGCTGGAATGGCGAACCCGAGCACAAGGAGATGAGAAATGAGGTGCGTTTTAGAAACCTTTCCCCATCACACGGTGTACCATCTTCTGGGTTTCTCATGCATGTTTTCGATGGAGGAAGATGCCCTTGAACCTGGAGATTTGGGACCCATGCGATGGGTACCACGCAGTATTACTTTAAAGGGTCTGCGTTTGCTCACCCAACCTCACCAAACCTCTCAGCCTCAAGAGTGTCCACCCTTATGTCTCATCCAGCTGTGGGTCTAGATATGGTCAATCCAGGTTGGATCACAGCCCCTGAACGCATTGTGTAAGAATTTCGCTCTCTTTCACTGTCTTTGTTTCATGGGTTTGAAAAAGTAATTTATTCTTATAATGGGGTTTAGCTGCTTTTCACTGCTGTGTTTATGCCGCTTTACACCCACTTGACACACTAACAGAGAGATATGAATACATAGGTTTTAAGATTATTACTAGTCAGATATATTCTTGTGCGGTGAATAGGGCGTGTTGAGTCCAGTTCTCTGAGCAAGGAGTAGGTCTTGTCTATTACATATTGGGTTTATGGAACGGTATCTGAGCTAATTTGAAACCCTTGTTTTATGTATCACCCCACCTCACCTTTCCCGTTAAGCAGCCATAGTGTGTTTTCTGCATGTGTGACTCCGTTCTGTTTTATAATTCAGTTCAAGTGTAACGGTTTTTACATTCCCTCTATCACTGATACCTTATGAGAAGTGTCCTTTTCTGTGTAACTTACTTCACTTAGAATCGTCGTACCTAAATCCACTCATCATGCTGCTACTAGCCTTATGACATTAATTTCATGGCTGAGTGATATTCCTTTGTACATAAGGACCACAACTCTTTTATCCATTTTTCTCTTTCCTGGCATATTTAAGGTGGAATGAAGTGGAGGTCCTTGTCAACAGAGCAACCCTAAACTTTGGGGTGCTTGTGTCTTGCTGATTTTTCATTTTCCCAATTTATACCCCCATGAGTGGAAGTGCCCTATGCTCTCTAAGCTGTGTATTTTAGATGTTTCAGGACACACCGTACTCTTCTCCAGTGTGGCTGTTGGCAATTTACATCCCGCCCATCAGTGTAGCAAGGCTCCCATTTCTCCATGGCCTGTCCTGCATTTCTGGTTTTGACACTTTTTTCAGCATGGCCCTTTTAACCGATGGGAAGCGAGACTTCTTTGTAGCGCTGATTTGCCTTTCCAGGTTGCTTGGTTGGCCAAAAAGGGCGTATGCGTTTTTTCCTGAATATATTCAGGAAAAAACGCATACGCCCTTTTTGGCCAAGGGCATCATTGTCAAAGTTTTTCCGCTTTTCATGTGCTTTAAAGGAGATTCGAATCTACCTCCTGAAATCTGTTTCCTGCAATTCTGCCTTGATTTCAAATCCTCTTCTTTGCCTTCCCTCAATATATTTGTGGACGAGAGTTATCATTTATAAGTCTGCAGGTTTGTGAATTGCAGTGCCCTGAACCTCCATTTTACAACTCGCTTTTTAGGGAGCTGGCCGCAATAGCGCAGGATGGCTTCAGGCCCTGTTCTGGTTCCGGGTGGCAGGCTGAGCCTGTGGTTAAGTCTTCTTCCTGATGGGAAAATAGAGTGACCTGTGCCTGTCCCAACACCAAGAGCTAGTCTCTCATTGGCTCCACGTCTTCCCGTTCACCCTCAGGACAAATTGCAACCTGTACGGAACAGGAGGTTAAAGGTGCTGATGCTCCAAGTAGGGAGATTGCTAGTAAAGCGGCTGGAATACCGAACCCGGGCACAAGGAGATGAGAAATGAGGTGCGTTTTAGAAACCTTTCCCCATCACACGGTGTACCATCTTCTGGGTTTCTCATGCATGTTTTCAATGTAGGAAGATGCCCTTGAACCTGGATATTTGGGACCCATGCGATGGGTACCACGCAGTATTACTTTAAAGGGTCTGCGTTTGCTCACCCAACCTCACCAAACCTCTCAGCCCCAAGAGTGTCCACCCTTATGTCTCATCCAGCTGTGGGTCTAGATATGGTCAATCCAGGTTGGATCACAGCCCCTGAACGCATTGTGTAAGAATTTCGCTCTCTTTCACTGTCTTTGTTTCATGGGTTTTTCTAAGTAACTTATTTTTATAATGGGGTTTAGCTGCTTTTCACTGCTGTGTTTATGCCGCTTTACACCCACTTGACACACTAACAGAGAGATATCAATACATAGGTTTTAAGATTATTACTAGTCAGATATATTCTTGTGCGGTGAATAGGGCGTGTTGAGTCCAGTTCTCTGAGCAAGGAGTAGGTCTTGTCTATTACATATTGGGTTTATGGAACGGTATCTGAGCTAATTTGAAACCCTTGTTTTATGTATCACCCCACCTCACCTTTCCCGTTAAGCAGCCATAGTGTGTTTTCTGCATGTGTGACTCTGTTCTGTTTTGTAATTCAGTTCAAGTGTAACGGTTTTTACATTCCCTCTAGGAAAAAACGCATACGCCCTTTTTGGCCAAGGGCATCATTGTCAACGTTTTGCCGCTTTTCATGTGCTTTAAAGGCGATTCGAATCTACCTCCTGAAATCTGTTTCCTGCAATTCTGCCTTGATTTCAAATCCTCTTCTTGGCCTTCCCTCAATATATTTGTGGACGAGAGTTATCATTTATAACTCTGCAGGTTTGTGAATTGCAGTGCCCTGAACCTCCATTTTACAACTCGCGTTTTTGGGAGCTGGCCGCAAAAGCGCAGGATGGCTTCAGGCCCTGTTCTTGATCCGGGGGGCATGCTGAGCCTGTGGTTAATTCTTCTTCCTGATGGGAAAATAGAGTGACCTGTGCCTGTCCCAACACCAAGAGCTAGTCTCTCATTGGTTCCACGTCTTCCCGTTCATCCTCAGGACAAATTGCAACCTGTACGGAACAGGAGGTTAAAGGTGATGATGCTCCAAGTAGGGAGATTGCTAGTAAAGGGCTGGAATAGCGAACCCGGGCACAAGGAGATGAGAAATGAGGTGCGTTTTAGAAACCTTTCCCCATCACACGGTGTACCATCTTCTGGGTTTCTCATGCATGTTTTCGATGTAGGAAGATGCCCTTGAACCTGGAGATTTGTGACCCATGCGATGGGTACCATGCAGTATTACTTTAAAGGGTCTGCGTTTGCTCACCCAACCTCACCAAACCTCTCAGCCCCAAGAGTGTCCACCCTTATGTCTCATCCAGCTGTGGGTCTAGATATGGTCAATCCAGGTTGCATCACAGCCCCTGAACGCATTGTGTAAGAATTTCTCTCTCTTTCACTGTCTTTGTTTCATGGGTTTTTCAAAGTAATTTATTTTTATAATGGGGTTTAGCTGCTTTTCACTGCTGTGTTTATGCCGCTTTACACCCACTTGACACACTAACAGAGAGATATCAATACATAGGTTTTAAGATTATTACTAGTCAGATATATTCTTGTGCGGTGAATAGGGCGTGTTGAGTCCAGTTCTCTGAGCAAGGAGTAGGTCTTGTCTATTACATATTGGGTTTATGGAATGGTATCTGAGCTAATTTGAAACCCTTGTTTTATGTATCACCCCACCTCACCTTTCCCGTTAAGCAGCCATAGTGTGTTTTCTGCATGTGTGACTCTGTTCTGTTTTGTAATTCAGTTCAAGTGTAACGGTTTTTACATTCCCTCTATCAGTGATACCTTATGAGAAGTGTCCTTTTCTTTGTGACTTATTTCACTTAGAATCGTCATACCTAAATCCACTCATCATGCTGCTACTAGCCTTATGACATTGATTTCATGGCTGAGTGATATTCCATTGTACATAAGGACCACAACTTCTTTATCCATTTTTCTCTTTCCTGGGATATTGAAGGTGGAATGAAGTGGAGGTCCTTGTCAACAGAGCAGCCCTAAACTTTGGGGTGCTTGTGTCTTGCTGATTTTTCATTTTCCCAATTTATACCCCCATGAGTAGAAGTGCCCTATGCTCTCTAAGCTGTGTTTTTTAGATGTTTCAGGACTCACCGTAGGCTTCTCCAGAGTGGCTGTTGGCAATTTACATCCCGCCCATCAGTGTAGCAAGGCTCCCATTTCTCCATGGCCTGTCCTGCATTTCTGGTTTTGACACTTTTTTCAGCATGGCCCTTTTAACCGATGGGAAGCGAGACTTCTTTGTAGCGCTGATTTGCCTTTCCAGGTTGCTTGGTTGGCCAAAAAGAGGGCCTATGCGTTTTTTCCTGAATATATTCCGGAAAAAACGCATACGCCCTTTTTGGCCAAGGGCATCATTGTCAACGTTTTGCCGCTTTTCATGTGCTTTAAAGGCGATTCGAATCTACCTCCTGAAATCTGTTTCCTGCAATTCTGCCTTGATTTCAAATCCTCTTCTTTGCCTTCCCTCAATATATTTGTGGACGAGAGTTATCATTTATAACTCTGCAGGTTTGTGAATTGCAGTGCCCTGAACCTCCATTTTACAACTCGCGTTTTTGGGAGATGGCCGCAAAAGCACAGGATGGCTTCAGGCCCTGTTCTTGATCCGGGGGGCAGGCTGAGCCTGTGGTTAATTCTTCTTCCTGATGGGAAAATAGAGTGACCTGTGCCTGTCCAAACACCAAGAGCTAGTCTCTCATTGGTTCCACGTCTTCCCGTTCATCCTCAGGACAAATTGCAACCTGTACGGAACAGGAGGTTAAAGGTGATGATGCTCCAAGGAGGGAGATTGCTAGTAAATTGGCTGGAATGGCAAACCCGGGCACAGGCAGATGAGAAATGAGGTGCGTTTTAGAAACCTTTCCCCATCACACGGTGTACCATCTTCTGGGTATCTCATGCATGTTTACGATGTAGGAAGATGCCCTTGAACCTGGAGATTTGGGACCCATGCGATGGGTACCACGCAGTATTACTTTAAAGGGTCTGCGTTTGCTCACCCAACCTCACCAAACCTCTCAGCCGCAACAGTGTCCACCCTTATGTCTCATCTTGCTGTGGGTCTAGATATGGTCAATCCAGGTTGCATCACAGCCCCTGAACGCATTGTGTAAGAATTTCTCTCTCTTTCACTGTCTTTGTTTCATGGGTTTTTCAAAGTAATTTATTTTTATAATGGGGTTTAGCTGCTTTTCACTGCTGTGTTTATGCCGCTTTACACCCACTTGACACACTAACAGAGAGATATCAATACATAGCTTTTAAGATTATTACTAGTCAGATATATTCTTGTGCGGTGAATAGGGCGTGTTGAGTCCAGTTCTCTGAGCAAGGAGTAGGTCTTGTCTATTACATATTGGGTTTATGGAACGGTATCTGAGCTAATTTGAAACCCTTGTTTTATGTATCACCCCACCTCACCTTTCCCGTTAAGCAGCCATAGTGTGTTTTCTGCATGTGTGACTCTGTTCTGTTTTGTAATTCAGTTCAAGTGTAACGGTTTTTACATTCCCTCTATAAGTGATACCTTCTGAGAAGTGTCCTTTTCTGTGTGACTTATTTCACTTAGAGTCGTCGTACCTAAATCCACTCATCATCCTGCTACTAGCCTTATGACATTGATTTCACGGCTGAGTGATATTCCATTGTACATAAGGACCACAACTTCTTTATCCATTTTTCTCTTTCCTGGGATATTGAAGATGGAATGAAGTGGAGGTCCTTGTCAACAGAGCAGCCCTAAACTTTGGGGTGCTTGTGTCTTGCTGATTTTTCATTTTCCCAATTTATACCCCCATGAGTGGAAGTGCCCTATGCTCTCTAAGCTTTGCTTTTTAGACGTTTCAGGATTCACCGTACACTTCTCCAGAGTGGCTGTTGACAATTTACATCCCGCCCATCAGTGTAGCAAGGCTCCCATTTCTCCATGGCCTGTCCTGCGTTTCTGGTTTTGACACTTTTTTCAGCATGGCCCTTTTGACCGATGGGAAGCGAGACATCTTTGTAGCGCTGATTTGCCTTTCCAGGTTGCTTGGTTGGCCAAAAAGGGCGTATGCGTTTTTTCCTGAATATATTCAGGAAAAAACGCATACGCCCTTTTTGGCCAAGGGCATCATTGTCAACGTTTTGCCGCTTTTCATGTGCTTTAAAGGCGATTCGAATCTACCTCCTGAAATCTGTTTCCTGCAATTCTGCCTTGATTTCAAATCCTCTTCTTTGCCTTCCCTCAATATATTTGTGGACGAGAGTTATCATTTATAACTCTGCAGGTTTGTGAATTGCAGTGCCCTGAACCTCCATTTTACAACTCGCTTTTTAGGGAGCTGGCTGCAATAGCGCAGGATGGCTTCAGGCCCTGTTCTGGTTCCGGGGGGCAGGCTGAGTCTGTGGTTAATTCTTCTTCCTGATGGGAAAATAGAGTGACCTGTGCCTATCCCAACACCAAGAGCTAGTCTCTCATTGGTTCCACGTCTTCCCGTTCATCCTCAGGACAAATTGCAACCTGTACGGAACAGGAGGTTAAAGGTGATGATGCTCCAAGGAGGGAGATTGCTAGTAAAGGGCTGGAATAGCGAATCCGGGCACAAGGAGATGAGAAATGAGGTGCGTTTTAGAAACCTTTCCACATCACACGGTGTACCATCTTCTGGGTTTCTCATGCATGTTTTCGATGTAGGAAGATACCCTTGAACCTGGAGATATGGGACCCATGCGATGGGTACCACGCAGTATTACTTTAAAGGGTCTGCGTTTGCTCACCCAACCTCACCAAACCTCTCAGCCCCAAGAGTGTATACCCTTATGTCTCATCCAGCTGTGGGTCTAGATATGGTCAATCCAGGTTGCATCACAGCCCGTGAACGCATTGTGTAAGAATTTCTCTCTCTTTCACTGTCTTTGTTTCATGGGTTTTTCAAAGTAATTTATTTTTATAATGGGGTTTAGCTGCTTTTCACTGCTGTGTTTATGCCGCTTTACACCCACTTGACACACTAACAGAGAGATATGAATACATAGGTTTTAAGATTATTACTAGTCAGATATATTCTTGTGCGGTGAATAGGGCGTGTTGAGTCCAGTTCTCTGAGCAAGGAGTAGGTCTTGTCTATTACATATTGGGTTTATGGAACGGTATCTGAGCTAATTTGAAACCCTTGTTTTATATATCACCCCACCTCACCTTTCCCGTTAAGCAGCCATAGTGTGTTTTCTGCATGTGTGACTC
Source organism: Balaenoptera borealis (assembly GCF_965194805.1). Lineage (NCBI taxonomy): Eukaryota > Metazoa > Chordata > Mammalia > Artiodactyla > Balaenopteridae > Balaenoptera > Balaenoptera borealis. The sequence continues at coordinate 59,573 of NW_028123330.1, forward strand.
TGTTCTGTTTTGTAATTCAGTTCAAGTGTAACGCTTTTTACATTCCCTCTATCAGTGATACCTTATGAGAAGTGTCCTTTTCTGTGTGACTTATTTCACTTAGAATCGTCGTACCTAAATCCACTCATCATGCTGCTACTAGCCTTAGGACATTGATTTCATGGCTGAGTGATATTCCATTGTACATAAGGAACACAACTTCTTTATCGATTTTTCTCTTTCCTGGGATATTGAAGGTGGAATGAAGTGGAGGTCCTTGTCAACAGAGCAGCCCTAAACTTTGGGGTGCTTGTGTCTTGCTGATTTTTCATTTTCCCAATTTATACCCCCATGAGTGGAAGTGCCCTATGCTCTCTAAGCTGTGTTTTTTAGATGTTTCAGGACACACCGTACTCTTCTCCAGAGTGGCTGTTGGCAATTTACATCCCGCCCATCAGTGTAGGAAGGCTCCCATTTCTCCATGGCCTGTCCTGCATTTCTGGTTTTGACACTTTTTTCAGCATGGCCTTTTTAACCGATGGGAAGCGAGACATCTTTGTAGCGCTGATTTGCCTTTCCAGGTTGCTTGGTTGGCCAAAAAGGGCGTATGCGTTTTTTCCTGAATATATTCAGGAAAAAACGCATACGCCCTTTTTGGCCAAGGGCATCATTGTCAACGTTTTGCGGCTTTTCATGTGCTTTAAAGGCGATTCGAATCTACCTCCTGAAATCTGTTTCCTGCAATTCTGCCTTGATTTCAAATCCTCTTCTTTGCCTTCCCTCAATATATTGGTGGACGAGAGTTATCATTTATAACTCTGCAGGTTTGTGAATTGCAGTGCCCTGAACCTCCATTTTACAACTCGCGTTTTTGGGAGATGGCCGCAAAAGCCCAGGATGGCTTCAGGCCCTGTTCTTGATCCGGGGGGCAGGCTGAGCCTGTGGTTAATTCTTCTTCCTGATGGGAAAATAGAGTGACCTGTGCCTGTCCCAACACCAAGAGCTAGTCTCTCATTGTTTCCACGTCTTCCCGTTCATCCTCAGGACAAATTGCAACCTGTACGGAACAGGAGGTTAAAGGTGATGATGCTCCAAGGAGGGAGATTGCTAGTAAAGTGGCTGGAATGGCAAACCCGGGCACAGGCAGATGAGAAATGAGGTGCGTTTTAGAAACCTTTCCCCATCACACGGTGTACCATCTTCTGGGTATCTCATGCATGTTTACGATGTAGGAAGATGCCCTTCAACCTGGAGATTTGGGACCCATGCGATGGGTACCACGCAGTATTACTTTAAAGGGTCTGCGTTTGCTCACCCAACCTCACCAAACCTCTCAGCCGCAACAGTGTCCACCCTTATGTCTCATCCAGCTGTGGGTCTAGATATGGTCAATCCAGGTTGCATCACAGCCCCTGAACGCATTGTGTAAGAATTTCTCTCTCTTTCACTGTCTTTGTTTCATGGGTTTTTCAAAGTAATTTATTTTTATAATGGGGTTTAGCTGCTTTTCACTGCTGTGTTTATGCCGCTTTTTACCCACTTGACACACTAACAGAGAGATATCAATACAGAGGTTTTAAGATTATTACTAGTCAGATATATTCTTGTGCGGTGAATAGGGCGTGTTGAGTCCAGTTCTCTGAGCAAGGAGTAGGTCTTGTCTATTACATATTGGGTTTATGGAACGGTATCTGAGCTAATTTGAAACCCTTGTTTTATGTATCACCCCACCTCACCTTTCCCGTTAAGCAGCCATAGTGTGTTTTCTGCATGTGTGACTCTGTTCTGTTTTGTAATTCAGTTCAAGTGTAACGGTTTTTACATTCCCTCTATCAGTGATACCTTTTGAGAAGTGTCCTTTTCTGTGTGACTTATTTCACTTAGAGTCGTCATACCTAAATCCACTCATCATGCTGCTACTAGCCTTAGGACATTGATTTCACGGCTGAGTGATATTTCATTGTACATAAGGACCACAACTTCTTTATCCATTTTTCTCTTTCCTGGGATATTGAAGGTGGAATGAAGTGGAGGTCCTTGTCAACAGAGCAGCCCTAAACTTTGGGGTGCTTGTGTCTTGCTGATTTTTAATTTTCCCAATTTATACCCCCATGAGTGGAAGTGCCCTATGCTCTCTAAGCTGTGTTTTTTAGATGTTTCAGGACACACCGTACTCTTCTCCAGAGTGGCTGTTGGCAATTTACATCCCGCCCATCAGTGTAGCAAGGCTCCCATTTCTCCATGGCCTGTCCTGCATTTCTGGTTTTGACACTTTTTTCAGCATGGCCCTTTTAACCGATGGGAAGCGAGACTTCTTTGTAGCGCTGATTTGCCTTTCCAGGTTGCTTGGTTGGCCAAAAAGGGCGTATGCGTTTTTTCCTGAATATATTCAGGAAAAAACGCATACGCCCTTTTTGGCCAAGGGCATCATTGTCAAAGTTTTTCCGCTTTTCATGTGCTTTAAAGGAGATTCGAATCTACCTCCTGAAATCTGTTTCCTGCAATTTGCCTTGATTTCAAATCCTCTTCTTTGCCTTCCCTCAATATATTTGTGGACGAGAGTTATCATTTATAACTCTGCAGGTTTGTGAATTGCAGTGCCCTGAACCTCCATTTTACAACTCGCTTTTTAGGGAGCTGGCCGCAAAAGCGCAGGATGGCTTCAGGCCCTGTTCTGGTTCCGGGGGGCAGGCTGAGCCTGTGGTTAATTCTTCTTCCTGATGGGAAAATAGAGTGACCTGTGCCTGTCCCAACACCAAGAGCTAGTCTCTCATTGGTTCCACGTCTTCCCGTTCATCCTCAGTACAAATTGCAACCTGTACGGAACAGGAGGTTAAAGGTGCTGATGCTCCAAGGAGGGAGATTGCTAGTAAAGTGGCTGGAATTGCGAACCCGGGCACAAGCAGATGAGAAATGAGGTGCGTTTTAGAAACCTTTCGCCATTACACAGTGTACCATCTTCTGGGTATCTCATGCATGTTTTCGATGTAGGAAGATGACCTTGAACCTGGAGATTTGTGACCCATGCGATGGGTACCATGCAGTATTACTTTAAAGGGTCTGCATTTGCTCACCCAACCTCACCAAACCTCTCAGCCCCAAGAGTGTCCACCCTTATGTCTCATCCAGCTGTGGGTCTAGATATGGTCAATCCAGGTTGCATCACAGCCCCTGAACACATTGTGTAAGAATTTCTCTCTCTTTCACTGTCTTTGTTTCATGGGTTTTTCAAAGTAATTTATTTTTATAATGGGGTTTAGCTGCTTTTCACTGCTGTGTTTATGCCGCTTTACACCCACTTGACACACTAACAGAGAGATATCAATACATAGGTTTTAAGATTATTACTAGTCAGATATATTCTTGTGCGGTGAATAGGGCGTGTTGAGTCCAGTTCTCTGAGCAAGGAGTAGGTCTTGTCTATTACATATTGGTTTTATGGAACGGTATCTGAGCTAATTTGAAACCCTTGTTTTATGTACCACCCCACCTCACCTTTCCCGTTAAGCAGCCATAGTGTGTTTTCTGCATGTGTGACTCTGTTCTGTTTTGTAATTCAGTTCAAGTGTAACGGTTTTTACATTCCCTCTATCAGTGATACCTTATGAGAAGTGTCCTTTTCTGTGTGACTTATTTCACTTAGAATCGTCGTACCTAAATCCACTCATCATGCTGCTACTAGCCTTATGACATTGATTTCATGGCTGAGTGATATTCCATTGTACATAAGGACCACAACTTCTTTATCCATTTTTCTCTTTCCTGGGATATTGAAGGTGGAATGAAGTGGAGGTCCTTGTCAACAGAGCAGCCCTAAACTTTGGGGTGCTTGTGTCTTGCTGATTTTTAATTTTCCCAATTTATACCCCCATGAGTGGAAGTGCCCTATGCTCTCTAAGCTTTGCTTTTTAGACGTTTCAGGACTCACCGTACACTTCTCCAGAGTGGCTGTTGACAATTTACATCCCGCCCATCAGTGTAGCAAGGCTCCCATTTCTCCATGGCCTGTCCTGCATTTCTGGTTTTGACACTTTTTTCAGCATGGCCCTTTTGACCGATGGGAAGCGAGACATCTTTGTAGCGCTGATTTGCCTTTCCAGGTTGCTTGGTTGGCCAAAAAGGGCGTATGCGTTTTTTCCTGAATATATTCAGGAAAAAACGCATACGCCCTTTTTGGCCAAGGGCATCATTGTCAACGTTTTGCCGCTTTTCATGTGCTTTAAAGGCGATTCGAATCTACCTCCTGAAATCTGTTTCCTGCAATTCTGCCTTGATTTCAAATCCTCTTCTTTGCCTTCCCTCAATATATTTGTGGACGAGAGTTATCATTTATAAGTCTGCAGGTTTGTGAATTGCAGTGCCCTGAACCTCCATTTTACAACTCGATTTTTAGGGAGCTGGCCGCAATAGCGCAGGATGGCTTCAGGCCCTGTTCTGGTTCCGGGTGGCAGGCTGAGCCTGTGGTTAATTCTTCTTCCTGATGGGAAAATAGAGTGACCTGTGCCTGTCCCAACACCAAGAGCTAGTCTCTCATTGGTTCCACGTCTTCCCGTTCATCCTCAGGACAAATTGCAACCTGTACGGAACAGGAGGTTAAAGGTGCTGATGCTCCAAGTAGGGAGATTGCTAGTAAAGCGGCTGGAATAGCGAACCCGGGCACAAGGAGATGAGAAATGAGGTGCGTTTTAGAAACCTTTCCCCATCACACGGTGTACCATCTTCTGGGTTTCTCATGCATGTTTTCGATGTAGGAAGATGCCCTTGAACCTGGAGATTTGTGACCCATGCGATGGGTACCATGCAGTATTACTTTAAAGGGTCTGCATTTGCTCACCCAACCTCACCAAACCTCTCAGCCCCAAGAGTGTCCACCCTTATGTCTCATCCAGCTGTGGGTCTAGATATGGTCAATCCAGGTTGCATCACAGCCCCTGAACGCATTGTGTAAGAATTTCGCTCTCTTTCACTGTCTTTGTTTCATGGGTTTTTCAAAGTAATTTATTTTTATAATGGGGTTTAGCTGCTTTTCACTGCTGTGTTTATGCCGCTTTACACCCACTTGACACACTAACAGAGAGATATCAATACATAGGTTTTAAGATTATTACTAGTCAGATATATTCTTGTGCGGTGAATAGGGCGTGTTGAGTCCAGTTCTCTGAGCAAGGAGTAGGTCTTTTCTATTACATATTGGTTTTATGGAACGGTATCTGAGCTAATTTGAAACCCTTGTTTTATGTACCACCCCACCTCACCTTTCCCGTTAAGCAGCCATAGTGTGTTTTCTGCATGTGTGACTCTGTTCTGTTTTGTAATTCAGTTCAAGTGTAACGGTTTTTACATTCCCTCTATCAGTGATACCTTATGAGAAGTGTCCTTTTCTGTGTGACTTATTTCACTTAGAATCGTCGTACCTAAATCCACTCATCATGCTGCTACTAGCCTTATGACATTGATTTCATGGCTGAGTGATATTCCATTGTACATAAGGACCACAACTTCTTTATCCATTTTTCTCTTTCCTGGGATATTGAAGGTGGAATGAAGTGGAGGTCCTTGTCAACAGAGCAGCCCTAAACTTTGGGGTGCTTGTGTCTTGCTGATTTTTAATTTTCCCAATTTATACCCCCATGAGTGGAAGTGCCCTATGCTCTCTAAGCTTTGCTTTTTAGACGTTTCAGGACTCACCGTACACTTCTCCAGAGTGGCTGTTGACAATTTACATCCCGCCCATCAGTGTAGCAAGGCTCCCATTTCTCCATGGCCTGTCCTGCATTTCTGGTTTTGACACTTTTTTCAGCATGGCCCTTTTGACCGATGGGAAGCGAGACATCTTTGTAGCGCTGATTTGCCTTTCCAGGTTGCTTGGTTGGCCAAAAAGGGCGTATGCGTTTTTTCCTGAATATATTCAGGAAAAAACGCATACGCCCTTTTTGGCCAAGGGCATCATTGTCAACGTTTTGCCGCTTTTCATGTGCTTTAAAGGAGATTCGAATCTACCTCCTGAAATCTGTTTCCTGCAATTCTGCCTTGATTTCAAATCCTCTTCTTTGCCTTCCCTCAATATATTTGTGGACGAGAGTTATCATTTATAACTCTGCAGGTTTGTGAATTGCAGTGCCCTGAACCTCCATTTTACAACTCGCTTTTTAGGGAGCTGGCCGCAAAAGCGCAGGATGGCTTCAGGCCCTGTTCTGGTTCCGGGGGGCAGGCTGAGCCTGTGGTTAATTCTTCTTCCTGATGGGAAAATAGAGTGACCTGTGCCTGTCCCAACACCAAGAGCTAGTCTCTCATTGGTTCCACGTCTTCCCGTTCATCCTCAGTACAAATTGCAACCTGTACGGAACAGGAGGTTAAAGGTGCTGATGCTCCAAGGAGGGAGATTGCTAGTAAAGTGGCTGGAATGGCGAACCCGGGCACAAGCAGATGAGAAATGAGGTGCGTTTTAGAAACCTTTCGCCATCACACAGTGTACCATCTTCTGGGTATCTCATGCATGTTTTCGATGTAGGAAGATGACCTTGAACCTGGAGATTTGGGACCCATGCGATGGGTACCACGCAGTATTACTTTAAAGGGTCTGCGTTTGCTCACCCAACCTCACCAAACCTCTCAGCCGCAACAGTGTCCACCCTTATGTCTCATCCAGCTGTGGGTCTAGATATGGTCAATCCAGGTTGCATCACAGCCCCTGAACGCATTGCGTAAGAATTTCTCTCTCTTTCACTGTCTTTGTTTCATGGGTTTTTCAAAGTAATTTATTTTTATAATGGGGTTTAGCTGCTTTTCACTGCTGTGTTTATGCCGCTTTACACCCACTTGACACACTAACAGAGAGATATCAATACATAGGTTTTAAGATTATTACTACTCAGATATATTCTTCTGCGGTGAATAGGGCGTGTTGAGTCCAGTTCTCTGAGCAAGGAGTAGGTCTTGTCTATTACATATTGGGTTTATGGAACGGTATCTGAGCTAATTTGAAACCCTTGTTTTATGTATCACCCCACCTCACCTTTCCCGTTAAGCAGCCATAGTGTGTTTTCTGCATGTGTGACTCTGTTCTGTTTGGTAATTCAGTTCAAGTGTAACGGTTTTTACATTCCCTCTAAAAGTGATACCTTATGAGAAGTGTCCTTTTCTGTGTGACTTATTTCACTTAGAGTCGTCGTACCTAAATCCACTCATCATGCTGCTACTAGCCTTATGACATTGATTTCACGGCTGAGTGATATTCCATTGTACATAAGGACCACAACTTCTTTATCCATTTTTCTCTTTCCTGCGATATTGAAGGTGGAATGAAGTGGAGGTCCTTGTCAACAGAGCAGTCCTAAACTTTGGGGTGCTTGTGTCTTGCTGATTTTTAATTTTCCCAATTTATAACCCCATGAGTGGAAGTGCCCTATGCTCTCTAAGCTTTGCTTTTTAGACGTTTCAGGACTCACCGTGCACTTCTCCAGAGTGGCTGTTGACAATTTACATCCCGCCCATCAGTGTAGCAAGGCTCCCATTTCTCCATGGCCTGTCCTGCATTTCTGGTTTTGACACTCTTTTCAGCATGGCCCTTTTGACCGATGGGAAGCGAGACATCTTTGTAGTGCTGATTTGCCTTTCCAGGTTGCTTGGTTGGCCAAAAACGGCGTATGCGTTTTTTCTTGAATATATTCAGGAAAAAACGCATACGCCCTTTTTGGCCAAGGGCATCATTGTCAACGTTTTGCCGCTTTTCATGTGCTTTAAAGGCGATTCGAATCTACCTCCTGAAATCTGTTTCCTGCAATTCTGCCTTGATTTCAAATCCTCTTCTTTGCCTTCCCTCAATATATTTGTGGACGAGAGTTATCATTTATAAGTCTGCAGGTTTGTGAATTGCAGTGCCCTGAACCTCCATTTTACAACTCGATTTTTAGGGAGCTGGCCGCAATAGCGCAGGATGGCTTCAGGCCCTGTTCTGGTTCCGGGTGGCAGGCTGAGCCTGTGGTTAATTCTTCTTCCTGATGGGAAAATAGAGTGACCTGTGCCTGTCCCAACACCAAGAGCTAGTCTCTCATTGGTTCCACGTCTTCCCGTTCATCCTCAGGACAAATTGCAACCTGTACGGAACAGGAGGTTAAAGGTGCTGATGCTCCAAGTAGGGAGATTGCTAGTAAAGCGGCTGGAATAGCGAACCCGGGCACAAGGAGATGAGAAATGAGGTGCGTTTTAGAAACCTTTCCCCATCACACGGTGTACCATCTTCTGGGTTTCTCATGCATGTTTTCGATGTAGGAAGATGCCCTTGAACCTGGAGATTTGTGACCCATGCGATGGGTACCATGCAGTATTACTTTAAAGGGTCTGCATTTGCTCACCCAACCTCACCAAACCTCTCAGCCCCAAGAGTGTCCACCCTTATGTCTCATCCAGCTGTGGGTCTAGATATGGTCAATCCAGGTTGCATCACAGCCCCTGAATGCATTGTGTAAGAATTTCGCTCTCTTTCACTGTCTTTGTTTCATGGATTTTTCAAAGTAATTCATTTTTATAATGGGGTTTAGCTGCTTTTCACTGCTGTGTTTATGCCGCTTTACACCCACTTGACACACTAACAGAGAGATATCAATACATAGGTTTTAAGATTATTACTACTCAGATATATTCTTCTGCGGTGAATAGGGCGTGTTGAGTCCAGTTCTCTGAGCAAGGAGTAGGTCTTGTCTATTACATATTGGGTTTATGGAACGGTATCTGAGCTAATTTGAAACCCTTGTTTTATGTATCACCCCACCTCACCTTTCCCGTTAAGCAGCCATAGTGTGTTTTCTGCATGTGTGACTCTGTTCTGTTTGGTAATTCAGTTCAAGTGTAACGGTTTTTACATTCCCTCTATAAGTGATACCTTATGAGAAGTGTCCTTTTCTGTGTGACTTATTTCACTTAGAGTCGTCGTACCTAAATCCACTCATCATGCTGCTACTAGCCTTATGACATTGATTTCACGGCTGAGTGATATTCCATTGTACATAAGGACCACAACTTCTTTATCCATTTTTCTCTTTCCTGCGATATTGAAGGTGGAATGAAGTGGAGGTCCTTGTCAACAGAGCAGTCCTAAACTTTGGGGTGCTTGTGTCTTGCTGATTTTTAATTTTCCCAATTTATAACCCCATGAGTGGAAGTGCCCTATGCTCTCTAAGCTTTGCTTTTTAGACGTTTCAGGACTCACCGTGCACTTCTCCAGAGTGGCTGTTGACAATTTACATCCCGCCCATCAGTGTAGCAAGGCTCCCATTTCTCCATGGCCTGTCCTGCATTTCTGGTTTTGACACTCTTTTCAGCATGGCCCTTTTGACCGATGGGAAGCGAGACATCTTTGTAGTGCTGATTTGCCTTTCCAGGTTGCTTGGTTGGCCAAAAACGGCGTATGCGTTTTTTCTTGAATATATTCAGGAAAAAACGCATACGCCCTTTTTGGCCAAGGGCATCATTGTCAACGTTTTGCCGCTTTTCATGTGCTTTAAAGGCGATTCGAATCTACCTCCTGAAATCTGTTTCCTGCAATTCTGCCTTGATTTCAAATCCTCTTCTTTGCCTTCCCTCAATATATTTGTGGACGAGAGTTATCATTTATAAGTCTGCAGGTTTGTGAATTGCAGTGCCCTGAACCTCCATTTTACAACTCGATTTTTAGGGAGCTGGCCGCAATAGCGCAGGATGGCTTCAGGCCCTGTTCTGGTTCCGGGTGGCAGGCTGAGCCTGTGGTTAATTCTTCTTCCTGATGGGAAAATAGAGTGACCTGTGCCTGTCCCAACACCAAGAGCTAGTCTCTCATTGGTTCCACGTCTTCCCGTTCATCCTCAGGACAAATTGCAACCTGTACGGAACAGGAGGTTAAAGGTGCTGATGCTCCAAGTAGGGAGATTGCTAGTAAAGCGGCTGGAATAGCGAACCCGGGCACAAGGAGATGAGAAATGAGGTGCGTTTTAGAAACCTTTCCCCATCACACGGTGTACCATCTTCTGGGTTTCTCATGCATGTTTTCGATGTAGGAAGATGCCCTTGAACCTGGAGATTTGTGACCCATGCGATGGGTACCATGCAGTATTACTTTAAAGGGTCTGCATTTGCTCACCCAACCTCACCAAACCTCTCAGCCCCAAGAGTGTCCACCCTTATGTCTCATCCAGCTGTGGGTCTAGATATGGTCAATCCAGGTTGGATCACAGCCCCTGAACGCATTGTGTAAGAATTTCGCTCTCTTTCACTGTCTTTGTTTCATGGGTTTTTCAAAGTAATTTATTTTTATAATGGGGTTTAGCTGCTTTTCACTGCTGTGTTTATGCCGCTTTACACCCACTTGACACACTAACAGAGAGATATCAATACATAGGTTTTAAGATTATTACTAGTCAGATATATTCTTGTGCGGTGAATAGGGCGTGTTGAGTCCAGTTCTCTGAGCAAGGAGTAGGTCTTTTCTATTACATATTGGTTTTATGGAACGGTATCTGAGCTAATTTGAAACCCTTGTTTTATGTACCACCCCACCTCACCTTTCCCGTTAAGCAGCCATAGTGTGTTTTCTGCATGTGTGACTCTGTTCTGTTTTGTAATTCAGTTCAAGTGTAACGGTTTTTACATTCCCTCTATCAGTGATACCTTATGAGAAGTGTCCTTTTCTGTGTGACTTATTTCACTTAGAATCGTCGTACCTAAATCCACTCATCATGCTGCTACTAGCCTTATGACATTGATTTCATGGCTGAGTGATATTCCATTGTACATAAGGACCACAACTTCTTTATCCATTTTTCTCTTTCCTGGGATATTGAAGGTGGAATGAAGTGGAGGTCCTTGTCAACAGAGCAGCCCTAAACTTTGGGGTGCTTGTGTCTTGCTGATTTTTAATTTTCCCAATTTATACCCCCATGAGTGGAAGTGCCCTATGCTCTCTAAGCTTTGCTTTTTAGACGTTTCAGGACTCACCGTACACTTCTCCAGAGTGGCTGTTGACAATTTACATCCCGCCCATCAGTGTAGCAAGGCTCCCATTTCTCCATGGCCTCTCCTGCATTTCTGGTTTTGACACTTTTTTCAGCATGGCCCTTTTGACCGATGGGAAGCGAGACATCTTTGTAGCGCTGATTTGCCTTTCCAGGTTGCTTGGTTGGCCAAAAAGGGCGTATGCGTTTTTTCCTGAATATATTCAGGAAAAAACGCATACGCCCTTTTTGGCCAAGGGCATCATTGTCAACGTTTTGCCGCTTTTCATGTGCTTTAAAGGAGATTCGAATCTACCTCCTGAAATCTGTTTCCTGCAATTCTGCCTTGATTTCAAATCCTCTTCTTTGCCTTCCCTCAATATATTTGTGGACGAGAGTTATCATTTATAACTCTGCAGGTTTGTGAATTGCAGTGCCCTGAACCTCCATTTTACAACTCGCTTTTTAGGGAGCTGGCCGCAAAAGCGCAGGATGGCTTCAGGCCCTGTTCTGGTTCCGGGGGGCAGGCTGAGCCTGTGGTTAATTCTTCTTCCTGATGGGAAAATAGAGTGACCTGTGCCTGTCCCAACACCAAGAGCTAGTCTCTCATTGGTTCCACGTCTTCCCGTTCATCCTCAGTACAAATTGCAACCTGTACGGAACAGGAGGTTAAAGGTGCTGATGCTCCAAGGAGGGAGATTGCTAGTAAAGTGGCTGGAATGGCGAACCCGGGCACAAGCAGATGAGAAATGAGGTGCGTTTTAGAAACCTTTCGCCATCACACAGTGTACCATCTTCTGGGTATCTCATGCATGTTTTCGATGTAGGAAGATGACCTTGAACCTGGAGATTTGGGACCCATGCGATGGGTACCACGCAGTATTACTTTAAAGGGTCTGCGTTTGCTCACCCAACCTCACCAAACCTCTCAGCCGCAACAGTGTCCACCCTTATGTCTCATCCAGCTGTGGGTCTAGATATGGTCAATCCAGGTTGCATCACAGCCCCTGAACGCATTGCGTAAGAATTTCTCTCTCTTTCACTGTCTTTGTTTCATGGGTTTTTCAAAGTAATTTATTTTTATAATGGGGTTTAGCTGCTTTTCACTGCTGTGTTTATGCCGCTTTACACCCACTTGACACACTAACAGAGAGATATCAATACATAGGTTTTAAGATTATTACTAGTCAGATATATTCTTGTGCGGTGAATAGGGCGTGTTGAGTCCAGTTCTCTGAGCAAGGAGTAGGTCTTGTCTATTACATATTGGGTTTATGGAACGGTATCTGAGCTAATTTGAAACCCTTGTTTTATGTATCACCCCACCTCACCTTTCCCGTTAAGCAGCCATAGTGTGTTTTCTGCATGTGTGACTCTGTTCTGTTTTGTAATTCAGTTCAAGTGTAACGGTTTTTACATTCCCTCTATAAGTGATACCTTATGAGAAGTGTCCTTTTCTGTGTGACTTATTTCACTTAGAGTCGTCGTACCTAAATCCACTCATCATGCTGCTACTAGCCTTATGACATTGATTTCACGGCTGAGTGATATTCCATTGTACATAAGGACCACAACTTCTTTATCCATTTTTCTCTTTCCTGTGATATTGAAGGTGGAATGAAGTGGAGGTCCTTGTCAACAGAGCAGCCCTAAACTTTGGGGTGCTTGTGTCTTGCTGATTTTTAATTTTCCCAATTTATAACCCCATGAGTGGAAGTGCCCTATGCTCTCTAAGCTTTGCTTTTTAGACGTTTCAGGACTCACCGTGCACTTCTCCAGAGTGGCTGTTGACAATTTACATCCCGCCCATCAGTGTAGCAAGGCTCCCATTTCTCCATGGCCTGTCCTGCATTTCTGGTTTTGACACTTTTTTCAGCATGGCCCTTTTGACCGATGGGAAGCGAGACATCTTTGTAGTGCTGATTTGCCTTTCCAGGTTGCTTGGTTGGCCAAAAACGGCGTATGCGTTTTTTCTTGAATATATTCAGGAAAAAACGCATACGCCCTTTTTGGCCAAGGGCATCATTGTCAACGTTTTGCCGCTTTTCATGTGCTTTAAAGGCGATTCGAATCTACCTCCTGAAATCTGTTTCCTGCAATTCTGCCTTGATTTCAAATCCTCTTCTTTGCCTTCCCTCAATATATTTGTGGATGAGAGTTATCATTTATAACTCTGCAGGTTTGTGAATTGCAGTGCCCTGAACCTCCATTTTACAACTCGCTTTTTAGGGAGCTGGCCGCAAAAGCGCAGGATGGCTTCAGGCCCTGTTCTGGTTCCGGGGGGCAGGCTGAGCCTGTGGTTAATTCTTCTTCCTGATGGGAAAATAGAGTGACCTGTGCCTGTCCCAACACCAAGAGCTAGTCTTTCATTGGTTCCACGTCTTCCCGTTCATCCTCAGTACAAATTGCAACCTGTACGGAACAGGAGGTTAAAGGTGCTGATGCTCCAAGGAGGGAGATTGCTAGTAAAGTGGCTGGAATGGCGAACCCGGGCACAAGCAGATGAGAAATGAGGTGCGTTTTAGAAACCTTTCCCCATCACACGGTGTACCATCTTCTGGGTATCTCATGCATGTTTTCGATGTAGGAAGATGACCTTGAACCTGGAGATTTGGGACCCATGCGATGGGTACCACACAGTATTACTTTAAAGGGTCTGCGTTTGCTCACCCAACCTCACCAAACCTCTCAGCCGCAACAGTGTCCACCCTTATGTCTCATCCAGCTGTGGGTCTAGATATGGTCAATCCAGGTTGCATCACAGCCCCTGAACGCATTGCGTAAGAATTTCTCTCTCTTTCACTGTCTTTGTTTCATGGGTTTTTCAAAGTAATTTATTTTTATAATGGGGTTTAGCTGCTTTTCACTGCTGTGTTTATGCCGCTTTACACCCACTTGACACACTAACAGAGAGATATCAATACATAGGTTTTAAGATTATTACTAGTCAGATATATTCTTGTGCGGTGAATAGGGCGTGTTGAGTCCAGTTCTCTGAGCAAGGAGTAGGTCTTGTCTATTACATATTGGGTTTATGGAACGGTATCTGAGCTAATTTGAAACCCTTGTTTTATGTATCACCCCACCTCACCTTTCCCGTTAAGCAGCCATAGTGTGTTTTCTGCATGTGTGACTCTGTTCTGTTTTGTAATTCAGTTCAAGTGTAACGGTTTTTACATTCCCTCTATAAGTGATACGTTATGAGAAGTGTCCTTTTCTGTGTGACTTATTTCACTTAGAGTCGTCGTACCTAAATCCACTCATCATGCTGCTACTAGCCTTATGACATTGATTTCACGGCTGAGTGATATTCCATTGTACATAAGGACCACAACTTCTTTATCCATTTTTCTCTTTCCTGCGATATTGAAGGTGGAATGAAGTGGAGGTCCTTGTCAACAGAGCAGCCCTAAACTTTGGGGTGCTTGTGTCTTGCTGATTTTTCATTTTCCCAATTTATACCCCCATGAGTGGAAGTGCCCTATGCTCTCTAAGCTTTGCTTTTTAGACGTTTCAGGACTCACCGTACACTTCTCCAGAGTGGCTGTTGACAATTTACATCCCGCCCATCAGTGTAGCAAGGCTCCCATTTCTCCATGGCCTGTCCTGCATTTCTGGTTTTGACACTTTTTTCAGCATGGCCCTTTTAACCGATGGGAAGCGAGACTTCTTTGTAGCGCTGATTTGCCTTTCCAGGTTGCTTGGTTGGCCAAAAAGGGCGTATGCGTTTTTTCCTGAATATATTCAGGAAAAAACGCATACGCCCTTTTTGGCCAAGGGCATCATTGTCAACGTTTTGCCGCTTTTCATGTGCTTTAAAGGCGATTCGAATCTACCTCCTGAAATCTGTTTCCTGCAATTCTGCCTTGATTTCAAATCCTCTTCTTTGCCTTCCCTCAATATATTTGTGGATGAGAGTTATCATTTATAACTCTGCAGGTTTGTGAATTGCAGTGCCCTGAACCTCCATTTTACAACTCGCTTTTTTGGGAGCGGGCCGCAAAAGCACAGGATGGCTTCAGGCCCTGTTCTGGTTCCAGTGGGCAGGCTGAGCCTGTGGTTAATTCTTCTTCCTGATGGGAAAATAGAATGACCTGTGCCTGTCCCAACACCAAGAGCTAGTCTCTCATTGTTTCCACGTCTTCCCGTTCATCCTCAGGACAAATTGCAACCTGTACGGAACAGGAGGTTAAAGGTGATGATGCTCCAAGGAGGGAGATTGCTAGTAAAGTGGCTGGAATGGCAAACCCGGGCACAGGCAGATGAGAAATGAGGTGCGTTTTAGAAACCTTTCCCCATCACACGGTGTACCATCTTCTGGGTATCTCATGCATGTTTACGATGTAGGAAGATGCCCTTCAACCTGGAGATTTGGGACCCATGCGATGGGTACCACGCAGTATTACTTTAAAGGGTCTGCGTTTGCTCACCCAACCTCACCAAACCTCTCAGCCGCAACAGTGTCCACCCTTATGTCTCATCCAGCTGTGGGTCTAGATATGGTCAATCCAGGTTGCATCACAGCCCCTGAACGCATTGTGTAAGAATTCCTCTCTCTTTCACTGTCTTTGTTTCATGGGTTTTTCAAAGTAATTTATTTTTATAATGGGGTTTAGCTGCTTTTCACTGCTGTGTTTATGCCGCTTTTTACCCACTTGACACACTAACAGAGAGATATCAATACATAGGTTTTAAGATTATTACTAGTCAGATATATTCTTGTGCGGTGAATAGGGCGTGTTGAGTCCAGTTCTCTGAGCAAGGAGTAGGTCTTGTCTATTACATATTGGGTTTATGGAACGGTATCTGAGCTAATTTGAAACCCTTGTTTTATGTATCACCCCACCTCACCTTTCCCGTTAAGCAGCCATAGTGTGTTTTCTGCATGTGTGACTCTGTTCTGTTTTGTAATTCAGTTCAAGTGTAACGGTTTTTACATTCCCTCTATCAGTGATACCTTATGAGAAGTGTCCTTTTCTGTGTGACTTATTTCACTTAGAATCGTCGTACCTAAATCCACTCATCATGCTGCTACTAGCCTTATGAAATTGATTTCATGGCTGAGTGATATTCCATTGTACATAAGGACCACAACTTCTTTATCCATTTTTCTCTTTCCTGGGATATTGAAGGTGGAATGAAGTGGAGGTCCTTGTCAACAGAGCAGCCCTAAACTTTGGGGTGCTTGTGTCTTGCTGATTTTTAATTTTCCCAATTTATAACCCCATGAGTGGAAGTGCCATATGCTCTCTAAGCTTTGTTTTTTAGATGTTTCAGGACTCACCGTACGCTTCTCCAGAGTGGCTGTTGGCAATTTACATCCCGCCCATCAGTGTAGCAAGGCACCCATTTCTCCATGGCCTGTCCTGCATTTCTGGTTTTGACACTTTTTTCAACATGGCCTTTTTAACCGATGGGAAGCGAGACATCTTTGTAGCGCTGATTTGCCTTTCCAGGTTGCTTGGTTGGCCAAAAAGGGCGTATGCGTTTTTTCCTGAATATATTCAGGAAAAAACGCATACGCCCTTTTTGGCCAAGGGCATCATTGTCAACGTTTTGCCGCTTTTCATGTGCTTTAAAGGCGATTCGAATCTACCTCCTGAAATCTGTTTCCTGCAATTCTGCCTTGATTTCAAATCCTCTTCTTTGCCTTCCCTCAATATATTTGTGGACGAGAGTTATCATTTATAAGTCTGCAGGTTTGTGAATTGCAGTGCCCTGAACCTCCATTTTACAACTCGATTTTTAGGGAGCTGGCCGCAATAGCGCAGGATGGCTTCAGGCCCTGTTCTGGTTCCGGGTGGCAGGCTGAGCCTGTGGTTAATTCTTCTTCCTGATGGGAAAATAGAGTGACCTGTGCCTGTCCCAACACCAAGAGCTAGTCTCTCATTGGTTCCACGTCTTCCCGTTCATCCTCAGGACAAATTGCAACCTGTACGGAACAGGAGGTTAAAGGTGCTGATGCTCCAAGTAGGGAGATTGCTAGTAAAGCGGCTGGAATAGCGAACCCGGGCACAAGGAGATGAGAAATGAGGTGCGTTTTAGAAACCTTTCCCCATCACACGGTGTACCATCTTCTGGGTTTCTCATGCATGTTTTCGATGTAGGAAGATGCCCTTGAACCTGGAGATTTGTGACCCATGCGATGGGTACCATGCAGTATTACTTTAAAGGGTCTGCATTTGCTCACCCAACCTCACCAAACCTCTCAGCCCCAAGAGTGTCCACCCTTATGTCTCATCCAGCTGTGGGTCTAGATATGGTCAATCCAGGTTGCATCACAGCCCCTGAACACATTGTGTAAGAATTTCTCTCTCTTTCACTGTCTTTGTTTCATGGGTTTTTCAAAGTAATTTATTTTTATAATGGGGTTTAGCTGCTTTTCACTGCTGTGTTTATGCCGCTTTACACCCACTTGACACACTAACAGAGAGATATCAATACATAGGTTTTAAGATTATTACTAGTCAGATATATTCTTGTGCGGTGAATAGGGCGTGTTGAGTCCAGTTCTCTGAGCAAGGAGTAGGTCTTGTCTATTACATATTGGTTTTATGGAACGGTATCTGAGCTAATTTGAAACCCTTGTTTTATGTACCACCCCACCTCACCTTTCCCGTTAAGCAGCCATAGTGTGTTTTCTGCATGTGTGACTCTGTTCTGTTTTGTAATTCAGTTCAAGTGTAACGGTTTTTACATTCCCTCTATCAGTGATACCTTATGAGAAGTGTCCTTTTCTGTGTGACTTATTTCACTTAGAATCGTCGTACCTAAATCCACTCATCATGCTGCTACTAGCCTTATGACATTGATTTCATGGCTGAGTGATATTCCATTGTACATAAGGACCACAACTTCTTTATCCATTTTTCTCTTTCCTGGGATATTGAAGGTGGAATGAAGTGGAGGTCCTTGTCAACAGAGCAGCCCTAAACTTTGGGGTGCTTGTGTCTTGCTGATTTTTAATTTTCCCAATTTATACCCCCATGAGTGGAAGTGCCCTATGCTCTCTAAGCTTTGCTTTTTAGACGTTTCAGGACTCACCGTACACTTCTCCAGAGTGGCTGTTGACAATTTACATCCCGCCCATCAGTGTAGCAAGGCTCCCATTTCTCCATGGCCTGTCCTGCATTTCTGGTTTTGACACTTTTTTCAGCATGGCCCTTTTGACCGATGGGAAGCGAGACATCTTTGTAGCGCTGATTTGCCTTTCCAGGTTGCTTGGTTGGCCAAAAAGGGCGTATGCGTTTTTTCCTGAATATATTCAGGAAAAAACGCATACGCCCTTTTTGGCCAAGGGCATCATTGTCAACGTTTTGCCGCTTTTCATGTGCTTTAAAGGCGATTCGAATCTACCTCCTGAAATCTGTTTCCTGCAATTCTGCCTTGATTTCAAATCCTCTTCTTTGCCTTCCCTCAATATATTTGTGGACGAGAGTTATCATTTATAAGTCTGCAGGTTTGTGAATTGCAGTGCCCTGAACCTCCATTTTACAACTCGATTTTTAGGGAGCTGGCCGCAATAGCGCAGGATGGCTTCAGGCCCTGTTCTGGTTCCGGGTGGCAGGCTGAGCCTGTGGTTAATTCTTCTTCCTGATGGGAAAATAGAGTGACCTGTGCCTGTCCCAACACCAAGAGCTAGTCTCTCATTGGTTCCACGTCTTCCCGTTCATCCTCAGGACAAATTGCAACCTGTACGGAACAGGAGGTTAAAGGTGCTGATGCTCCAAGTAGGGAGATTGCTAGTAAAGCGGCTGGAATAGCGAACCCGGGCACAAGGAGATGAGAAATGAGGTGCGTTTTAGAAACCTTTCCCCATCACACGGTGTACCATCTTCTGGGTTTCTCATGCATGTTTTCGATGTAGGAAGATGCCCTTGAACCTGGAGATTTGTGACCCATGCGATGGGTACCATGCAGTATTACTTTAAAGGGTCTGCATTTGCTCACCCAACCTCACCAAACCTCTCAGCCCCAAGAGTGTCCACCCTTATGTCTCATCCAGCTGTGGGTCTAGATATGGTCAATCCAGGTTGCATCACAGCCCCTGAACGCATTGTGTAAGAATTTCGCTCTCTTTCACTGTCTTTGTTTCATGGGTTTTTCAAAGTAATTTATTTTTATAATGGGGTTTAGCTGCTTTTCACTGCTGTGTTTATGCCGCTTTACACCCACTTGACACACTAACAGAGAGATATCAATACATAGGTTTTAAGATTATTACTAGTCAGATATATTCTTGTGCGGTGAATAGGGCGTGTTGAGTCCAGTTCTCTGAGCAAGGAGTAGGTCTTTTCTATTACATATTGGTTTTATGGAACGGTATCTGAGCTAATTTGAAACCCTTGTTTTATGTACCACCCCACCTCACCTTTCCCGTTAAGCAGCCATAGTGTGTTTTCTGCATGTGTGACTCTGTTCTGTTTTGTAATTCAGTTCAAGTGTAACGGTTTTTACATTCCCTCTATCAGTGATACCTTATGAGAAGTGTCCTTTTCTGTGTGACTTATTTCACTTAGAATCGTCGTACCTAAATCCACTCATCATGCTGCTACTAGCCTTATGACATTGATTTCATGGCTGAGTGATATTCCATTGTACATAAGGACCACAACTTCTTTATCCATTTTTCTCTTTCCTGGGATATTGAAGGTGGAATGAAGTGGAGGTCCTTGTCAACAGAGCAGCCCTAAACTTTGGGGTGCTTGTGTCTTGCTGATTTTTAATTTTCCCAATTTATACCCCCATGAGTGGAAGTGCCCTATGCTCTCTAAGCTTTGCTTTTTAGACGTTTCAGGACTCACCGTACACTTCTCCAGAGTGGCTGTTGACAATTTACATCCCGCCCATCAGTGTAGCAAGGCTCCCATTTCTCCATGGCCTGTCCTGCATTTCTGGTTTTGACACTTTTTTCAGCATGGCCCTTTTGACCGATGGGAAGCGAGACATCTTTGTAGCGCTGATTTGCCTTTCCAGGTTGCTTGGTTGGCCAAAAAGGGCGTATGCGTTTTTTCCTGAATATATTCAGGAAAAAACGCATACGCCCTTTTTGGCCAAGGGCATCATTGTCAACGTTTTGCCGCTTTTCATGTGCTTTAAAGGAGATTCGAATCTACCTCCTGAAATCTGTTTCCTGCAATTCTGCCTTGATTTCAAATCCTCTTCTTTGCCTTCCCTCAATATATTTGTGGACGAGAGTTATCATTTATAACTCTGCAGGTTTGTGAATTGCAGTGCCCTGAACCTCCATTTTACAACTCGCTTTTTAGGGAGCTGGCCGCAAAAGCGCAGGATGGCTTCAGGCCCTGTTCTGGTTCCGGGGGGCAGGCTGAGCCTGTGGTTAATTCTTCTTCCTGATGGGAAAATAGAGTGACCTGTGCCTGTCCCAACACCAAGAGCTAGTCTCTCATTGGTTCCACGTCTTCCCGTTCATCCTCAGTACAAATTGCAACCTGTACGGAACAGGAGGTTAAAGGTGCTGATGCTCCAAGGAGGGAGATTGCTAGTAAAGTGGCTGGAATGGCGAACCCGGGCACAAGCAGATGAGAAATGAGGTGCGTTTTAGAAACCTTTCGCCATCACACAGTGTACCATCTTCTGGGTATCTCATGCATGTTTTCGATGTAGGAAGATGACCTTGAACCTGGAGATTTGGGACCCATGCGATGGGTACCACGCAGTATTACTTTAAAGGGTCTGCGTTTGCTCACCCAACCTCACCAAACCTCTCAGCCGCAACAGTGTCCACCCTTATGTCTCATCCAGCTGTGGGTCTAGATATGGTCAATCCAGGTTGCATCACAGCCCCTGAACGCATTGCGTAAGAATTTCTCTCTCTTTCACTGTCTTTGTTTCATGGGTTTTTCAAAGTAATTTATTTTTATAATGGGGTTTAGCTGCTTTTCACTGCTGTGTTTATGCCGCTTTACACCCACTTGACACACTAACAGAGAGATATCAATACATAGGTTTTAAGATTATTACTACTCAGATATATTCTTCTGCGGTGAATAGGGCGTGTTGAGTCCAGTTCTCTGAGCAAGGAGTAGGTCTTGTCTATTACATATTGGGTTTATGGAACGGTATCTGAGCTAATTTGAAACCCTTGTTTTATGTATCACCCCACCTCACCTTTCCCGTTAAGCAGCCATAGTGTGTTTTCTGCATGTGTGACTCTGTTCTGTTTGGTAATTCAGTTCAAGTGTAACGGTTTTTACATTCCCTCTATAAGTGATACCTTATGAGAAGTGTCCTTTTCTGTGTGACTTATTTCACTTAGAGTCGTCGTACCTAAATCCACTCATCATGCTGCTACTAGCCTTATGACATTGATTTCACGGCTGAGTGATATTCCATTGTACATAAGGACCACAACTTCTTTATCCATTTTTCTCTTTCCTGCGATATTGAAGGTGGAATGAAGTGGAGGTCCTTGTCAACAGAGCAGTCCTAAACTTTGGGGTGCTTGTGTCTTGCTGATTTTTAATTTTCCCAATTTATAACCCCATGAGTGGAAGTGCCCTATGCTCTCTAAGCTTTGCTTTTTAGACGTTTCAGGACTCACCGTGCACTTCTCCAGAGTGGCTGTTGACAATTTACATCCCGCCCATCAGTGTAGCAAGGCTCCCATTTCTCCATGGCCTGTCCTGCATTTCTGGTTTTGACACTCTTTTCAGCATGGCCCTTTTGACCGATGGGAAGCGAGACATCTTTGTAGTGCTGATTTGCCTTTCCAGGTTGCTTGGTTGGCCAAAAACGGCGTATGCGTTTTTTCTTGAATATATTCAGGAAAAAACGCATACGCCCTTTTTGGCCAAGGGCATCATTGTCAACGTTTTGCCGCTTTTCATGTGCTTTAAAGGCGATTCGAATCTACCTCCTGAAATCTGTTTCCTGCAATTCTGCCTTGATTTCAAATCCTCTTCTTTGCCTTCCCTCAATATATTTGTGGACGAGAGTTATCATTTATAAGTCTGCAGGTTTGTGAATTGCAGTGCCCTGAACCTCCATTTTACAACTCGATTTTTAGGGAGCTGGCCGCAATAGCGCAGGATGGCTTCAGGCCCTGTTCTGGTTCCGGGTGGCAGGCTGAGCCTGTGGTTAATTCTTCTTCCTGATGGGAAAATAGAGTGACCTGTGCCTGTCCCAACACCAAGAGCTAGTCTCTCATTGGTTCCACGTCTTCCCGTTCATCCTCAGGACAAATTGCAACCTGTACGGAACAGGAGGTTAAAGGTGCTGATGCTCCAAGTAGGGAGATTGCTAGTAAAGCGGCTGGAATAGCGAACCCGGGCACAAGGAGATGAGAAATGAGGTGCGTTTTAGAAACCTTTCCCCATCACACGGTGTACCATCTTCTGGGTTTCTCATGCATGTTTTCGATGTAGGAAGATGCCCTTGAACCTGGAGATTTGTGACCCATGCGATGGGTACCATGCAGTATTACTTTAAAGGGTCTGCATTTGCTCACCCAACCTCACCAAACCTCTC
Organism: Balaenoptera borealis; assembly: GCF_965194805.1. Classification (NCBI taxonomy): domain Eukaryota; kingdom Metazoa; phylum Chordata; class Mammalia; order Artiodactyla; family Balaenopteridae; genus Balaenoptera; species Balaenoptera borealis. Next base: position 82,006 of record NW_028123330.1, read on the forward strand.
AGCCCCAAGAGTGTCCACCCTTATGTCTCATCCAGCTGTGGGTCTAGATATGGTCAATCCAGGTTGCATCACAGCCCCTGAACGCATTGTGTAAGAATTTCGCTCTCTTTCACTGTCTTTGTTTCATGGATTTTTCAAAGTAATTCATTTTTATAATGGGGTTTAGCTGCTTTTCACTGCTGTGTTTATGCCGCTTTACACCCACTTGACACACTAACAGAGAGATATCAATACATAGGTTTTAAGATTATTACTACTCAGATATATTCTTCTGCGGTGAATAGGGCGTGTTGAGTCCAGTTCTCTGAGCAAGGAGTAGGTCTTGTCTATTACATATTGGGTTTATGGAACGGTATCTGAGCTAATTTGAAACCCTTGTTTTATGTATCACCCCACCTCACCTTTCCCGTTAAGCAGCCATAGTGTGTTTTCTGCATGTGTGACTCTGTTCTGTTTGGTAATTCAGTTCAAGTGTAACGGTTTTTACATTCCCTCTATAAGTGATACCTTATGAGAAGTGTCCTTTTCTGTGTGACTTATTTCACTTACAGTCGTCGTACCTAAATCCACTCATCATGCTGCTACTAGCCTTATGACATTGATTTCACGGCTGAGTGATATTCCATTGTACATAAGGACCACAACTTCTTTATCCATTTTTCTCTTTCCTGCGATATTGAAGGTGGAATGAAGTGGAGGTCCTTGTCAACAGAGCAGTCCTAAACTTTGGGGTGCTTGTGTCTTGCTGATTTTTAATTTTCCCAATTTATAACCCCATGAGTGGAAGTGCCCTATGCTCTCTAAGCTTTGCTTTTTAGACGTTTCAGGACTCACCGTGCACTTCTCCAGAGTGGCTGTTGACAATTTACATCCCGCCCATCAGTGTAGCAAGGCTCCCATTTCTCCATGGCCTGTCCTGCATTTCTGGTTTTGACACTCTTTTCAGCATGGCCCTTTTGACCGATGGGAAGCGAGACATCTTTGTAGTGCTGATTTGCCTTTCCAGGTTGCTTGGTTGGCCAAAAACGGCGTATGCGTTTTTTCTTGAATATATTCAGGAAAAAACGCATACGCCCTTTTTGGCCAAGGGCATCATTGTCAACGTTTTGCCGCTTTTCATGTGCTTTAAAGGCGATTCGAATCTACCTCCTGAAATCTGTTTCCTGCAATTCTGCCTTGATTTCAAATCCTCTTCTTTGCCTTCCCTCAATATATTTGTGGACGAGAGTTATCATTTATAAGTCTGCAGGTTTGTGAATTGCAGTGCCCTGAACCTCCATTTTACAACTCGATTTTTAGGGAGCTGGCCGCAATAGCGCAGGATGGCTTCAGGCCCTGTTCTGGTTCCGGGTGGCAGGCTGAGCCTGTGGTTAATTCTTCTTCCTGATGGGAAAATAGAGTGACCTGTGCCTGTCCCAACACCAAGAGCTAGTCTCTCATTGGTTCCACGTCTTCCCGTTCATCCTCAGGACAAATTGCAACCTGTACGGAACAGGAGGTTAAAGGTGCTGATGCTCCAAGTAGGGAGATTGCTAGTAAAGCGGCTGGAATAGCGAACCCGGGCACAAGGAGATGAGAAATGAGGTGCGTTTTAGAAACCTTTCCCCATCACACGGTGTACCATCTTCTGGGTTTCTCATGCATGTTTTCGATGTAGGAAGATGCCCTTGAACCTGGAGATTTGTGACCCATGCGATGGGTACCATGCAGTATTACTTTAAAGGGTCTGCATTTGCTCACCCAACCTCACCAAACCTCTCAGCCCCAAGAGTGTCCACCCTTATGTCTCATCCAGCTGTGGGTCTAGATATGGTCAATCCAGGTTGCATCACAGCCCCTGAACGCATTGTGTAAGAATTTCGCTCTCTTTCACTGTCTTTGTTTCATGGGTTTTTCAAAGTAATTTATTTTTATAATGGGGTTTAGCTGCTTTTCACTGCTGTGTTTATGCCGCTTTACACCCACTTGACACACTAACAGAGAGATATCAATACATAGGTTTTAAGATTATTACTAGTCAGATATATTCTTGTGCGGTGAATAGGGCGTGTTGAGTCCAGTTCTCTGAGCAAGGAGTAGGTCTTTTCTATTACATATTGGTTTTATGGAACGGTATCTGAGCTAATTTGAAACCCTTGTTTTATGTACCACCCCACCTCACCTTTCCCGTTAAGCAGCCATAGTGTGTTTTCTGCATGTGTGACTCTGTTCTGTTTTGTAATTCAGTTCAAGTGTAACGGTTTTTACATTCCCTCTATCAGTGATACCTTATGAGAAGTGTCCTTTTCTGTGTGACTTATTTCACTTAGAATCGTCGTACCTAAATCCACTCATCATGCTGCTACTAGCCTTATGACATTGATTTCATGGCTGAGTGATATTCCATTGTACATAAGGACCACAACTTCTTTATCCATTTTTCTCTTTCCTGGGATATTGAAGGTGGAATGAAGTGGAGGTCCTTGTCAACAGAGCAGCCCTAAACTTTGGGGTGCTTGTGTCTTGCTGATTTTTAATTTTCCCAATTTATACCCCCATGAGTGGAAGTGCCCTATGCTCTCTAAGCTTTGCTTTTTAGACGTTTCAGGACTCACCGTACACTTCTCCAGAGTGGCTGTTGACAATTTACATCCCGCCCATCAGTGTAGCAAGGCTCCCATTTCTCCATGGCCTGTCCTGCATTTCTGGTTTTGACACTTTTTTCAGCATGGCCGTTTTGACCGATGGGAAGCGAGACATCTTTGTAGCGCTGATTTGCCTTTCCAGGTTGCTTGGTTGGCCAAAAAGGGCGTATGCGTTTTTTCCTGAATATATTCAGGAAAAAACGCATACGCCCTTTTTGGCCAAGGGCATCATTGTCAACGTTTTGCCGCTTTTCATGTGCTTTAAAGGAGATTCGAATCTACCTCCTGAAATCTGTTTCCTGCAATTCTGCCTTGATTTCAAATCCTCTTCTTTGCCTTCCCTCAATATATTTGTGGACGAGAGTTATCATTTATAACTCTGCAGGTTTGTGAATTGCAGTGCCCTGAACCTCCATTTTACAACTCGCTTTTTAGGGAGCTGGCCGCAAAAGCGCAGGATGGCTTCAGGCCCTGTTCTGGTTCCGGGGGGCAGGCTGAGCCTGTGGTTAATTCTTCTTCCTGATGGGAAAATAGAGTGACCTGTGCCTGTCCCAACACCAAGAGCTAGTCTCTCATTGGTTCCACGTCTTCCCGTTCATCCTCAGTACAAATTGCAACCTGTACGGAACAGGAGGTTAAAGGTGCTGATGCTCCAAGGAGGGAGATTGCTAGTAAAGTGGCTGGAATGGCGAACCCGGGCACAAGCAGATGAGAAATGAGGTGCGTTTTAGAAACCTTTCGCCATCACACAGTGTACCATCTTCTGGGTATCTCATGCATGTTTTCGATGTAGGAAGATGACCTTGAACCTGGAGATTTGGGACCCATGCGATGGGTACCACGCAGTATTACTTTAAAGGGTCTGCGTTTGCTCACCCAACCTCACCAAACCTCTCAGCCGCAACAGTGTCCACCCTTATGTCTCATCCAGCTGTGGGTCTAGATATGGTCAATCCAGGTTGCATCACAGCCCCTGAACGCATTGCGTAAGAATTTCTCTCTCTTTCACTGTCTTTGTTTCATGGGTTTTTCAAAGTAATTTATTTTTATAATGGGGTTTAGCTGCTTTTCACTGCTGTGTTTATGCCGCTTTACACCCACTTGACACACTAACAGAGAGATATCAATACATAGGTTTTAAGATTATTACTACTCAGATATATTCTTCTGCGGTGAATAGGGCGTGTTGAGTCCAGTTCTCTGAGCAAGGAGTAGGTCTTGTCTATTACATATTGGGTTTATGGAACGGTATCTGAGCTAATTTGAAACCCTTGTTTTATGTATCACCCCACCTCACCTTTCCCGTTAAGCAGCCATAGTGTGTTTTCTGCATGTGTGACTCTGTTCTGTTTGGTAATTCAGTTCAAGTGTAACGGTTTTTACATTCCCTCTATAAGTGATACCTTATGAGAAGTGTCCTTTTCTGTGTGACTTATTTCACTTAGAGTCGTCGTACCTAAATCCACTCATCATGCTGCTACTAGCCTTATGACATTGATTTCACGGCTGAGTGATATTCCATTGTACATAAGGACCACAACTTCTTTATCCATTTTTCTCTTTCCTGCGATATTGAAGGTGGAATGAAGTGGAGGTCCTTGTCAACAGAGCAGTCCTAAACTTTGGGGTGCTTGTGTCTTGCTGATTTTTAATTTTCCCAATTTATAACCCCATGAGTGGAAGTGCCCTATGCTCTCTAAGCTTTGCTTTTTAGACGTTTCAGGACTCACCGTGCACTTCTCCAGAGTGGCTGTTGACAATTTACATCCCGCCCATCAGTGTAGCAAGGCTCCCATTTCTCCATGGCCTGTCCTGCATTTCTGGTTTTGACACTCTTTTCAGCATGGCCCTTTTGACCGATGGGAAGCGAGACATCTTTGTAGTGCTGATTTGCCTTTCCAGGTTGCTTGGTTGGCCAAAAACGGCGTATGCGTTTTTTCTTGAATATATTCAGGAAAAAACGCATACGCCCTTTTTGGCCAAGGGCATCATTGTCAACGTTTTGCCGCTTTTCATGTGCTTTAAAGGCGATTCGAATCTACCTCCTGAAATCTGTTTCCTGCAATTCTGCCTTGATTTCAAATCCTCTTCTTTGCCTTCCCTCAATATATTTGTGGATGAGAGTTATCATTTATAACTCTGCAGGTTTGTGAATTGCAGTGCCCTGAACCTCCATTTTACAACTCGCTTTTTAGGGAGCTGGCCGCAAAAGCGCAGGATGGCTTCAGGCCCTGTTCTGGTTCCGGGGGGCAGGCTGAGCCTGTGGTTAATTCTTCTTCCTGATGGGAAAATAGAGTGACCTGTGCCTGTCCCAACACCAAGAGCTAGTCTTTCATTGGTTCCACGTCTTCCCGTTCATCCTCAGTACAAATTGCAACCTGTACGGAACAGGAGGTTAAAGGTGCTGATGCTCCAAGGAGGGAGATTGCTAGTAAAGTGGCTGGAATGGCGAACCCGGGCACAAGCAGATGAGAAATGAGGTGCGTTTTAGAAACCTTTCCCCATCACACGGTGTACCATCTTCTGGGTATCTCATGCATGTTTTCGATGTAGGAAGATGACCTTGAACCTGGAGATTTGGGACCCATGCGATGGGTACCACACAGTATTACTTTAAAGGGTCTGCGTTTGCTCACCCAACCTCACCAAACCTCTCAGCCGCAACAGTGTCCACCCTTATGTCTCATCCAGCTGTGGGTCTAGATATGGTCAATCCAGGTTGCATCACAGCCCCTGAACGCATTGTGTAAGAATTTCTCTCTCTTTCACTGTCTTTGTTTCATGGGTTTTTCAAAGTAATTTATTTTTATAATGGGGTTTAGCTGCTTTTCACTGCTGTGTTTATGCCGCTTTTTACCCACTTGACACACTAACAGAGAGATATCAATACATAGGTTTTAAGATTATTACTAGTCAGATATATTCTTGTGCGGTGAATAGGGCGTGTTGAGTCCAGTTCTCTGAGCAAGGAGTAGGTCTTGTCTATTACATATTGGGTTTATGGAACGGTATCTGAGCTAATTTGAAACCCTTGTTTTATGTATCACCCCACCTCACCTTTCCCGTTAAGCAGCCATAGTGTGTTTTCTGCATGTGTGACTCTGTTCTGTTTTGTAATTCAGTTCAAGTGTAACGGTTTTTACATTCCCTCTATCAGTGATACCTTATGAGAAGTGTCCTTTTCTGTGTGACTTATTTCACTTAGAATCGTCGTACCTAAATCCACTCATCATGCTGCTACTAGCCTTATGAAATTGATTTCATGGCTGAGTGATATTCCATTGTACATAAGGACCACAACTTCTTTATCCATTTTTCTCTTTCCTGGGATATTGAAGGTGGAATGAAGTGGAGGTCCTTGTCAACAGAGCAGCCCTAAACTTTGGGGTGCTTGTGTCTTGCTGATTTTTAATTTTCCCAATTTATAACCCCATGAGTGGAAGTGCCATATGCTCTCTAAGCTTTGTTTTTTAGATGTTTCAGGACTCACCGTACGCTTCTCCAGAGTGGCTGTTGGCAATTTACATCCCGCCCATCAGTGTAGCAAGGCTCCCATTTCTCCATGGCCTGTCCTGCATTTCTGCTTTTGACACTTTTTTCAGCATGGCCTTTTAACCGATGGGAAGCGAGACATCTTTGTAGCGCTGATTTGCCTTTCCAGGTTGCTTGGTTGGCCAAAAAGGGCGTATGCGTTTTTTCCTGAATATATTCAGGAAAAAACGCATACGCCCTTTTTGGCCAAGGGCATCATTGTCAACGTTTTGCCGCTTTTCATGTGCTTTAAAGGCGATTCGAATCTACCTCCTGAAATCTGTTTCCTGCAATTCTGCCTTGATTTCAAATCCTCTTCTTTGCCTTCCCTCAATATATTTGTGGACGAGAGTTATCATTTATAAGTCTGCAGGTTTGTGAATTGCAGTGCCCTGAACCTCCATTTTACAACTCGATTTTTAGGGAGCTGGCCGCAATAGCGCAGGATGGCTTCAGGCCCTGTTCTGGTTCCGGGTGGCAGGCTGAGCCTGTGGTTAATTCTTCTTCCTGATGGGAAAATAGAGTGACCTGTGCCTGTCCCAACACCAAGAGCTAGTCTCTCATTGGTTCCACGTCTTCCCGTTCATCCTCAGGACAAATTGCAACCTGTACGGAACAGGAGGTTAAAGGTGCTGATGCTCCAAGTAGGGAGATTGCTAGTAAAGCGGCTGGAATAGCGAACCCGGGCACAAGGAGATGAGAAATGAGGTGCGTTTTAGAAACCTTTCCCCATCACACGGTGTACCATCTTCTGGGTTTCTCATGCATGTTTTCGATGTAGGAAGATGCCCTTGAACCTGGAGATTTGTGACCCATGCGATGGGTACCATGCAGTATTACTTTAAAGGGTCTGCATTTGCTCACCCAACCTCACCAAACCTCTCAGCCCCAAGAGTGTCCACCCTTATGTCTCATCCAGCTGTGGGTCTAGATATGGTCAATCCAGGTTGCATCACAGCCCCTGAACGCATTGTGTAAGAATTTCGCTCTCTTTCACTGTCTTTGTTTCATGGGTTTTTCAAAGTAATTTATTTTTATAATGGGGTTTAGCTGCTTTTCACTGCTGTGTTTATGCCGCTTTACACCCACTTGACACACTAACAGAGAGATATCAATACATAGGTTTTAAGATTATTACTAGTCAGATATATTCTTGTGCGGTGAATAGGGCGTGTTGAGTCCAGTTCTCTGAGCAAGGAGTAGGTCTTGTCTATTACATATTGGTTTTATGGAACGGTATCTGAGCTAATTTGAAACCCTTGTTTTATGTACCACCCCACCTCACCTTTCCCGTTAAGCAGCCATAGTGTGTTTTCTGCATGTGTGACTCTGTTCTGTTTTGTAATTCAGTTCAAGTGTAACGGTTTTTACATTCCCTCTATCAGTGATACCTTATGAGAAGTGTCCTTTTCTGTGTGACTTATTTCACTTAGAATCGTCGTACCTAAATCCACTCATCATGCTGCTACTAGCCTTATGACATTGATTTCATGGCTGAGTGATATTCCATTGTACATAAGGACCACAACTTCTTTATCCATTTTTCTCTTTCCTGCGATATTGAAGGTGGAATGAAGTGGAGGTCCTTGTCAACAGAGCAGCCCTAAACTTTGGGGTGCTTGTGTCTTGCTGATTTTTAATTTTCCCAATTTATACCCCCATGAGTGGAAGTGCCCTATGCTCTCTAAGCTTTGCTTTTTAGACGTTTCAGGACTCACCGTACACTTCTCCAGAGTGGCTGTTGACAATTTACATCCCGCCCATCAGTGTAGCAAGGCTCCCATTTCTCCATGGCCTGTCCTGCATTTCTGGTTTTGACACTTTTTTCAGCATGGCCCTTTTGACCGATGGGAAGCGAGACATCTTTGTAGCGCTGATTTGCCTTTCCAGGTTGCTTGGTTGGCCAAAAAGGGCGTATGCGTTTTTTCCTGAATATATTCAGGAAAAAACGCATACGCCCTTTTTGGCCAAGGGCATCATTGTCAACGTTTTGCCGCTTTTCATGTGCTTTAAAGGCGATTCGAATCTACCTCCTGAAATCTGTTTCCTGCAATTCTGCCTTGATTTCAAATCCTCTTCTTTGCCTTCCCTCAATATATTTGTGGACGAGAGTTATCATTTATAAGTCTGCAGGTTTGTGAATTGCAGTGCCCTGAACCTCCATTTTACAACTCGCTTTTTAGGGAGCTGGCCGCAAAAGCTCAGGATGGCTTCAGGCCCTGTTCTGGTTCCGGGGGGCAGGCTGAGCCTGTGGTTAATTCTTCTTCCTGATGGGAAAATAGAGTGACCTGTGCCTGTCCCAACACCAAGAGCTAGTCTCTCATTGGTTCCACGTCTTCCCGTTCATCCTCAGGACAAATTGCAACCTGTACGGAACAGGAGGTTAAAGGTGCTGATGCTCCAAGGAGGGAGATTGCTAGTAAAGTGGCTGGAATGGCGAACCCGGGCACAAGCAGATGAGAAATGAGGTGCGTTTTAGAAACCTTTCGCCATCACACAGTGTACCATCTTCTGGGTATCTCATGCATGTTTTCGATGTAGGAAGATGACCTTGAACCTGGAGATTTGGGACCCATGCGATGGGTACCACGCAGTATTACTTTAAAGGGTCTGCGTTTGCTCACCCAACCTCACCAAACCTCTCAGCCGCAACAGTGTCCACCCTTATGTCTCATCCAGCTGTGGGTCTAGATATGGTCAATCCAGGTTGCATCACAGCCCCTGAACGCATTGCGTAAGAATTTCTCTCTCTTTCACTGTCTTTGTTTCATGGGTTTTTCAAAGTAATTTATTTTTATAATGGGGTTTAGCTGCTTTTCACTGCTGTGTTTATGCCGCTTTACACCCACTTGACACACTAACAGAGAGATATCAATACATAGGTTTTAAGATTATTACTACTCAGATATATTCTTGTGCGGTGAATAGGGCGTGTTGAGTCCAGTTCTCTGAGCAAGGAGTAGGTCTTGTCTATTACATATTGGGTTTATGGAACGGTATCTGAGCTAATTTGAAACCCTTGTTTTATGTATTACCCCACCTCACCTTTCCCGTTAAGCAGCCATAGTGTGTTTTCTGCATGTGTGACTCTGTTCTGTTTGGTAATTCAGTTCAAGTGTAACGGTTTTTACATTCCCTCTATAAGTGATACCTTATGAGAAGTGTCCTTTTCTGTGTGACTTATTTCACTTAGAGTCGTCGTACCTAAATCCACTCATCATGCTGCTACTAGCCTTATGACATTGATTTCATGGCTGAGTGATATTCCATTGTACATAAGGACCACAACTTCTTTATCCATTTTTCTCTTTCCTGGGATATTGAAGGTGGAATGAAGTGGAGGTCCTTGTCAACAGAGCAGCCCTAAACTTTGGGGTGCTTGTGTCTTGCTGATTTTTAATTTTCCCAATTTATACCCCCATGAGTGGAAGTGCCCTATGCTCTCTAAGCTTTGCTTTTTAGACGTTTCAGGACTCACCGTACACTTCTCCAGAGTGGCTGTTGACAATTTACATCCCGCCCATCAGTGTAGCAAGGCTCCCATTTCTCCATGGCCTGTCCTGCATTTCTGGTTTTGACACTTTTTTCAGCATGGCCCTTTTGACCGATGGGAAGCGAGACATCTTTGTAGCGCTGATTTGCCTTTCCAGGTTGCTTGGTTGGCCAAAAAGGGCGTATGCGTTTTTTCCTGAATATATTCAGGAAAAAACGCATACGCCCTTTTTGGCCAAGGGCATCATTGTCAACGTTTTGCCGCTTTTCATGTGCTTTAAAGGAGATTCGAATCTACCTCCTGAAATCTGTTTCCTGCAATTCTGCCTTGATTTCAAATCCTCTTCTTTGCCTTCCCTCAATATATTTGTGGACGAGAGTTATCATTTATAACTCTGCAGGTTTGTGAATTGCAGTGCCCTGAACCTCCATTTTACAACTCGCTTTTTAGGGAGCTGGCCGCAAAAGCGCAGGATGGCTTCAGGCCCTGTTCTGGTTCCGGGGGGCAGGCTGAGCCTGTGGTTAATTCTTCTTCCTGATGGGAAAATAGAGTGACCTGTGCCTGTCCCAACACCAAGAGCTAGTCTCTCATTGGTTCCACGTCTTCCCGTTCATCCTCAGTACAAATTGCAACCTGTACGGAACAGGAGGTTAAAGGTGCTGATGCTCCAAGGAGGGAGATTGCTAGTAAAGTGGCTGGAATGGCGAACCCGGGCACAAGCAGATGAGAAATGAGGTGCGTTTTAGAAACCTTTCGCCATCACACAGTGTACCATCTTCTGGGTATCTCATGCATGTTTTCGATGTAGGAAGATGACCTTGAACCTGGAGATTTGGGACCCATGCGATGGGTACCACGCAGTATTACTTTAAAGGGTCTGCGTTTGCTCACCCAACCTCACCAAACCTCTCAGCCGCAACAGTGTCCACCCTTATGTCTCATCCAGCTGTGGGTCTAGATATGGTCAATCCAGGTTGCATCACAGCCCCTGAACGCATTGCGTAAGAATTTCTCTCTCTTTCACTGTCTTTGTTTCATGGGTTTTTCAAAGTAATTTATTTTTATAATGGGGTTTAGCTGCTTTTCACTGCTGTGTTTATGCCGCTTTACACCCACTTGACACACTAACAGAGAGATATCAATACATAGGTTTTAAGATTATTACTACTCAGATATATTCTTCTGCGGTGAATAGGGCGTGTTGAGTCCAGTTCTCTGAGCAAGGAGTAGGTCTTGTCTATTACATATTGGGTTTATGGAACGGTATCTGAGCTAATTTGAAACCCTTGTTTTATGTATCACCCCACCTCACCTTTCCCGTTAAGCAGCCATAGTGTGTTTTCTGCATGTGTGACTCTGTTCTGTTTGGTAATTCAGTTCAAGTGTAACGGTTTTTACATTCCCTCTATAAGTGATACCTTATGAGAAGTGTCCTTTTCTGTGTGACTTATTTCACTTAGAGTCGTCGTACCTAAATCCACTCATCATGCTGCTACTAGCCTTATGACATTGATTTCACGGCTGAGTGATATTCCATTGTACATAAGGACCACAACTTCTTTATCCATTTTTCTCTTTCCTGCGATATTGAAGGTGGAATGAAGTGGAGGTCCTTGTCAACAGAGCAGTCCTAAACTTTGGGGTGCTTGTGTCTTGCTGATTTTTAATTTTCCCAATTTATAACCCCATGAGTGGAAGTGCCCTATGCTCTCTAAGCTTTGCTTTTTAGACGTTTCAGGACTCACCGTGCACTTCTCCAGAGTGGCTGTTGACAATTTACATCCCGCCCATCAGTGTAGCAAGGCTCCCATTTCTCCATGGCCTGTCCTGCATTTCTGGTTTTGACACTCTTTTCAGCATGGCCCTTTTGACCGATGGGAAGCGAGACATCTTTGTAGTGCTGATTTGCCTTTCCAGGTTGCTTGGTTGGCCAAAAACGGCGTATGCGTTTTTTCTTGAATATATTCAGGAAAAAACGCATACGCCCTTTTTGGCCAAGGGCATCATTGTCAACGTTTTGCCGCTTTTCATGTGCTTTAAAGGCGATTCGAATCTACCTCCTGAAATCTGTTTCCTGCAATTCTGCCTTGATTTCAAATCCTCTTCTTTGCCTTCCCTCAATATATTTGTGGACGAGAGTTATCATTTATAAGTCTGCAGGTTTGTGAATTGCAGTGCCCTGAACCTCCATTTTACAACTCGATTTTTAGGGAGCTGGCCGCAATAGCGCAGGATGGCTTCAGGCCCTGTTCTGGTTCCGGGTGGCAGGCTGAGCCTGTGGTTAATTCTTCTTCCTGATGGGAAAATAGAGTGACCTGTGCCTGTCCCAACACCAAGAGCTAGTCTCTCATTGGTTCCACGTCTTCCCGTTCATCCTCAGGACAAATTGCAACCTGTACGGAACAGGAGGTTAAAGGTGCTGATGCTCCAAGTAGGGAGATTGCTAGTAAAGCGGCTGGAATAGCGAACCCGGGCACAAGGAGATGAGAAATGAGGTGCGTTTTAGAAACCTTTCCCCATCACACGGTGTACCATCTTCTGGGTTTCTCATGCATGTTTTCGATGTAGGAAGATGCCCTTGAACCTGGAGATTTGTGACCCATGCGATGGGTACCATGCAGTATTACTTTAAAGGGTCTGCATTTGCTCACCCAACCTCACCAAACCTCTCAGCCCCAAGAGTGTCCACCCTTATGTCTCATCCAGCTGTGGGTCTAGATATGGTCAATCCAGGTTGCATCACAGCCCCTGAACGCATTGTGTAAGAATTTCGCTCTCTTTCACTGTCTTTGTTTCATGGATTTTTCAAAGTAATTTATTTTTATAATGGGGTTTAGCTGCTTTTCACTGCTGTGTTTATGCCGCTTTACACCCACTTGACACACTAACAGAGAGATATCAATACATAGGTTTTAAGATTATTACTACTCAGATATATTCTTCTGCGGTGAATAGGGCGTGTTGAGTCCAGTTCTCTGAGCAAGGAGTAGGTCTTGTCTATTACATATTGGGTTTATGGAACGGTATCTGAGCTAATTTGAAACCCTTGTTTTATGTATCACCCCACCTCACCTTTCCCGTTAAGCAGCCATAGTGTGTTTTCTGCATGTGTGACTCTGTTCTGTTTGGTAATTCAGTTCAAGTGTAACGGTTTTTACATTCCCTCTATAAGTGATACCTTATGAGAAGTGTCCTTTTCTGTGTGACTTATTTCACTTAGAGTCGTCGTACCTAAATCCACTCATCATGCTGCTACTAGCCTTATGACATTGATTTCACGGCTGAGTGATATTCCATTGTACATAAGGACCACAACTTCTTTATCCATTTTTCTCTTTCCTGCGATATTGAAGGTGGAATGAAGTGGAGGTCCTTGTCAACAGAGCAGTCCTAAACTTTGGGGTGCTTGTGTCTTGCTGATTTTTAATTTTCCCAATTTATAACCCCATGAGTGGAAGTGCCCTATGCTCTCTAAGCTTTGCTTTTTAGACGTTTCAGGACTCACCGTGCACTTCTCCAGAGTGGCTGTTGACAATTTACATCCCGCCCATCAGTGTAGCAAGGCTCCCATTTCTCCATGGCCTGTCCTGCATTTCTGGTTTTGACACTCTTTTCAGCATGGCCCTTTTGACCGATGGGAAGCGAGACATCTTTGTAGTGCTGATTTGCCTTTCCAGGTTGCTTGGTTGGCCAAAAACGGCGTATGCGTTTTTTCTTGAATATATTCAGGAAAAAACGCATACGCCCTTTTTGGCCAAGGGCATCATTGTCAACGTTTTGCCGCTTTTCATGTGCTTTAAAGGCGATTCGAATCTACCTCCTGAAATCTGTTTCCTGCAATTCTGCCTTGATTTCAAATCCTCTTCTTTGCCTTCCCTCAATATATTTGTGGACGAGAGTTATCATTTATAAGTCTGCAGGTTTGTGAATTGCAGTGCCCTGAACCTCCATTTTACAACTCGATTTTTAGGGAGCTGGCCGCAATAGCGCAGGATGGCTTCAGGCCCTGTTCTGGTTCCGGGTGGCAGGCTGAGCCTGTGGTTAATTCTTCTTCCTGATGGGAAAATAGAGTGACCTGTGCCTGTCCCAACACCAAGAGCTAGTCTCTCATTGGTTCCACGTCTTCCCGTTCATCCTCAGGACAAATTGCAACCTGTACGGAACAGGAGGTTAAAGGTGCTGATGCTCCAAGTAGGGAGATTGCTAGTAAAGCGGCTGGAATAGCGAACCCGGGCACAAGGAGATGAGAAATGAGGTGCGTTTTAGAAACCTTTCCCCATCACACGGTGTACCATCTTCTGGGTTTCTCATGCATGTTTTCGATGTAGGAAGATGCCCTTGAACCTGGAGATTTGTGACCCATGCGATGGGTACCATGCAGTATTACTTTAAAGGGTCTGCATTTGCTCACCCAACCTCACCAAACCTCTCAGCCCCAAGAGTGTCCACCCTTATGTCTCATCCAGCTGTGGGTCTAGATATGGTCAATCCAGGTTGCATCACAGCCCCTGAACGCATTGTGTAAGAATTTCGCTCTCTTTCACTGTCTTTGTTTCATGGGTTTTTCAAAGTAATTTATTTTTATAATGGGGTTTAGCTGCTTTTCACTGCTGTGTTTATGCCGCTTTACACCCACTTGACACACTAACAGAGAGATATCAATACATAGGTTTTAAGATTATTACTAGTCAGATATATTCTTGTGCGGTGAATAGGGCGTGTTGAGTCCAGTTCTCTGAGCAAGGAGTAGGTCTTGTCTATTACATATTGGTTTTATGGAACGGTATCTGAGCTAATTTGAAACCCTTGTTTTATGTACCACCCCACCTCACCTTTCCCGTTAAGCAGCCATAGTGTGTTTTCTGCATGTGTGACTCTGTTCTGTTTTGTAATTCAGTTCAAGTGTAACGGTTTTTACATTCCCTCTATCAGTGATACCTTATGAGAAGTGTCCTTTTCTGTGTGACTTATTTCACTTAGAATCGTCGTACCTAAATCCACTCATCATGCTGCTACTAGCCTTATGACATTGATTTCATGGCTGAGTGATATTCCATTGTACATAAGGACCACAACTTCTTTATCCATTTTTCTCTTTCCTGGGATATTGAAGGTGGAATGAAGTGGAGGTCCTTGTCAACAGAGCAGCCCTAAACTTTGGGGTGCTTGTGTCTTGCTGATTTTTAATTTTCCCAATTTATACCCCCATGAGTGGAAGTGCCCTATGCTCTCTAAGCTTTGCTTTTTAGACGTTTCAGGACTCACCGTACACTTCTCCAGAGTGGCTGTTGACAATTTACATCCCGCCCATCAGTGTAGCAAGGCTCCCATTTCTCCATGGCCTGTCCTGCATTTCTGGTTTTGACACTTTTTTCAGCATGGCCGTTTTGACCGATGGGAAGCGAGACATCTTTGTAGCGCTGATTTGCCTTTCCAGGTTGCTTGGTTGGCCAAAAAGGGCGTATGCGTTTTTTCCTGAATATATTCAGGAAAAAACGCATACGCCCTTTTTGGCCAAGGGCATCATTGTCAACGTTTTGCCGCTTTTCATGTGCTTTAAAGGAGATTCGAATCTACCTCCTGAAATCTGTTTCCTGCAATTCTGCCTTGATTTCAAATCCTCTTCTTTGCCTTCCCTCAATATATTTGTGGACGAGAGTTATCATTTATAACTCTGCAGGTTTGTGAATTGCAGTGCCCTGAACCTCCATTTTACAACTCGCTTTTTAGGGAGCTGGCCGCAAAAGCGCAGGATGGCTTCAGGCCCTGTTCTGGTTCCGGGGGGCAGGCTGAGCCTGTGGTTAATTCTTCTTCCTGATGGGAAAATAGAGTGACCTGTGCCTGTCCCAACACCAAGAGCTAGTCTCTCATTGGTTCCACGTCTTCCCGTTCATCCTCAGTACAAATTGCAACCTGTACGGAACAGGAGGTTAAAGGTGCTGATGCTCCAAGGAGGGAGATTGCTAGTAAAGTGGCTGGAATGGCGAACCCGGGCACAAGCAGATGAGAAATGAGGTGCGTTTTAGAAACCTTTCGCCATCACACAGTGTACCATCTTCTGGGTATCTCATGCATGTTTTCGATGTAGGAAGATGACCTTGAACCTGGAGATTTGGGACCCATGCGATGGGTACCACGCAGTATTACTTTAAAGGGTCTGCGTTTGCTCACCCAACCTCACCAAACCTCTCAGCCGCAACAGTGTCCACCCTTATGTCTCATCCAGCTGTGGGTCTAGATATGGTCAATCCAGGTTGCATCACAGCCCCTGAACGCATTGCGTAAGAATTTCTCTCTCTTTCACTGTCTTTGTTTCATGGGTTTTTCAAAGTAATTTATTTTTATAATGGGGTTTAGCTGCTTTTCACTGCTGTGTTTATGCCGCTTTACACCCACTTGACACACTAACAGAGAGATATCAATACATAGGTTTTAAGATTATTACTACTCAGATATATTCTTCTGCGGTGAATAGGGCGTGTTGAGTCCAGTTCTCTGAGCAAGGAGTAGGTCTTGTCTATTACATATTGGGTTTATGGAACGGTATCTGAGCTAATTTGAAACCCTTGTTTTATGTATCACCCCACCTCACCTTTCCCGTTAAGCAGCCATAGTGTGTTTTCTGCATGTGTGACTCTGTTCTGTTTGGTAATTCAGTTCAAGTGTAACGGTTTTTACATTCCCTCTATAAGTGATACCTTATGAGAAGTGTCCTTTTCTGTGTGACTTATTTCACTTAGAGTCGTCGTACCTAAATCCACTCATCATGCTGCTACTAGCCTTATGACATTGATTTCACGGCTGAGTGATATTCCATTGTACATAAGGACCACAACTTCTTTATCCATTTTTCTCTTTCCTGCGATATTGAAGGTGGAATGAAGTGGAGGTCCTTGTCAACAGAGCAGCCCTAAACTTTGGGGTGCTTGTGTCTTGCTGATTTTTAATTTTCCCAATTTATAACCCCATGAGTGGAAGTGCCCTATGCTCTCTAAGCTTTGCTTTTTAGACGTTTCAGGACTCACCGTGCACTTCTCCAGAGTGGCTGTTGACAATTTACATCCCGCCCATCAGTGTAGCAAGGCTCCCATTTCTCCATGGCCTGTCCTGCATTTCTGGTTTTGACACTCTTTTCAGCATGGCCCTTTTGACCGATGGGAAGCGAGACATCTTTGTAGTGCTGATTTGCCTTTCCAGGTTGCTTGGTTGGCCAAAAACGGCGTATGCGTTTTTTCTTGAATATATTCAGGAAAAAACGCATACGCCCTTTTTGGCCAAGGGCATCATTGTCAACGTTTTGCCGCTTTTCATGTGCTTTAAAGGCGATTCGAATCTACCTCCTGAAATCTGTTTCCTGCAATTCTGCCTTGATTTCAAATCCTCTTCTTTGCCTTCCCTCAATATATTTGTGGATGAGAGTTATCATTTATAACTCTGCAGGTTTGTGAATTGCAGTGCCCTGAACCTCCATTTTACAACTCGCTTTTTAGGGAGCTGGCCGCAAAAGCGCAGGATGGCTTCAGGCCCTGTTCTGGTTCCGGGGGGCAGGCTGAGCCTGTGGTTAATTCTTCTTCCTGATGGGAAAATAGAGTGACCTGTGCCTGTCCCAACACCAAGAGCTAGTCTTTCATTGGTTCCACGTCTTCCCGTTCATCCTCAGTACAAATTGCAACCTGTACGGAACAGGAGGTTAAAGGTGCTGATGCTCCAAGGAGGGAGATTGCTAGTAAAGTGGCTGGAATGGCGAACCCGGGCACAAGCAGATGAGAAATGAGGTGCGTTTTAGAAACCTTTCCCCATCACACGGTGTACCATCTTCTGGGTATCTCATGCATATTTTCGATGTAGGAAGATGACCTTGAACCTGGAGATTTGGGACCCATGCGATGGGTACCACACAGTATTACTTTAAAGGGTCTGCGTTTGCTCACCCAACCTCACCAAACCTCTCAGCCGCAACAGTGTCCACCCTTATGTCTCATCCAGCTGTGGGTCTAGATATGGTCAATCCAGGTTGCATCACAGCCCCTGAACGCATTGTGTAAGAATTTCTCTCTCTTTCACTGTCTTTGTTTCATGGGTTTTTCAAAGTAATTTATTTTTATAATGGGGTTTAGCTGCTTTTCACTGCTGTGTTTATGCCGCTTTTTACCCACTTGACACACTAACAGAGAGATATCAATACATAGGTTTTAAGATTATTACTAGTCAGATATATTCTTGTGCGGTGAATAGGGCGTGTTGAGTCCAGTTCTCTGAGCAAGGAGTAGGTCTTGTCTATTACATATTGGGTTTATGGAACGGTATCTGAGCTAATTTGAAACCCTTGTTTTATGTATCACCCCACCTCACCTTTCCCGTTAAGCAGCCATAGTGTGTTTTCTGCATGTGTGACTCTGTTCTGTTTTGTAATTCAGTTCAAGTGTAACGGTTTTTACATTCCCTCTATCAGTGATACCTTATGAGAAGTGTCCTTTTCTGTGTGACTTATTTCACTTAGAATCGTCGTACCTAAATCCACTCATCATGCTGCTACTAGCCTTATGAAATTGATTTCATGGCTGAGTGATATTCCATTGTACATAAGGACCACAACTTCTTTATCCATTTTTCTCTTTCCTGGGATATTGAAGGTGGAATGAAGTGGAGGTCCTTGTCAACAGAGCAGCCCTAAACTTTGGGGTGCTTGTGTCTTGCTGATTTTTAATTTTCCCAATTTATAACCCCATGAGTGGAAGTGCCATATGCTCTCTAAGCTTTGTTTTTTAGATGTTTCAGGACTCACCGTACGCTTCTCCAGAGTGGCTGTTGGCAATTTACATCCCGCCCATCAGTGTAGCAAGGCTCCCATTTCTCCATGGCCTGTCCTGCATTTCTGGTTTGGACACTTTTTTCAGCATGGCCTTTTTAACCGATGGGAAGCGAGACATCTTTGTAGCGCTGATTTGCCTTTCCAGGTTGCTTGGTTGGCCAAAAAGGGCGTATGCGTTTTTTCCTGAATATATTCAGGAAAAAACGCATACGCCCTTTTTGGCCAAGGGCATCATTGTCAACGTTTTGCCGCTTTTCATGTGCTTTAAAGGCGATTCGAATCTACCTCCTGAAATCTGTTTCCTGCAATTCTGCCTTGATTTCAAATCCTCTTCTTTGCCTTCCCTCAATATATTTGTGGACGAGAGTTATCATTTATAAGTCTGCAGGTTTGTGAATTGCAGTGCCCTGAACCTCCATTTTACAACTCGATTTTTAGGGAGCTGGCCGCAATAGCGCAGGATGGCTTCAGGCCCTGTTCTGGTTCCGGGTGGCAGGCTGAGCCTGTGGTTAATTCTTCTTCCTGATGGGAAAATAGAGTGACCTGTGCCTGTCCCAACACCAAGAGCTAGTCTCTCATTGGTTCCACGTCTTCCCGTTCATCCTCAGGACAAATTGCAACCTGTACGGAACAGGAGGTTAAAGGTGCTGATGCTCCAAGGAGGGAGATTGCTAGTAAAGTGGCTGGAATGGCGAACCCGGGCACAAGCAGATGAGAAATGAGGTGCGTTTTAGAAACCTTTCGCCATCACACAGTGTACCATCTTCTGGGTATCTCATGCATGTTTTCGATGTAGGAAGATGACCTTGAACCTGGAGATTTGGGACCCATGCGATGGGTACCACGCAGTATTACTTTAAAGGGTCTGCGTTTGCTCACCCAACCTCACCAAACCTCTCAGCCGCAACAGTGTCCACCCTTATGTCTCATCCAGCTGTGGGTCTAGATATGGTCAATCCAGGTTGCATCACAGCCCCTGAACGCATTGCGTAAGAATTTCTCTCTCTTTCACTGTCTTTGTTTCATGGGTTTTTCAAAGTAATTTATTTTTATAATGGGGTTTAGCTGCTTTTCACTGCTGTGTTTATGCCGCTTTACACCCACTTGACACACTAACAGAGAGATATCAATACATAGGTTTTAAGATTATTACTACTCAGATATATTCTTGTGCGGTGAATAGGGCGTGTTGAGTCCAGTTCTCTGAGCAAGGAGTAGGTCTTGTCTATTACATATTGGGTTTATGGAACGGTATCTGAGCTAATTTGAAACCCTTGTTTTATGTATTACCCCACCTCACCTTTCCCGTTAAGCAGCCATAGTGTGTTTTCTGCATGTGTGACTCTGTTCTGTTTGGTAATTCAGTTCAAGTGTAACGGTTTTTACATTCCCTCTATAAGTGATACCTTATGAGAAGTGTCCTTTTCTGTGTGACTTATTTCACTTAGAGTCGTCGTACCTAAATCCACTCATCATGCTGCTACTAGCCTTATGACATTGATTTCACGGCTGAGTGATATTCCATTGTACATAAGGACCACAACTTCTTTATCCATTTTTCTCTTTCCTGCGATATTGAAGGTGGAATGAAGTGGAGGTCCTTGTCAACAGAGCAGCCCTAAACTTTGGGGTGCTTGTGTCTTGCTGATTTTTAATATTCCCAATTTATACCCCCATGAGTGGAAGTGCCCTATGCTCTCTAAGCTTTGCTTTTTAGACGTTTCAGGACTCACCGTACACTTCTCCAGAGTGGCTGTTGACAATTTACATCCCGCCCATCAGTGTAGCAAGGCTCCCATTTCTCCATGGCCTGTCCTGCATTTCTGGTTTTGACACTCTTTTCAGCATGGCCCTTTTGACCGATGGGAAGCGAGACATCTTTGTAGCACTGATTTGCCTTTCCAGGTTGCTTGGTTGGCCAAAAAGGGCGTATGCGTTTTTTCCTGAATATATTCAGGAAAAAACGCATACGCCCTTTTTGGCCAAGGGCATCATTGTCAACGTTTTGCCGCTTTTCATGTGCTTTAAAGGCGATTCGAATCTACCTCCTGAAATCTGTTTCCTGCAATTCTGCCTTGATTTCAAATCCTCTTCTTTGCCTTCCCTCAATATATTTGTGGACGAGAGTTATCATTTATAACTCTGCAGGTTTGTGAATTGCAGTGCCCTGAACCTCCATTTTACAACTTGCTTTTTTGGGAGCTGGCCGCAAAAGCACAGGATGGCTTCAGGCCCTGTTCTGGTTCCAGTGGGCAGGCTGAGCCTGTGGTTAATTCTTCTTCCTGATGGGAAAATAGAGTGACCTGTGCCTGTCCCAACACCAAGAGCTAGTCTCTCATTGGTTCCACGTCTTCCCGTTCATCCTCAGGACAAATTGCAACCTGTACGGAACAGGAGGTTAAAGGTGCTGATGCTCCAAGGAGGGAGATTGCTAGTAAAGTGGCTGGAATGGCGAACCCGGGCACAAGCAGATGAGAAATGAGGTGCGTTTTAGAAACCTTTCCCCATCACACGGTGTACCATCTTCTGGGTATCTCATGCATGTTTTCGATGTAGGAAGATGCCCTTGAACCTGGAGATTTGGGACCCATGCGATGGGTACCACGCAGTAATACTTTAAAGGGTCTGCGTTTGCTCACCGAACCTCACCAAACCTCTCAGCCGCAACAGTGTCCACCCTTATGTCTCATCCAGCTGTGTGTCTAGATATGGTCAATCCAGGTTGCATCACAGCCCCTGAACGCATTGTGTAAGAATTCCTCTCTCTTTCACTGTCTTTGTTTCATGGGTTTTTCAAAGTAATTTATTTTTATAATGGGGTTTAGCTGCTTTTCACTGCTGTGTTTATGCCGCTTTTTACCCACTTGACACACTAACAGAGAGATATCAATACATAGGTTTTAAGATTATTACTAGTCAGATATATTCTTGTGCGGTGAATAGGGCGTGTTGAGTCCAGTTCTCTGAGCAAGGAGTAGGTCTTGTCTATTACATATTGGGTTTATGGAACGGTATCTGAGCTAATTTGAAACCCTTGTTTTATGTATCACCCCACCTCACCTTTCCCGTTAAGCAGCCATAGTGTGTTTTCTGCATGTGTGACTCTGTTCTGTTTTGTAATTCAGTTCAAGTGTAACGGTTTTTACATTCCCTCTATCAGTGATACCTTATGAGAAGTGTCCTTTTCTGTGTGACTTATTTCACTTAGAATCGTCGTACCTAAATCCACTCATCATGCTGCTACTAGCCTTATGAAATTGATTTCATGGCTGAGTGATATTCCATTGTACATAAGGACCACAACTTCTTTATCCATTTTTCTCTTTCCTGGGATATTGAAGGTGGAATGAAGTGGAGGTCCTTGTCAACAGAGCAGCCCTAAACTTTGGGGTGCTTGTGTCTTGCTGATTTTTAATTTTCCCAATTTATAACCCCATGAGTGGAAGTGCCATATGCTCTCTAAGCTTTGTTTTTTAGATGTTTCAGGACTCACCGTACGCTTCTCCAGAGTGGCTGTTGGCAATTTACATCCCGCCCATCAGTGTAGCAAGGCTCCCATTTCTCCATGGCCTGTCCTGCATTTCTGGTTTTGACACTTTTTTCAGCATGGCCTTTTTAACCGATGGGAAGCGAGACATCTTTGTAGCGCTGATTTGCCTTTCCAGGTTGCTTGGTTGGCCAAAAAGGGCGTATGCGTTTTTTCCTGAATATATTCAGGAAAAAACGCATACGCCCTTTTTGGCCAAGGGCATCATTGTCAACGTTTTGCCGCTTTTCATGTGCTTTAAAGGCGATTCGAATCTACCTCCTGAAATCTGTTTCCTGCAATTCTGCCTTGATTTCAAATCCTCTTCTTTGCCTTCCCTCAATATATTTGTGGACGAGAGTTATCATTTATAAGTCTGCAGGTTTGTGAATTGCAGTGCCCTGAACCTCCATTTTACAACTCGATTTTTAGGGAGCTGGCCGCAATAGCGCAGGATGGCTTCAGGCCCTGTTCTGGTTCCGGGTGGCAGGCTGAGCCTGTGGTTAATTCTTCTTCCTGATGGGAAAATAGAGTGACCTGTGCCTGTCCCAACACCAAGAGCTAGTCTCTCATTGGTTCCACGTCTTCCCGTTCATCCTCAGGACAAATTGCAACCTGTACGGAACAGGAGGTTAAAGGTGCTGATGCTCCAAGTAGGGAGATTGCTAGTAAAGCGGCTGGAATAGCGAACCCGGGCACAAGGAGATGAGAAATGAGGTGCGTTTTAGAAACCTTTCCCCATCACACGGTGTACCATCTTCTGGGTTTCTCATGCATGTTTTCGATGTAGGAAGATGCCCTTGAACCTGGAGATTTGTGACCCATGCGATGGGTACCATGCAGTATTACTTTAAAGGGTCTGCATTTGCTCACCCAACCTCACCAAACCTCTCAGCCCCAAGAGTGTCCACCCTTATGTCTCATCCAGCTGTGGGTCTAGATATGGTCAATCCAGGTTGCATCACAGCCCCTGAACGCATTGTGTAAGAATTTCTCTCTCTTTCACTGTCTTTGTTTCATGGGTTTTTCAAAGTAATTTATTTTTATAATGGGGTTTAGCTGCTTTTCACTGCTGTGTTTATGCCGCTTTACACCCACTTGACACACTAACAGAGAGATATCAATACATAGGTTTTAAGATTATTACTAGTCAGATATATTCTTGTGCGGTGAATAGGGCGTGTTGAGTCCAGTTCTCTGAGCAAGGAGTAGGTCTTGTCTATTACATATTGGTTTTATGGAACGGTATCTGAGCTAATTTGAAACCCTTGTTTTATGTACCACCCCACCTCACCTTTCCCGTTAAGCAGCCATAGTGTGTTTTCTGCATGTGTGACTCTGTTCTGTTTTGTAATTCAGTTCAAGTGTAACGGTTTTTACATTCCCTCTATCAGTGATACCTTATGAGAAGTGTCCTTTTCTGTGTGACTTATTTCACTTAGAATCGTCGTACCTAAATCCACTCATCATGCTGCTACTAGCCTTATGACATTGATTTCATGGCTGAGTGATATTCCATTGTACATAAGGACCACAACTTCTTTATCCATTTTTCTCTTTCCTGCGATATTGAAGGTGGAATGAAGTGGAGGTCCTTGTCAACAGAGCAGCCCTAAACTTTGGGGTGCTTGTGTCTTGCTGATTTTTAATTTTCCCAATTTATACCCCCATGAGTGGAAGTGCCCTATGCTCTCTAAGCTTTGCTTTTTAGACGTTTCAGGACTCACCGTACACTTCTCCAGAGTGGCTGTTGACAATTTACATCCCGCCCATCAGTGTAGCAAGGCTCCCATTTCTCCATGGCCTGTCCTGCATTTCTGGTTTTGACACTTTTTTCAGCATGGCCCTTTTGACCGATGGGAAGCGAGACATCTTTGTAGCGCTGATTTGCCTTTCCAGGTTGCTTGGTTGGCCAAAAAGGGCGTATGCGTTTTTTCCTGAATATATTCAGGAAAAAACGCATACGCCCTTTTTGGCCAAGGGCATCATTGTCAACGTTTTGCCGCTTTTCATGTGCTTTAAAGGCGATTCGAATCTACCTCCTGAAATCTGTTTCCTGCAATTCTGCCTTGATTTCAAATCCTCTTCTTTGCCTTCCCTCAATATATTTGTGGACGAGAGTTATCATTTATAACTCTGCAGGTTTGTGAATTGCAGTGCCCTGAACCTCCATTTTACAACTCGCTTTTTAGGGAGCTGGCCGCAAAAGCGCAGGATGGCTTCAGGCCCTGTTCTGGTTCCGGGGGGCAGGCTGAGCCTGTGGTTAATTCTTCTTCCTGATGGGAAAATAGAGTGACCTGTGCCTGTCCCAACACCAAGAGCTAGTCTCTCATTGGTTCCACGTCTTCCCGTTCATCCTCAGGACAAATTGCAACCTGTACGGAACAGGAGGTTAAAGGTGCTGATGCTCCAAGGAGGGAGATTGCTAGTAAAGTGGCTGGAATGGCGAACCCGGGCACAAGCAGATGAGAAATGAGGTGCGTTTTAGAAACCTTTCGCCATCACACAGTGTACCATCTTCTGGGTATCTCATGCATGTTTTCGATGTAGGAAGATGACCTTGAACCTGGAGATTTGGGACCCATGCGATGGGTACCACGCAGTATTACTTTAAAGGGTCTGCGTTTGCTCACCCAACCTCACCAAACCTCTCAGCCGCAACAGTGTCCACCCTTATGTCTCATCCAGCTGTGGGTCTAGATATGGTCAATCCAGGTTGCATCACAGCCCCTGAACGCATTGCGTAAGAATTTCTCTCTCTTTCACTGTCTTTGTTTCATGGGTTTTTCAAAGTAATTTATTTTTATAATGGGGTTTAGCTGCTTTTCACTGCTGTGTTTATGCCGCTTTACACCCACTTGACACACTAACAGAGAGATATCAATACATAGGTTTTAAGATTATTACTACTCAGATATATTCTTGTGCGGTGAATAGGGCGTGTTGAGTCCAGTTCTCTGAGCAAGGAGTAGGTCTTGTCTATTACATATTGGGTTTATGGAACGGTATCTGAGCTAATTTGAAACCCTTGTTTTATGTATTACCCCACCTCACCTTTCCCGTTAAGCAGCCATAGTGTGTTTTCTGCATGTGTGACTCTGTTCTGTTTGGTAATTCAGTTCAAGTGTAACGGTTTTTACATTCCCTCTATAAGTGATACCTTATGAGAAGTGTCCTTTTCTGTGTGACTTATTTCACTTAGAGTCGTCGTACCTAAATCCACTCATCATGCTGCTACTAGCCTTATGACATTGATTTCACGGCTGAGTGATATTCCATTGTACATAAGGACCACAACTTCTTTATCCATTTTTCTCTTTCCTGCGATATTGAAGGTGGAATGAAGTGGAGGTCCTTGTCAACAGAGCAGCCCTAAACTTTGGGGTGCTTGTGTCTTGCTGATTTTTAATATTCCCAATTTATACCCCCATGAGTGGAAGTGCCCTATGCTCTCTAAGCTTTGCTTTTTAGACGTTTCAGGACTCACCGTACACTTCTCCAGAGTGGCTGTTGACAATTTACATCCCGCCCATCAGTGTAGCAAGGCTCCCATTTCTCCATGGCCTGTCCTGCATTTCTGGTTTTGACACTCTTTTCAGCATGGCCCTTTTGACCGATGGGAAGCGAGACATCTTTGTAGCACTGATTTGCCTTTCCAGGTTGCTTGGTTGGCCAAAAAGGGCGTATGCGTTTTTTCCTGAATATATTCAGGAAAAAACGCATACGCCCTTTTTGGCCAAGGGCATCATTGTCAACGTTTTGCCGCTTTTCATGTGCTTTAAAGGCGATTCGAATCTACCTCCTGAAATCTGTTTCCTGCAATTCTGCCTTGATTTCAAATCCTCTTCTTTGCCTTCCCTCAATATATTTGTGGACGAGAGTTATCATTTATAACTCTGCAGGTTTGTGAATTGCAGTGCCCTGAACCTCCATTTTACAACTTGCTTTTTTGGGAGCTGGCCGCAAAAGCACAGGATGGCTTCAGGCCCTGTTCTGGTTCCAGTGGGCAGGCTGAGCCTGTGGTTAATTCTTCTTCCTGATGGGAAAATAGAGTGACCTGTGCCTGTCCCAACACCAAGAGCTAGTCTCTCATTGGTTCCACGTCTTCCCGTTCATCCTCAGGACAAATTGCAACCTGTACGGAACAGGAGGTTAAAGGTGCTGATGCTCCAAGGAGGGAGATTGCTAGTAAAGTGGCTGGAATGGCGAACCCGGGCACAAGCAGATGAGAAATGAGGTGCGTTTTAGAAACCTTTCCCCATCACACGGTGTACCATCTTCTGGGTATCTCATGCATGTTTTCGATGTAGGAAGATGCCCTTGAACCTGGAGATTTGGGACCCATGCGATGGGTACCACGCAGTAATACTTTAAAGGGTCTGCGTTTGCTCACCCAACCTCACCAAACCTCTCAGCCGCAACAGTGTCCACCCTTATGTCTCATCCAGCTGTGTGTCTAGATATGGTCAATCCAGGTTGCATCACAGCCCCTGAACGCATTGTGTAAGAATTCCTCTCTCTTTCACTGTCTTTGTTTCATGGGTTTTTCAAAGTAATTTATTTTTATAATGGGGTTTAGCTGCTTTTCACTGCTGTGTTTATGCCGCTTTTTACCCACTTGACACACTAACAGAGAGATATCAATACATAGGTTTTAAGATTATTACTAGTCAGATATATTCTTGTGCGGTGAATAGGGCGTGTTGAGTCCAGTTCTCTGAGCAAGGAGTAGGTCTTGTCTATTACATATTGGGTTTATGGAACGGTATCTGAGCTAATTTGAAACCCTTGTTTTATGTATCACCCCACCTCACCTTTCCCGTTAAGCAGCCATAGTGTGTTTTCTGCATGTGTGACTCTGTTCTGTTTTGTAATTCAGTTCAAGTGTAACGGTTTTTACATTCCCTCTATAAGTGATACCTTATGAGAAGTGTCCTTTGCTGTGTGACTTATTTCACTTAGAGTCGTCGTACCTAAATCCACTCATCATGCTGCTACTAGCCTTATGACATTGATTTCACGGCTGAGTGATATTCCATTGTACATAAGGACCACAACTTCTTTATCCATTTTTCTCTTTCCTGGGATATTGAAGGTGGAATGAAGTGGAGGTCCTTGTCAACAGAGCAGCCCTAAACTTTGGGGTGCTTGTGTCTTGCTGATTTTTCATTTTCCCAATTTATACCCCCATGAGTGGAAGTGCCCTATGCTCTCTAAGCTTTGCTTTTTAGACGTTTCAGGACTCACCGTACACTTCTCCAGAGTGGCTGTTGACAATTTACATCCCGCCCATCAGTGTAGCAAGGCTCCCATTTCTCCATGGCCTGTCCTGCATTTCTGGTTTTGACACTTTTTTCAGCATGGCCCTTTTGACCAATGGGAAGCGAGACATCTTTGTAGCGCTGATTTGCCTTTCCAGGTTGCTTGGTTGGCCAAAAAGGGCGTATGCGTTTTTTCCTGAATATATTCAGGAAAAAACGCATACGCCCTTTTTTGCCAAGGGCATCATTGTCAACGTTTTGCCGCTTTTCATGTGCTTTAAAGGCGATTCGAATCTACCTCCTGAAATCTGTTTCCTGCAATTCTGCCTTGATTTCAAATCCTCTTCTTTGCCTTCCCTCAATATATTTGTGGATGAGAGTTATCATTTATAACTCTGCAGGTTTGTGAATTGCAGTGCCCTGAACCTCCATTTTACAACTCGCTTTTTAGGGAGCTGGCCGCAAAAGCGCAGGATGGCTTCAGGCCCTGTTCTGGTTCCGGGGGGCAGGCTGAGCCTGTGGTTAATTCTTCTTCCTGATGGGAAAATAGAGTGACCTGTGCCTGTCCCAACACCAAGAGCTAGTCTTTCATTGGTTCCACGTCTTCCCGTTCATCCTCAGTACAAATTGCAACCTGTACGGAACAGGAGGTTAAAGGTGCTGATGCTCCAAGTAGGGAGATTGCTAGTAAAGCGGCTGGAATAGCGAACCCGGGCACAAGGAGATGAGAAATGAGGTGCGTTTTAGAAACCTTTCCCCATCACACGGTGTACCATCTTCTGGGTTTCTCATGCATGTTTTCGATGTAGGAAGATGCCCTTGAACCTGGCGATTTGGGACCCATGCGATGGGTACCATGCAGTATTACTTTAAAGGGTCTGCGTTTGCTCACCCAACCTCACCAAACCTCTCAGCCCCAAGAGTGTCCACCCTTATGTCTCATCCAGCTGTGGGTCTAGATATGGTCAATCCAGGTTGCATCACAGCCCCTGAACGCATTGTGTAAGAATTCCTCTCTCTTTCACTGTCTTTGTTTCATGGGTTTTTCAAAGTAATTTATTTTTATAATGGGGTTTAGCTGCTTTTCACTGCTGTGTTTATGCCGCTTTTTACCCACTTGACACACTAACAGAGAGATATCAATACATAGGTTTTAAGATTATTACTAGTCAGATATATTCTTGTGCGGTGAATAGGGCGTGTTGAGTCCAGTTCTCTGAGCAAGGAGTAGGTCTTGTCTATTACATATTGGGTTTATGGAACGGTATCTGAGCTAATTTGAAACCCTTGTTTTATGTATCACCCCACCTCACCTTTCCCGTTAAGCAGCCATAGTGTGTTTTCTGCATGTGTGACTCTGTTCTCTTTTGTAATTCAGTTCAAGTGTAACGGTTTTTACATTCCCTCTATCAGTGATACCTTTTGAGAAGTGCCCTTTTCTGTGTGACTTATTTCACTTAGAGTCGTCATACCTAAATCCACTCATCATGCTGCTACTAGCCTTATGACATTGATTTCACGGCTGAGTGATATTCCATTGTACATAAGGACCACAACTTCTTTATCCATTTTTCTCTTTCCTGGGATATTGAAGGTGGAATGAAGACGAGGTCCTTGTCAACAGAGCAGCCCTAAACTTTGGGGTGCTTGTGTCTTGCTGATTTTTAATTTTCCCAATTTATAACCCCATGAGTGGAAGTGCCCTATGCTCTCTAAGCTTTGTTTTTTAGATGTTTCAGGACTCACCGTACGCTTCTCCAGAGTGGCTGTTGACAATTTACATCCCGCCCATCAGTGTAGCAAGGCTCCCATTTCTCCATGGCCTGTCCTGCATTTCTGGTTTTGACACTTTTTTCAGCATGGCCCTTTTGACCAATGGGAAGCGAGACATCTTTGTAGCGCTGATTTGCCTTTCCAGGTTGCTTGGTTGGCCAAAAAGGGCGTATGCGGTTTTTCCTGAATATATTCAGGAAAAAACGCATACGCCCTTTTTGGCCAAGGGCATCATTGTCAACGTTTTGCCACTTTTCATGTGCTTTAAAGGCGATTCGAATCTACCTCCTGAAATCTGTTTCCTGCAATTCTGCCTTGATTTCAAATCCTCTTCTTTGCCTTCCCTCAATATATTTGTGGACGAGAGTTATCATTTATAACTCTGCAGGTTTGTGAATTGCAGTGCCCTGAACCTCCATTTTACAACTCGCTTTTTTGGGAGTTGGCCGCAAAAGCGCAGGATGGCTTCAGGCCCTGTTCTGGTTCCGGGGGGCAGGCTGAGCCTGTGGTTAATTCTTCTTCCTTATGGGAAAATAGAGTAACCTGTGCCTGTCCCAACACCAAGAGCTAGTCTCTCATTGGTTCCACGTCTTCCCGTTCATCCTCAGGACAAATTGCAACCTGTACGGAACAGGAGGTTAAAGGTGCTGATGCTCCAAGTAGGGAGATTGCTAGTAAAGCGGCTGGAATAGTGAACCCGGGCACAAGGAGATGAGAAATGAGGTGCGTTTTAGAAACCTTTCCACATCACACGGTGTACCATTTTCTGGGTTTCTCATGCTTGTTTTCGATGTAGGAAGATGCCCTTGAACCTGGCGATTTGGGACCCATGCGATGGGTACCATGCAGTATTACTTTAAAGGGTCTGCGTTTGCTCACCCAACCTCACCAAACCTCTCAGCCCCAAGAGTGTCCACCCTTATGTCTCATCCAGCTGTGGGTCTAGATATGGTCAATCCAGGTTGCATCACAGCCCGTGAACGCATTGTGTAAGAATTTCTCTCTCTTTCACTGTCTTTGTTTCATGGGTTTTTCAAAGTAATTTATTTTTATAATGGGGTTTAGCTGCTTTTCACTGCTGTGTTTATGCCGCTTTACACCCACTTGACACACTAAGAGAGAGATATCAATACATAAGTTTTAAGATTATTACTAGTCAGATATATTCTTGTGCGGTGAATAGGGCGTGTTGAGTCCAGTTCTCTGAGCAAGGAGTAGGTCTTGTCTATTACATATTGGTTTTATGGAACGGTATCTGAGCTAATTTGAAACCCTTGTTTTATGTATCACCCCACCTGACCTTTCCCGTTAAGCAGCCATAGTGTGTTTTCTGCATGTGTGACTCTGTTCTGTTTTGTAATTCAGTTGAAGTGTAACGGTTTTTACATTCCCTCTATCAGTGATACCTTATGAGAAGTGTCCTTTTCTGTGTGACTTATTTCCCTTAGAGTCGTTGTACCTAAATCCACTCATCATGCTGCTACTAGCCTTAGGACATTGATTTCACGGCTGAGCGATATTCCATTGTACATAAGGACCACAACTTCTTTATCCATTTTTCTCTTTCCTGGGATATTGAAGGTGGAATGAAGTGGAGGTCCTTGTCAACAGAGCAGCCCTAAACTTTGGGGTGCTTGTGTCTTGCTGATTTTTCATTTTCCCAATTTATACCCCCATGAGTGGAAGTGCCCTATGCTCTCTAAGCTTTGCTTTTTAGACGTTTCAGGACTCACCGTACACTTCTCCAGAGTGGCTGTTGACAATTTACATCCCGCCCATCAGTGTAGCAAGGCTCCCATTTCTCCATGGCCTGTCCTGCATTTCTGGTTTTGACACTTTTTTCAGCATGGCCCTTTTAACCGATGGGAAGCGAGACTTCTTTGTAGCGCTGATTTGCCTTTCCAGGTTGCTTGGTTGGCCAAAAAGGGCGTATGCGTTTTTTCCTGAATATATTCAGGAAAAAACGCATACGCCCTTTTTGGCCAAGGGCATCATTGTCAACGTTTTGCCGCTTTTCATGTGCTTTAAAGGCGATTCGAATCTACCTCCTGAAATCTGTTTCCTGCAATTCTGCCTTGATTTCAAATCCTCTTCTTTGCCTTCCCTCAATATATTTGTGGATGAGAGTTATCATTTATAACTCTGCAGGTTTGTGAATTGCAGTGCCCTGAACCTCCATTTTACAACTCGCTTTTTAGGGAGCTGGCCGCAAAAGCGCAGGATGGCTTCAGGCCCTGTTCTGGTTCCGGGGGGCAGGCTGAGCCTGTGGTTAATTCTTCTTCCTGATGGGAAAATAGAGTGACCTGTGCCTGTCCCAACACCAAGAGCTAGTCTTTCATTGGTTCCACGTCTTCCCGTTCATCCTCAGTACAAATTGCAACCTGTACGGAACAGGAGGTTAAAGGTGCTGATGCTCCAAGGAGGGAGATTGCTAGTAAAGTGGCTGGAATGGCGAACCCGGGCACAAGCAGATGAGAAATGAGGTGCGTTTTAGAAACCTTTCCCCATCACACAGTGTACCATCTTCTGGGTATCTCATGCATGTTTTCGATGTAGGAAGATGACCTTGAACCTGGAGATTTGGGACCCATGCGATGGGTACCACGCAGTATTACTTTAAAGGGTCTGCGTTTGCTCACCCAACCTCACCAAACCTCTCAGCCGCAACAGTGTCCACCCTTATGTCTCATCCAGCTGTGGGTCTAGATATGGTCAATCCAGGTTGCATCACAGCCCCTGAACGCATTGTGTAAGAATTTCTCTCTCTTTCACTGTCTTTGTTTCATGGGTTTTTCAAAGTAATTTATTTTTATAATGGGGTTTAGCTGCTTTTCACTGCTGTGTTTATGCCGCTTTTTACCCACTTGACACACTAACAGAGACATATCAATACATAGGTTTTAAGATTATTACTAGTCAGATATATTCTTGTGCGGTGAATAGGGCGTGTTGAGTCCAGTTCTCTGAGCAAGGAGTAGGTCTTGTCTATTACATATTGGGTTTATGGAACGGTATCTGAGCTAATTTGAAACCCTTGTTTTATGTATCACCCCACCTCACCTTTCCCGTTAAGCAGCCATAGTGTGTTTTCTGCATGTGTGACTCTGTTCTGTTTTGTAATTCAGTTCAAGTGTAACGGTTTTTACATTCCCTCTATCAGTGATACCTTATGAGAAGTGTCCTTTGCTGTGTGACTTATTTCACTTAGAGTCGTCGTACCTAAATCCACTCATCATGCTGGTACTAGCCTTATGACATTGATTTCACGGCTGAGTGATATTCCATTGTACATAAGGACCACAACTTCTTTATCCATTTTTCTCTTTCCTGGGATATTGAAGGTGGAATGAAGTGGAGGTCCTTGTCAACAGAGCAGCCCTAAACTTTGGGGTGCTTGTGTCTTGCTGATTTTTCATTTTCCCAATTTATACCCCCATGAGTGGAAGTGCCCTATGCTCTCTAAGCTTTGCTTTTTAGACGTTTCAGGACTCACCGTACACTTCTCCAGAGTGGCTGTTGACAATTTACATCCCGCCCATCAGTGTAGCAAGGCTCCCATTTCTCCATGGCCTGTCCTGCATTTCTGGTTTTGACACTTTTTTCAGCATGGCCCTTTTGACCAATGGGAAGCGAGACATCTTTGTAGCGCTGATTTGCCTTTCCAGGTTGCTTGGTTGGCCAAAAAGTGCGTATGCGTTTTTTCCTGAATATATTCAGGAAAAAACGCATACGCCCTTTTTGGCCAAGGGCATCATTGTCAACGTTTTGCCGCTTTTCATGTGCTTTAAAGGCGATTCGAATCTACCTCCTGAAATCTGTTTCCTGCAATTCTGCCTTGATTTCAAATCCTCTTCTTTGCCTTCCCTCAATATATTTGTGGATGAGAGTTATCATTTATAACTCTGCAGGTTTGTGAATTGCAGTGCCCTGAACCTCCATTTTACAACTCGCTTTTTAGGGAGCTGGCCGCAAAAGCGCAGGATGGCTTCAGGCCCTGTTCTGGTTCCGGGGGGCAGGCTGAGCCTGTGGTTAATTCTTCTTCCTGATGGGAAAATAGAGTGACCTGTGCCTGTCCCAACACCAAGAGCTAGTCTTTCATTGGTTCCACGTCTTCCCGTTCATCCTCAGTACAAATTGCAACCTGTACGGAACAGGAGGTTAAAGGTGCTGATGCTCCAAGGAGGGAGATTGCTAGTAAAGTGGCTGGAATGGCGAACCCGGGCACAAGCAGATGAGAAATGAGGTGCGTTTTAGAAACCTTTCCCCATCACACGGTGTACCATCTTCTGGGTATCTCATGCATGTTTTCGATGTAGGAAGATGCCCTTGAACCTGGAGATTTGGGACCCATGCAATGGGTACCACGCAGTAATACTTTAAAGGGTCTGCGTTTGCTCACCCAACCTCACCAAACCTCTCAGCCGCAACAGTGTCCACCCTTATGTCTCATCCAGCTGTGGGTCTAGATATGGTCAATCCAGGTTGCATCACAGCCCCTGAACGCATTGTGTAAGAATTCCTCTCTCTTTCACTGTCTTTGTTTCATGGGTTTTTCAAAGTAATTTATTTTTATAATGGGGTTTAGCTGCTTTTCACTGCTGTGTTTATGCCGCTTTTTACCCACTTGACACACTAACACAGAGATATCAATACATAGGTTTTAAGATTATTACTAGTCAGATATATTCTTGTGCGGTGAATAGGGCGTGTTGAGTCCAGTTCTCTGAGCAAGGAGTAGGTCTTGTCTATTACATATTGGGTTTATGGAACGGTATCTGAGCTAATTTGAAACCCTTGTTTTATGTATCACCCCACCTCACCTTTCCCGTTAAGCAGCCATAGTGTGTTTTCTGCATGTGTGACTCTGTTCTGTTT
The DNA here is from genome assembly GCF_965194805.1 of Balaenoptera borealis. Taxonomy (NCBI): domain Eukaryota; kingdom Metazoa; phylum Chordata; class Mammalia; order Artiodactyla; family Balaenopteridae; genus Balaenoptera; species Balaenoptera borealis. The sequence goes on from NW_028123330.1 coordinate 115,901, forward strand.
TGTAATTCAGTTCAAGTGTAACGGTTTTTACATTCCCTCTATAAGTGATACCTTATGAGAAGTGTCCTTTGCTGTGTGACTTATTTCACTTAGAGTCGTCGTACCTAAATCCACTCATCATGCTGCTACTAGCCTTATGACATTGATTTCACGGCTGAGTGATATTCCATTGTACATAAGGACCACAACTTCTTTATCCATTTTTCTCTTTCCTGGGATATTGAAGGTGGAATGAAGTGGAGGTCCTTGTCAACAGAGCAGCCCTAAACTTTGGGGTGCTTGTGTCTTGCTGATTTTTCATTTTCCCAATTTATACCCCCATGAGTGGAAGTGCCCTATGCTCTCTAAGCTTTGCTTTTTAGACGTTTCAGGACTCACCGTACACTTCTCCAGAGTGGCTGTTGACAATTTACATCCCGCCCATCAGTGTAGCAAGGCTCCCATTTCTCCATGGCCTGTCCTGCATTTCTGGTTTTGACACTTTTTTCAGCATGGCCCTTTTGACCAATGGGAAGCGAGACATCTTTGTAGCGCTGATTTGCCTTTCCAGGTTGCTTGGTTGGCCAAAAAGTGCGTATGCGTTTTTTCCTGAATATATTCAGGAAAAAACGCATACGCCCTTTTTGGCCAAGGGCATCATTGTCAACGTTTTGCCGCTTTTCATGTGCTTTAAAGGCGATTCGAATCTACCTCCTGAAATCTGTTTCCTGCAATTCTGCCTTGATTTCAAATCCTCTTCTTTGCCTTCCCTCAATATATTTGTGGATGAGAGTTATCATTTATAACTCTGCAGGTTTGTGAATTGCAGTGCCCTGAACCTCCATTTTACAACTCACTTTTTAGGGAGCTGGCCGCAAAAGCGCAGGATGGCTTCAGGCCCTGTTCTGGTTCCGGGGGGCAGGCTGAGCCTGTGGTTAATTCTTCTTCCTGATGGGAAAATAGAGTGACCTGTGCCTGTCCCAACACCAAGAGCTAGTCTTTCATTGGTTCCACGTCTTCCCGTTCATCCTCAGTACAAATTGCAACCTGTACGGAACAGGAGGTTAAAGGTGCTGATGCTCCAAGGAGGGAGATTGCAAGTAAAGTGGCTGGAATGGCGAACCCGGGCACAAGCAGATGAGAAATGAGGTGCGTTTCAGAAACCTTTCCCCATCACACGGTGTACCATCTTCTGGGTATCTCATGCATGTTTTCGATGTAGGAAGATGCCCTTGAACCTGGAGATTTGGGACCCATGCAATGGGTACCACGCAGTAATACTTTAAAGGGTCTGCGTTTGCTCACCCAACCTCACCAAACCTCTCAGCCGCAACAGTGTCCACCCTTATGTCTCATCCAGCTGTGGGTCTAGATATGGTCAATCCAGGTTGCATCACAGCCCCTGAACGCATTGTGTAAGAATTCCTCTCTCTTTCACTGTCTTTGTTTCATGGGTTTTTCAAAGTAATTTATTTTTATAATGGGGTTTAGCTGCTTTTCACTGCTGTGTTTATGCCGCTTTTTACCCACTTGACACACTAACAGAGAGATATCAATACATAGGTTTTAAGATTATTACTAGTCAGATATATTCTTGTGCGGTGAATAGGGCGTGTTGAGTCCAGTTCTCTGAGCAAGGAGTAGGTCTTGTCTATTACATATTGGGTTTATGGAACGGTATCTGAGCTAATTTGAAACCCTTGTTTTATGTATCACCCCACCTCACCTTTCCCGTTAAGCAGCCATAGTGTGTTTTCTGCATGTGTGACTCTGTTCTGTTTTGTAATTCAGTTCAAGTGTAACGGTTTTTACATTCCCTCTATAAGTGATACCTTATGAGAAGTGTCCTTTGCTGTGTGACTTATTTCACTTAGAGTCGTCGTACCTAAATCCACTCATCATGCTGCTACTAGCCTTATGACATTGATTTCACGGCTGAGTGATATTCCATTGTACATAAGGACCACAACTTCTTTATCCATTTTTCTCTTTCCTGGGATATTGAAGGTGGAATGAAGTGGAGGTCCTTGTCAACAGAGCAGCCCTAAACTTTGGGGTGCTTGTGTCTTGCTGATTTTTCATTTTCCCAATTTATACCCCCATGAGTGGAAGTGCCCTATGCTCTCTAAGCTTTGCTTTTTAGACGTTTCAGGACTCACCGTACACTTCTCCAGAGTGGCTGTTGACAATTTACATCCCGCCCATCAGTGTAGCAAGGCTCCCATTTCTCCATGGCCTGTCCTGCATTTCTGGTTTTGACACTTTTTTCAGCATGGCCCTTTTGACCAATGGGAAGCGAGACATCTTTGTAGCGCTGATTTGCCTTTCCAGGTTGCTTGGTTGGCCAAAAAGGGCGTATGCGTTTTTTCCTGAATATATTCAGGAAAAAACGCATACGCCCTTTTTGGCCAAGGGCATCATTGTCAACGTTTTGCCGCTTTTCATGTGCTTTAAAGGCGATTCGAATCTACCTCCTGAAATCTGTTTCCTGCAATTCTGCCTTGATTTCAAATCCTCTTCTTTACCTTCCCTCAATATATTTGTGGATGAGAGTTATCATTTATAAGTCTGCAGGTTTGTGAATTGCAGTGCCCTGAACCTCCATTTTACAACTCGCTTTTTAGGGAGCTGGCCGCAAAAGCGCAGGATGGCTTCAGGCCCTGTTCTGGTTCCGGGGGGCAGGCTGAGCCTGTGGTTAATTCTTCTTCCTGATGGGAAAATAGAGTGACCTGTGCCTGTCCCAACACCAAGAGCTAGTCTTTCATTGGTTCCACGTCTTCCCGTTCATCCTCAGTACAAATTGCAACCTGTACGGAACAGGAGGTTAAAGGTGCTGATGCTCCAAGGAGGGAGATTGCTAGTAAAGTGGCTGGAATGGCGAACCCGGGCACAAGCAGATGAGAAATGAGGTGCGTTTTAGAAACCTTTCCCCATCACACGGTGTACCATCTTCTGGGTATCTCATGCATGTTTTCGATGTAGGAAGATGCCCTTGAACCTGGCGATTTGGGACCCATGCGATGGGTACCATGCAGTATTACTTCAAAGGGTCTGCGTTTGCTCACCCAACCTCACCAAACCTCTAAGCCCCAAGAGTGTCCACCCTTATGTCTCATCCAGCTGTGGGTCTAGATATGGTCAATCCAGGTTGCATCACAGCCCCTGAACGCATTGTGTAAGAATTTCTATCTCTTTCACTGTCTTTGTTTCATGGGTTTTTCAAAGTAATTTATTTTTATAATGGGGTTTAGCTGCTTTTCACTGCTGTGTTTATGCCGCTTTACACCCACTTGACACACTAACAGAGAGATATCAATACATAAGTTTTAAGATTATTACTAGTCAGATATATTCTTGTGCGGTGAATAGGGCGTGTTGAGTCCAGTTCTCTGAGCAAGGTGTAGGTCTTGTCTATTACATATTGGTTTTATGGAACGGTATCTGAGCTAATTTGAAACCCTTGTTTTATGTATCACCCCACCTCACCTTTCCCGTTAAGCAGCCATAGTGTGTTTTCTGCATGTGTGACTCTGTTCTGTTTTGTAATTCAGTTCAAGTGTAACGGTTTTTACATTCCCTCTATCAGTGATACCTTATGAGAAGTGTCCTTTTCTGTGTGACTTATTTCACTTAGAGTCGTTGTACCTAAATCCACTCATCATGCTGCTACTAGCCTTATGACATTGATTTCACGGCTGAGTGATATTCCATTGTACATAAGGACCACAACTTCTTTATCCATTTTTCTCTTTCCTGGGATATTGAAGGTGGAATGAAGTGGAGGTCCTTGTCAACAGAGCAGCCCTAAACTTTGGGGTGCTTGTGTCTTGCTGATTTTTCATTTTCCCAATTTATACCCCCATGAGTGGAAGTGCCCTATGCTCTCTAAGCTTTGCTTTTTAGACGTTTCAGGACTCACCGTACACTTCTCCAGAGTGGCTGTTGACAATTTACATCCCGCCCATCAGTGTAGCAAGGCTCCCATTTCTCCATGGCCTGTCCTGCATTTCTGGTTTTGACACTTTTTTCAGCATGGCCCTTTTAACCGATGGGAAGCGAGACTTCTTTGTAGCGCTGATTTGCCTTTCCAGGTTGCTTGGTTGGCCAAAAAGGGCGTATGCGTTTTTTCCTGAATATATTCAGGAAAAAACGCATACGCCCTTTTTGGCCAAGGGCATCATTGTCAACGTTTTGCCGCTTTTCATGTGCTTTAAAGGCGATTCGAATCTACCTCCTGAAATCTGTTTCCTGCAATTCTGCCTTGATTTCAAATCCTCTTCTTTGCCTTCCCTCAATATATTTGTGGATGAGAGTTATCATTTATAACTCTGCAGGTTTGTGAATTGCAGTGCCCTGAACCTCCATTTTACAACTCGCTTTTTAGGGAGCTGGCCGCAAAAGCGCAGGATGGCTTCAGGCCCTGTTCTGGTTCCGGGGGGCAGGCTGAGCCTGTGGTTAATTCTTCTTCCTGATGGGAAAATAGAGTGACCTGTGCCTGTCCCAACACCAAGAGCTAGTCTTTCATTGGTTCCACGTCTTCCCGTTCATCCTCAGTACAAATTGCAACCTGTACGGAACAGGAGGTTAAAGGTGCTGATGCTCCAAGGAGGGAGATTGCTAGTAAAGTGGCTGGAATGGCGAACCCGGGCACAAGCAGATGAGAAATGAGGTGCGTTTTAGAAACCTTTCCCCATCACACGGTGTACCATCTTCTGGGTATCTCATGCATGTTTTCGATGTAGGAAGATGCCCTTGAACCTGGAGATTTGGGACCCATGCGATGGGTACCACCCAGTAATACTTTAAAGGGTCTGCGTTTGCTCACCCAACCTCACCAAACCTCTCAGCCGCAACAGTGTCCACCCTTATGTCTCATCCAGCTGTGGGTCTAGATATGGTCAATCCAGGTTGCATCACAGCCCCTGAACGCGTTGTGTAAGAATTTCGCTCTCTTTCACTGTCTTTGTTTCACGGGTTTTTCAAAGTAATTTATTTTTATAATGGGGTTTAGCTGCTTTTCACTGCTGTGTTTATGCCGCTTTACACCCACTTGACACACTAACAGAGAGATATCAATACATAGGTTTTAAGATTATTACTAGTCTGATATATTCTTGTGCGGTGAATAGGGTGTGTTGAGTCCAGTTCTCTGAGCAAGGAGTAGGTCTTGTCTATTACATATTGGTTTTATGGAACGGTATCTGAGCTAATTTGAAACCCTTGTTTTATGTATCACCCCACCTCACCTTTCCCGTTAAGCAGCCATAGTGTGTTTTCTGCATGTGTGACTCTGTTCTGTTTTGTAATTCAGTTCAAGTGTAACGGTTTTTACATTCCCTCTATCAGTGATACCTTATGAGAAGTGTCCTTTTCTGTGTGACTTATTTCACTTAGAGTCGTTGTACCTAAATCCACTCATCATGCTGCTACAAGCCTTATGACATTGATTTCACGGCTGAGTGATATTCCATTGTACATAAGGACCACAACTTCTTTATCCATTTTTCTCTTTCCTGGGATATTGAAGGTGGAATGAAGTGGAGGTCCTTGTCAACAGAGCAGCCCTAAACTTTGGGGTGCTTGTGTCTTGCTGATTTTTCATTTTCCCAATTTATACCCCCATGAGTGGAAGTACCCTATGCTCTCTAAGCTTTGCTTTTTAGACGTTTCAGGACTCACCGTACACTTCTCCAGAGTGGCTGTTGACAATTTACATCCCGCCCATCAGTGTAGCAAGGCTCCCATTTCTCCATGGCCTGTCCTGCATTTCTGGTTTTGACACTTTTTTCAGCATGGCCCTTTTAACCGATGGGAAGCGAGACTTCTTTGTAGCGCTGATTTGCCTTTCCAGGTTGCTTGGTTGGCCAAAAAGGGCGTATGCGTTTTTTCCTGAATATATTCAGGAAAAAACGCATACGCCCTTTTTGGCCAAGGGCATCATTGTCAACGTTTTGCCGCTTTTCATGTGCTTTAAAGGCGATTCGAATCTACCTCCTGAAATCTGTTTCCTGCAATTCTGCCTTGATTTCAAATCCTCTTCTTTGCCTTCCCTCAATATATTTGTGGATGAGAGTTATCATTTATAACTCTGCAGGTTTGTGAATTGCAGTGCCCTGAACCTCCATTTTACAACTCGCTTTTTAGGGAGCTGGCCGCAAAAGCGCAGGATGGCTTCAGGCCCTGTTCTGGTTCCGGGGGGCAGGCTGAGCCTGTGGTTAATTCTTCTTCCTGATGGGAAAATAGAGTGACCTGTGCCTGTCCCAACACCAAGAGCTAGTCTTTCATTGGTTCCACGTCTTCCCGTTCATCCTCAGTACAAATTGCAACCTGTACGGAACAGGAGGTTAAAGGTGCTGATGCTCCAAGGAGGGAGATTGCTAGTAAAGTGGCTGGAATGGCGAACCCGGGCACAAGCAGATGAGAAATGAGGTGCGTTTTAGAAACCTTTCCCCATCACACGGTGTACCATCTTCTGGGTATCTCATGCATGTTTTCGATGTAGGAAGATGCCCTTGAACCTGGCGATTTGGGACCCATGCGATGGGTACCATGCAGTATTACTTCAAAGGGTCTGCGTTTGCTCACCCAACCTCACCAAACCTCTAAGCCCCAAGAGTGTCCACCCTTATGTCTCATCCAGCTGTGGGTCTAGATATGGTCAATCCAGGTTGCATCACAGCCCCTGAACGCATTGTGTAAGAATTTCTATCTCTTTCACTGTCTTTGTTTCATGGGTTTTTCAAAGTAATTTATTTTTATAATGGGGTTTAGCTGCTTTTCACTGCTGTGTTTATGCCGCTTTACACCCACTTGACACACTAACAGAGAGATATCAATACATAAGTTTTAAGATTATTACTAGTCAGATATATTCTTGTGCGGTGAATAGGGCGTGTTGAGTCCAGTTCTCTGAGCAAGGTGTAGGTCTTGTCTATTACATATTGGTTTTATGGAACGGTATCTGAGCTAATTTGAAACCCTTGTTTTATGTATCACCCCACCTCACCTTTCCCGTTAAGCAGCCATAGTGTGTTTTCTGCATGTGTGACTCTGTTCTGTTTTGTAATTCAGTTCAAGTGTAACGGTTTTTACATTCCCTCTATAAGTGATACCTTATGAGAAGTGTCCTTTGCTGTGTGACTTATTTCACTTAGAGTCGTCGTACCTAAATCCACTCATCATGCTGCTACTAGCCTTATGACATTGATTTCACGGCTGAGTGATATTCCATTGTACATAAGGACCACAACTTCTTTATCCATTTTTCTCTTTCCTGGGATATTGAAGGTGGAATGAAGTGGAGGTCCTTGTCAACAGAGCAGCCCTAAACTTTGGGGTGCTTGTGTCTTGCTGATTTTTCATTTTCCCAATTTATACCCCCATGAGTGGAAGTGCCCTATGCTCTCTAAGCTTTGCTTTTTAGACGTTTCAGGACTCACCGTACACTTCTCCAGAGTGGCTGTTGACAATTTACATCCCGCCCATCAGTGTAGCAAGGCTCCCATTTCTCCATGGCCTGTCCTGCATTTCTGGTTTTGACACTTTTTTCAGCATGGCCCTTTTGACCAATGGGAAGCGAGACATCTTTGTAGCGCTGATTTGCCTTTCCAGGTTGCTTGGTTGGCCAAAAAGGGCGTATGCGTTTTTTCCTGAATATATTCAGGAAAAAACGCATACGCCCTTTTTGGCCAAGGGCATCATTGTCAACGTTTTGCCGCTTTTCATGTGCTTTAAAGGCGATTCGAATCTACCTCCTGAAATCTGTTTCCTGCAATTCTGCCTTGATTTCAAATCCTCTTCTTTACCTTCCCTCAATATATTTGTGGATGAGAGTTATCATTTATAAGTCTGCAGGTTTGTGAATTGCAGTGCCCTGAACCTCCATTTTACAACTCGCTTTTTAGGGAGCTGGCCGCAAAAGCGCAGGATGGCTTCAGGCCCTGTTCTGGTTCCGGGGGGCAGGCTGAGCCTGTGGTTAATTCTTCTTCCTGATGGGAAAATAGAGTGACCTGTGCCTGTCCCAACACCAAGAGCTAGTCTTTCATTGGTTCCACGTCTTCCCGTTCATCCTCAGTACAAATTGCAACCTGTACGGAACAGGAGGTTAAAGGTGCTGATGCTCCAAGGAGGGAGATTGCTAGTAAAGTGGCTGGAATGGCGAACCCGGGCACAAGCAGATGAGAAATGAGGTGCGTTTTAGAAACCTTTCCCCATCACACGGTGTACCATCTTCTGGGTATCTCATGCATGTTTTCGATGTAGGAAGATGCCCTTGAACCTGGCGATTTGGGACCCATGCGATGGGTACCATGCAGTATTACTTCAAAGGGTCTGCGTTTGCTCACCCAACCTCACCAAACCTCTAAGCCCCAAGAGTGTCCACCCTTATGTCTCATCCAGCTGTGGGTCTAGATATGGTCAATCCAGGTTGCATCACAGCCCCTGAACGCATTGTGTAAGAATTTCTATCTCTTTCACTGTCTTTGTTTCATGGGTTTTTCAAAGTAATTTATTTTTATAATGGGGTTTAGCTGCTTTTCACTGCTGTGTTTATGCCGCTTTACACCCACTTGACACACTAACAGAGAGATATCAATACATAAGTTTTAAGATTATTACTAGTCAGATATATTCTTGTGCGGTGAATAGGGCGTGTTGAGTCCAGTTCTCTGAGCAAGGTGTAGGTCTTGTCTATTACATATTGGTTTTATGGAACGGTATCTGAGCTAATTTGAAACCCTTGTTTTATGTATCACCCCACCTCACCTTTCCCGTTAAGCAGCCATAGTGTGTTTTCTGCATGTGTGACTCTGTTCTGTTTTGTAATTCAGTTCAAGTGTAACGGTTTTTACATTCCCTCTATCAGTGATACCTTATGAGAAGTGTCCTTTTCTGTGTGACTTATTTCACTTAGAGTCGTTGTACCTAAATCCACTCATCATGCTGCTACTAGCCTTATGACATTGATTTCACGGCTGAGTGATATTCCATTGTACATAAGGACCACAACTTCTTTATCCATTTTTCTCTTTCCTGGGATATTGAAGGTGGAATGAAGTGGAGGTCCTTGTCAACAGAGCAGCCCTAAACTTTGGGGTGCTTGTGTCTTGCTGATTTTTCATTTTCCCAATTTATACCCCCATGAGTGGAAGTGCCCTATGCTCTCTAAGCTTTGCTTTTTAGACGTTTCAGGACTCACCGTACACTTCTCCAGAGTGGCTGTTGACAATTTACATCCCGCCCATCAGTGTAGCAAGGCTCCCATTTCTCCATGGCCTGTCCTGCATTTCTGGTTTTGACACTTTTTTCAGCATGGCCCTTTTAACCGATGGGAAGCGAGACTTCTTTGTAGCGCTGATTTGCCTTTCCAGGTTGCTTGGTTGGCCAAAAAGGGCGTATGCGTTTTTTCCTGAATATATTCAGGAAAAAACGCATACGCCCTTTTTGGCCAAGGGCATCATTGTCAACGTTTTGCCGCTTTTCATGTGCTTTAAAGGCGATTCGAATCTACCTCCTGAAATCTGTTTCCTGCAATTCTGCCTTGATTTCAAATCCTCTTCTTTGCCTTCCCTCAATATATTTGTGGATGAGAGTTATCATTTATAACTCTGCAGGTTTGTGAATTGCAGTGCCCTGAACCTCCATTTTACAACTCGCTTTTTAGGGAGCTGGCCGCAAAAGCGCAGGATGGCTTCAGGCCCTGTTCTGGTTCCGGGGGGCAGGCTGAGCCTGTGGTTAATTCTTCTTCCTGATGGGAAAATAGAGTGACCTGTGCCTGTCCCAACACCAAGAGCTAGTCTTTCATTGGTTCCACGTCTTCCCGTTCATCCTCAGTACAAATTGCAACCTGTACGGAACAGGAGGTTAAAGGTGCTGATGCTCCAAGGAGGGAGATTGCTAGTAAAGTGGCTGGAATGGCGAACCCGGGCACAAGCAGATGAGAAATGAGGTGCGTTTTAGAAACCTTTCCCCATCACACGGTGTACCATCTTCTGGGTATCTCATGCATGTTTTCGATGTAGGAAGATGCCCTTGAACCTGGAGATTTGGGACCCATGCGATGGGTACCACCCAGTAATACTTTAAAGGGTCTGCGTTTGCTCACCCAACCTCACCAAACCTCTCAGCCGCAACAGTGTCCACCCTTATGTCTCATCCAGCTGTGGGTCTAGATATGGTCAATCCAGGTTGCATCACAGCCCCTGAACGCGTTGTGTAAGAATTTCGCTCTCTTTCACTGTCTTTGTTTCACGGGTTTTTCAAAGTAATTTATTTTTATAATGGGGTTTAGCTGCTTTTCACTGCTGTGTTTATGCCGCTTTACACCCACTTGACACACTAACAGAGAGATATCAATACATAGGTTTTAAGATTATTACTAGTCTGATATATTCTTGTGCGGTGAATAGGGTGTGTTGAGTCCAGTTCTCTGAGCAAGGAGTAGGTCTTGTCTATTACATATTGGTTTTATGGAACGGTATCTGAGCTAATTTGAAACCCTTGTTTTATGTATCACCCCACCTCACCTTTCCCGTTAAGCAGCCATAGTGTGTTTTCTGCATGTGTGACTCTGTTCTGTTTTGTAATTCAGTTCAAGTGTAACGGTTTTTACATTCCCTCTATCAGTGATACCTTATGAGAAGTGTCCTTTTCTGTGTGACTTATTTCACTTAGAGTCGTTGTACCTAAATCCACTCATCATGCTGCTACAAGCCTTATGACATTGATTTCACGGCTGAGTGATATTCCATTGTACATAAGGACCACAACTTCTTTATCCATTTTTCTCTTTCCTGGGATATTGAAGGTGGAATGAAGTGGAGGTCCTTGTCAACAGAGCAGCCCTAAACTTTGGGGTGCTTGTGTCTTGCTGATTTTTCATTTTCCCAATTTATACCCCCATGAGTGGAAGTACCCTATGCTCTCTAAGCTTTGCTTTTTAGACGTTTCAGGACTCACCGTACACTTCTCCAGAGTGGCTGTTGACAATTTACATCCCGCCCATCAGTGTAGCAAGGCTCCCATTTCTCCATGGCCTGTCCTGCATTTCTGGTTTTGACACTTTTTTCAGCATGGCCCTTTTAACCGATGGGAAGCGAGACTTCTTTGTAGCGCTGATTTGCCTTTCCAGGTTGCTTGGTTGGCCAAAAAGGGCGTATGCGTTTTTTCCTGAATATATTCAGGAAAAAACGCATACGCCCTTTTTGGCCAAGGGCATCATTGTCAACGTTTTGCCGCTTTTCATGTGCTTTAAAGGCGATTCGAATCTACCTCCTGAAATCTGTTTCCTGCAATTCTGCCTTGATTTCAAATCCTCTTCTTTGCCTTCCCTCAATATATTTGTGGATGAGAGTTATCATTTATAACTCTGCAGGTTTGTGAATTGCAGTGCCCTGAACGTCCATTTTACAACTCGCTTTTTAGGGAGCTGGCCGCAAAAGCGCAGGATGGCTTCAGGCCCTGTTCTGGTTCCGGGGGGCAGGCTGAGCCTGTGGTTAATTCTTCTTCCTGATGGGAAAATAGAGTGACCTGTGCCTGTCCCAACACCAAGAGCTAGTCTTTCATTGGTTCCACGTCTTCCCGTTCATCCTCAGTACAAATTGCAACCTGTACGGAACAGGAGGTTAAAGGTGCTGATGCTCCAAGGAGGGAGATTGCTAGTAAAGTGGCTGGAATGGCGAACCCGGGCACAAGCAGATGAGAAATGAGGTGCGTTTTAGAAACCTTTCCCCATCACACGGTGTACCATCTTCTGGGTATCTCATGCATGTTTTCGATGTAGGAAGATGCCCTTGAACCGGGAGATTTGGGACCCATGCGATGGGTACCACGCAGTAATACTTTAAAGGGTCTGCGTTTGCTCACCCAACCTCACCAAACCTCTCAGCCGCAACAGTGTCCACCCTTATGTCTCATCCAGCTGTGGGTCTAGATATGGTCAATCCAGGTTGCATCACAGCCCCTGAACGCATTGTGTAAGAATTTCGCTCTCTTTCACTGTCTTTGTTTCACGGGTTTTTCAAAGTAATTTATTTTTATAATGGGGTTTAGCTGCTTTTCACTGCTGTGTTTATGCCGCTTTACACCCACTTGACACACTAACAGAGAGATATCAATACATAGGTTTTAAGATTATTACTAGTCAGATATATTCTTGTGCGGTGAATAGGGTGTGTTGAGTCCAGTTCTCTGAGCAAGGAGTAGGTCTTGTCTATTACATATTGGTTTTATGGAACGGTATCTGAGCTAATTTGAAACCCTTGTTTTATGTATCACCCCACCTCACCTTTCCCGTTAAGCAGCCATAGTGTGTTTTCTGCATGTGTGACTCTGTTCTGTTTTGTAATTCAGTTCAAGTGTAACGGTTTTTACATTCCCTCTATCAGTGATACCTTATGAGAAGTGTCCTTTTCTGTGTGACTTATTTCACTTAGAGTCGTCGTACCTAAATCCACTCATCATGCTGCTACTAGCCTTATGACATTGATTTCATGGCTGAGTGATATTCCATTGTACATAAGGACCACAACTTCTTTATCCATTTTTCTCTTTCCTGGGATATTGAAGGTGGAATGAAGTGGAGGTCCTTGTCAACAGAGCAGCCCTAAACTTTGGGGTGCTTGTGTCTTGCTGATTTTTCATTTTCCCAATTTATACCCCCATGAGTGGAAGTGCCCTATGCTCTCTAAGCTTTGCTTTTTAGACGTTTCAGGACTCACCGTACACTTCTCCAGAGTGGCTGTTGACAATTTACATCCCGCCCATCAGTGTAGCAAGGCTCCCATTTCTCCATGGCCTGTCCTGCATTTCTGGTTTTGACACTTTTTTCAGCATGGCCCTTTTGACCGATGGGAAGCGAGACATCTTTGTAGCGCTGATTTGCCTTTCCAGGTTGCTTGGTTGGCCAAAAAGGGCGTATGCGTTTTTTCCTGAATATATTCAGGAAAAAACGCATACGCCCTTTTTGGCCAAGGGCATCATTGTCAACGTTTTGCCGCTTTTCATGTGCTTTAAAGGCGATTCGAATCTACCTCCTGAAATCTGTTTCCTGCAATTCTGCCTTGATTTCAAATCCTCTTCTTTGCCTTCCCTCAATATATTTGTGGATGAGAGTTATCATTTATAACTCTGCAGGTTTGTGAATTGCAGTGCCCTGAACGTCCATTTTACAACTCGCTTTTTAGGGAGCTGGCCGCAAAAGCGCAGGATGGCTTCAGGCCCTGTTCTGGTTCCGGGGGGCAGGCTGAGCCTGTGGTTAATTCTTCTTCCTGATGGGAAAATAGAGTGACCTGTGCCTGTCCCAACACCAAGAGCTAGTCTTTCATTGGTTCCACGTCTTCCCGTTCATCCTCAGTACAAATTGCAACCTGTACGGAACAGGAGGTTAAAGGTGCTGATGCTCCAAGGAGGGAGATTGCTAGTAAAGTGGCTGGAATGGCGAACCCGGGCACAAGCAGATGAGAAATGAGGTGCGTTTTAGAAACCTTTCCCCATCACACGGTGTACCATCTTCTGGGTATCTCATGCATGTTTTCGATGTAGGAAGATGACCTTGAACCTGGAGATTTGGGACCCATGCGATGGGTACCACGCAGTATTACTTTAAAGGGTCTGCGTTTGCTCACCCAACCTCACCAAACCTCTCAGCCGCAACAGTGTCCACCCTTATGTCTCATCCAGCTGTGCGTCTAGATATGGTCAATCCAGGTTGCATCACAGCCCCTGAACGCATTGTGTAAGAATTTCTCTCTCTTTCACTGTCTTTGTTTCATGGGTTTTTCAAAATAATTTATTTTTATAATGGGGTTTAGCTGCTTTTCACTGCTGTGTTTATGCCGCTTTTTACCCACTTGACACACTAACAGAGAGATATCAATACATAGGTTTTAAGATTATTACTAGTCAGATATATTCTTGTGTGGTGAATAGGGCGTGTTGAGTCCAGTTCTCTGAGCAAGGAGTAGGTCTTGTCTATTACATATTGGGTTTATGGAACGGTATCTGAGCTAATTTGAATCCCTTGTTTTATGTATCACCCCACCTCACCTTTCCCGTTAAGCAGCCATAGTGTGTTTTCTGCATGTGTGACTCTGTTCTGTTTTGTAATTCAGTTCAAGTGTAACGGTTTTTACATTCCCTCTATAAGTGATACCTTATGAGAAGTGTCCTTTTCTGTGTGACTTATTTCACTTAGAGTCGTCGTACCTAAATCCACTCATCATGCTGCTACTAGCCTTATGACATTGATTTCACGGCTGAGTGATATTCCATTGTACATAAGGACCACAACTTCTTTATCCATTTTTCTCTTTCCTGGGATATTGAAGGTGGAATGAAGTGGAGGTCCTTGTCAACAGAGCAGCCCTAAACTTTGGGGTGCTTGTGTCTTGCTGATTTTTAATTTTCCCAATTTATAACCCCATGAGTGGAAGTGCCCTATGCTCTCTAAGCTTTGTTTTTTAGATGTTTCAGGACTCACCGTACGCTTCTCCAGAGTGGCTGTTGGCAATTTACATCCCGCCCATCAGTGTAGCAAGGCTCCCATTTCTCCATGGCCTGTCCTGCATTTCTGGTTTTGACACTTTATTCAGCATGGCCTTTTTAACCGATGGGAAGCGAGACATCTTTGTAACGCTGATTTGCCTTTCCATGTTGCTTGGTTGGCCAAAAAGGGCGTATGCGTTTTTTCCTGAATATATTCAGGAAAAAACGCATACGCCCTTTTTGGCCAAGGGCATCATTGTCAACGTTTTGCCGCTTTTCATGTGCTTTAAAGGCGATTCGAATCTACCTCCTGAAATCTGTTTCCTGCAATTCTGCCTTGATTTCAAATCCTCTTCTTTGCCTTCCCTCAATATATTTGTGGACGAGAGTTATCATTTATAACTCTGCAGGTTTGTGAATTGCAGTTCCCTGAACCTCCATTTTGCAACTCGCTTTTTAGGGAGCTGGCCGCAAAAGCGCAGGATGCCTTCAGGCCCTGTTCTGGTTCCGGGGGCAGGCTGAGCCTGTGGTTAATTCTTCTTCCTGATGGGAAAATAGAGTGACCTGTGCCTGTCCCAACACCAAGAGCTAATCTCTCATTGGTTCCACGTCTTCCCGTTCACCCTCAGGACAAATTGCAACCTGTACGGAGCAGGAAGTTAAAGGTGCTGATGCTCCAAGTAGGGAGATTGCTAGTAAAGTGGCTGGAATAGCGAACCCGGGCACAAGGAGATGAGAAATGAGATGCGTTTTAGAAACCTTTCCACATCACACGGTGTACCATCTTCTGGGTTTCTCATGCATGTTTTCGATGTAGGAAGATGCCCTTGAACCTGGAGATTTGGGAACCATGCGATGGGTACCACGCAGTATTACTTTAAAGGGTCTGCGTTTGCTCACCCAACCTCACCAAACCTCTCAGCCGCAACAGTGTCCACCCTTATGTCTCATCCAGCTGTGGGTCTAGATATGGTCAATCCAGGTTGCATCACAGCCCGTGAACGCATTGTGTAAGAATTCCTCTCTCTTTCACTGTCTTTGTTTCATGGGTTTTTCAAAGTAATTTATTTTTATAATGGGGTTTAGCTGCTTTTCACTGCTGTGTTTATGCCGCTTTTTACCCACTTGACACACTAACAGAGACATATCAATACATAGGTTTTAAGATTATTACTAGTGAGATATATTCTTGTGCGGTGAATAGGGCGTGTTGAGTCCAGTTCTCTGAGCAAGGAGTAGGTCTTGTCTATTACATATTGGGTTTATGGAACGGTATCTGAGCTAATTTGAAACCCTTGTTTTATGTATCACCCCACCTCCCCTTTCCCGTTAAGCAGCCATAGTGTGTTTTCTGCATGTGTGACTCTGTTCTGTTTTGTAATTCAGTTCAAGTGTAACGGTTTTTACATTCCCTCTATAAGTGATACCTTATGAGAAGTGTCCTTTGCTGTGTGACTTATTTCACTTAGAGTCGTCGTACCTAAATCCACTCATCATGCTGCTACTAGCCTTATGACATTGATTTCACGGCTGAGTGATATTCCATTGTACATAAGGACCACAACTTCTTTATCCATTTTTCTCTTTCCTGGGATATTGAAGGTGGAATGAAGTGGAGGTCCTTGTCAACAGAGCAGCCCTAAACTTTGGGGTGCTTGTGTCTTGCTGATTTTTCATTTTCCCAATTTATACCCCCATGAGTGGAAGTGCCCTATGCTCTCTAAGCTTTGCTTTTTAGACGTTTCAGGACTCACCGTACACTTCTCCAGAGTGGCTGTTGACAATTTACATCCCGCCCATCAGTGTAGCAAGGCTCCCATTTCTCCATGGCCTGTCCTGCATTTCTGGTTTTGACACTTTTTTCAGCATGGCCCTTTTGACCGATGGGAAGCGAGACATCTTTGTAGCGCTGATTTGCCTTTCCAGGTTGCTTGGTTGGCCAAAAAGGGCGTATGCGTTTTTTCCTGAATATATTCAGGAAAAAACGCATACGCCCTTTTTGGCCAAGGGCATCATTGTCAACGTTTTGCCGCTTTTCATGTGCTTTATAGGCGATTCGAATCTACCTCCTGAAATCTGTTTCCTGCAATTCTGCCTTGATTTCAAATCCTCTTCTTTGCCTTCCCTCAATATATTTGTGGATGAGAGTTATCATTTATAAGTCTGCAGGTTTGTGAATTGCAGTGCCCTGAACCTCCATTTTACAACTCGCTTTTTAGGGAGCTGGCCGCAAAAGCGCAGGATGGCTTCAGGCCCTGTTCTGGTTCCGGGGGGCAGGCTGAGCCTGTGGTTAATTCTTCTTCCTGATGGGAAAATAGAGTGACCTGTGCCTGTCCCAACACCAAGAGCTAGTCTTTCATTGGTTCCACGTCTTCCCGTTCATCCTCAGTACAAATTGCAACCTGTACGGAACAGGAGGTTAAAGGTGCTGATGCTCCAAGGAGGGAGATTGCAAGTAAAGTGGCTGGAATGGCGAACCCGGGCACAAGCAGATGAGAAATGAGGTGCGTTTCAGAAACCTTTCCCCATCACACGGTGTACCATCTTCTGGGTATCTCATGCATGTTTTCGATGTAGGAAGATGCCCTTGAACCTGGAGATTTGGGACCCATGCAATGGGTACCACGCAGTAATACTTTAAAGGGTCTGCGTTTGCTCACCCAACCTCACCAAACCTCTCAGCCGCAACAGTGTCCACCCTTATGTCTCATCCAGCTGTGGGTCTAGATATGGTCAATCCAGGTTGCATCACAGCCCCTGAACGCATTGTGTAAGAATTCCTCTCTCTTTCACTGTCTTTGTTTCATGGGTTTTTCAAAGTAATTTATTTTTATAATGGGGTTTAGCTGCTTTTCACTGCTGTGTTTATGCCGCTTTTTACCCACTTGACACACTAACAGAGAGATATCAATACATAGGTTTTAAGATTATTACTAGTCAGATATATTCTTGTGCGGTGAATAGGGCGTGTTGAGTCCAGTTCTCTGAGCAAGGAGTAGGTCTTGTCTATTACATATTGGGTTTATGGAACGGTATCTGAGCTAATTTGAAACCCTTGTTTTATGTATCACCCCACCTCACCTTTCCCGTTAAGCAGCCATAGTGTGTTTTCTGCATGTGTGACTCTGTTCTGTTTTGTAATTCAGTTCAAGTGTAACGGTTTTTACATTCCCTCTATAAGTGATACCTTATGAGAAGTGTCCTTTGCTGTGTGACTTATTTCACTTAGAGTCGTCGTACCTAAATCCACTCATCATGCTGCTACTAGCCTTATGACATTGATTTCACGGCTGAGTGATATTCCATTGTACATAAGGACCACAACTTCTTTATCCATTTTTCTCTTTCCTGGGATATTGAAGGTGGAATGAAGTGGAGGTCCTTGTCAACAGAGCAGCCCTAAACTTTGGGGTGCTTGTGTCTTGCTGATTTTTCATTTTCCCAATTTATACCCCCATGAGTGGAAGTGCCCTATGCTCTCTAAGCTTTGCTTTTTAGACGTTTCAGGACTCACCGTACACTTCTCCAGAGTGGCTGTTGACAATTTACATCCCGCCCATCAGTGTAGCAAGGCTCCCATTTCTCCATGGCCTGTCCTGCATTTCTGGTTTTGACACTTTTTTCAGCATGGCCCTTTTGACCAATGGGAAGCGAGACATCTTTGTAGCGCTGATTTGCCTTTCCAGGTTGCTTGGTTGGCCAAAAAGGGCGTATGCGTTTTTTCCTGAATATATTCAGGAAAAAACGCATACGCCCTTTTTGGCCAAGGGCATCATTGTCAACGTTTTGCCGCTTTTCATGTGCTTTAAAGGCGATTCGAATCTACCTCCTGAAATCTGTTTCCTGCAATTCTGCCTTGATTTCAAATCCTCTTCTTTACCTTCCCTCAATATATTTGTGGATGAGAGTTATCATTTATAACTCTGCAGGTTTGTGAATTGCAGTGCCCTGAACCTCCATTTTACAACTCGCTTTTTAGGGAGCTGGCCGCAAAAGCGCAGGATGGCTTCAGGCCCTGTTCTGGTTCCGGGGGGCAGGCTGAGCCTGTGGTTAATTCTTCTTCCTGATGGGAAAATAGAGTGACCTGTGCCTGTCCCAACACCAAGAGCTAGTCTTTCATTGGTTCCACGTCTTCCCGTTCATCCTCAGTACAAATTGCAACCTGTACGGAACAGGAGGTTAAAGGTGCTGATGCTCCAAGGAGGGAGATTGCTAGTAAAGTGGCTGGAATGGCGAACCCGGGCACAAGCAGATGAGAAATGAGGTGCGTTTTAGAAACCTTTCCCCATCACACGGTGTACCATCTTCTGGGTATCTCATGCATGTTTTCGATGTAGGAAGATGCCCTTGAACCTGGCGATTTGGGACCCATGCGATGGGTACCATGCAGTATTACTTTAAAGGGTCTGCGTTTGCTCACCCAACCTCACCAAACCTCTCAGCCCCAAGAGTGTCCACCCTTATGTCTCATCCAGCTGTGGGTCTAGATATGGTCAATCCAGGTTGCATCACAGCCCCTGAACGCATTGTGTAAGAATTTCTATCTCTTTCACTGTCTTTGTTTCATGGGTTTTTCAAAGTAATTTATTTTTATAATGGGGTTTAGCTGCTTTTCACTGCTGTGTTTATGCCGCTTTACACCCACTTGACACACTAACAGAGAGATATCAATACATAACTTTTAAGATTATTACTAGTCAGATATATTCTTGTGCGGTGAATAGGGCGTGTTGAGTCCAGTTCAATGAGCAAGGAGTAGGTCTTGTCTATTACATATTGGTTTTATGGAACGGTATCTGAGCTAATTTGAAACCCTTGTTTTATGTATCACCCCACCTCACCTTTCCCGTTAAGCAGCCATAGTGTGTTTTCTGCATGTGTGACTCTGTTCTGTTTTGTAATTCAGTTCAAGTGTAACGGTTTTTACATTCCCTCTATCAGTGATACCTTATGAGAAGTGTCCTTTTCTGTGTGACTTATTTCACTTAGAGTCGTTGTACCTAAATCCACTCATCATGCTGCTACTAGCCTTATGACATTGATTTCACGGCTGAGTGATATTCCATTGTACATAAGGACCACAACTTCTTTATCCATTTTTCTCTTTCCTGGGATATTGAAGGTGGAATGAAGTGGAGGTCCTTGTCAACAGAGCAGCCCTAAACTTTGGGGTGCTTGTGTCTTGCTGATTTTTCATTTTCCCAATTTATACCCCCATGAGTGGAAGTGCCCTATGCTCTCTAAGCTTTGCTTTTTAGACGTTTCAGGACTCACCGTACACTTCTCCAGAGTGGCTGTTGACAATTTACATCCCGCCCATCAGTGTAGCAAGGCTCCCATTTCTCCATGGCCTGTCCTGCATTTCTGGTTTTGACACTTTTTTCAGCATGGCCCTTTTAACCGATGGGAAGCGAGACTTCTTTGTAGCGCTGATTTGCCTTTCCAGGTTGCTTGGTTGGCCAAAAAGGGCGTATGCGTTTTTTCCTGAATATATTCAGGAAAAAACGCATACGCCCTTTTTGGCCAAGGGCATCATTGTCAACGTTTTGCCGCTTTTCATGTGCTTTAAAGGCGATTTGAATCTACATCCTGAAATCTGTTTCCTGCAATTCTGCCTTGATTTCAAATCCTCTTCTTTGCCTTCCCTCAATATATTTGTGGATGAGAGTTATCATTTATAACTCTGCAGGTTTGTGAATTGCAGTGCCCTGAACCTCCATTTTACAACTCGCTTTTTAGGGAGCTGGCCGCAAAAGCGCAGGATGGCTTCAGGCCCTGTTCTGGTTCCGGGGGGCAGGCTGAGCCTGTGGTTAATTCTTCTTCCTGATGGGAAAATAGAGTGACCTGTGCCTGTCCCAACACCAAGAGCTAGTCTTTCATTGGTTCCACGTCTTCCCGTTCATCCTCAGTACAACTTGCAACCTGTACGGAACAGGAGGTTAAAGGTGCTGATGCTCCAAGGAGGGAGATTGCTAGTAAAGTGGCTGGAATGGCGAACCCGGGCACAAGCAGATGAGAAATGAGGTGCGTTTTAGAAACCTTTCCCCATCACACGGTGTACCATCTTCTGGGTATCTCATGCATGTTTTCGATGTAGGAAGATGCCCTTGAACCTGGAGATTTGGGACCCATGCGATGGGTACCACGCAGTAATACTTTAAAGGGTCTGCGTTTGCTCACCCAACCTCACCAAACCTCTCAGCCGCAACAGTGTCCACCCTTATGTCTCATCCAGCTGTGGGTCTAGATATGGTCAATCCAGGTTGCATCACAGCCCCTGAACGCATTGTGTAAGAATTTCGCTCTCTTTCACTGTCTTTGTTTCACGGGTTTTTCAAAGTAATTTATTTTTATAATGGGGTTTAGCTGCTTTTCACTGCTGTGTTTATGCCGCTTTACACCCACTTGACACACTAACAGAGAGATATCAATACATAGGTTTTAAGATTATTACTAGTCAGATATATTCTTGTGCGGTGAATAGGGTGTGTTGAGTCCAGTTCTCTGAGCAAGGAGTAGGTCTTGTCTATTACATATTGGTTTTATGGAACGGTATCTGAGCTAATTTGAAACCCTTGTTTTATGTATCACCCCACCTCACCTTTCCCGTTAAGCAGCCATAGTGTGTTTTCTGCATGTGTGACTCTGTTCTGTTTTGTAATTCAGTTCAAGTGTAACGGTTTTTACATTCCCTCTATCAGTGATACCTTATGAGAAGTGTCCTTTTCTGTGTGACTTATTTCACTTAGAGTCGTCGTACCTAAATCCACTCATCATGCTGCTACTAGCCTTATGACATTGATTTCATGGCTGAGTGATATTCCATTGTACATAAGGACCACAACTTCTTTATCCATTTTTCTCTTTCCTGGGATATTGAAGGTGGAATGAAGTGGAGGTCCTTGTCAACAGAGCAGCCCTAAACTTTGGGGTGCTTGTGTCTTGCTGATTTTTCATTTTCCCAATTTATAACCCCATGAGTGGAAGTGCCCTATGCTCTCTAAGCTTTGTTTTTTAGATGTTTCAGGACTCACCGTACGCTTCTCCAGAGTGGCTGTTGGCAATTTACATCCCGCCCATCAGTGTAGCAAGGCTCCCATTTCTCCATGGCCTGTCCTGCATTTCTGGTTTTGACACTTTATTCAGCATGGCCTTTTTAACCGATGGGAAGCGAGACATCTTTGTAACGCTGATTTGCCTTTCCATGTTGCTTGGTTGGCCAAAAAGGGCGTATGCGTTTTTTCCTGAATATATTCAGGAAAAAACGCATACGCCCTTTTTGGCCAAGGGCATCATTGTCAACGTTTTGCCGCTTTTCATGTGCTTTAAAGGCGATTCGAATCTACCTCCTGAAATCTGTTTCCTGCAATTCTGCCTTGATTTCAAATCCTCTTCTTTGCCTTCCCTCAATATATTTGTGGACGAGAGTTATCATTTATAACTCTGCAGGTTTGTGAATTGCAGTTCCCTGAACCTCCATTTTGCAACTCGCTTTTTAGGGAGCTGGCCACAAAAGCGCAGGATGCCTTCAGGCCCTGTTCTGGTTCCGGGGGCAGGCTGAGCCTGTGGTTAATTCTTCTTCCTGATGGGAAAATAGAGTGACCTGTGCCTGTCCCAACACCAAGAGCTAGTCTCTCATTGGTTCCACGTCTTCCCGTTCACCCTCAGGACAAATTGCAACCTGTACGGAGCAGGAAGTTAAAGGTGCTGATGCTCCAAGTAGGGAGATTGCTAGTAAAGTGGCTGGAATAGCGAACCCGGGCACAAGGAGATGAGAAATGAGATGCGTTTTAGAAACCTTTCCACATCACACGGTGTACCATCTTCTGGGTTTCTCATGCATGTTTTCGATGTAGGAAGATGCCCTTGAACCTGGAGATTTGGGACCCATGCGATGGGTACCACGCAGTATTACTTTAAAGGGTCTGCGTTTGCTCACCCAACCTCACCAAACCTCTCAGCCGCAACAGTGTCCACCCTTATGTCTCATCCAGCTGTGGGTCTAGATATGGTCAATCCAGGTTGCATCACAGCCCCTGAACGCATTGTGTAAGAATTCCTCTCTCTTTCACTGTCTTTGTTTCATGGGTTTTTCAAAGTAATTTATTTTTATAATGGGGTTTAGCTGCTTTTCACTGCTGTGTTTATGCCGCTTTTTACCCACTTGACACACTAACAGAGACATATCAATACATAGGTTTTAAGATTATTACTAGTGAGATATATTCTTGTGCGGTGAATAGGGCGTGTTGAGTCCAGTTCTCTGAGCAAGGAGTAGGTCTTGTCTATTACATATTGGGTTTATGGAACGGTATCTGAGCTAATTTGAAACCCTTGTTTTATGTATCACCCCACCTCACCTTTCCCGTGAAGCAGCCATAGTGTGTTTTCTGCATGTGTGACTCTGTTCTGTTTTGTAATTCAGTTCAAGTGTAACGGTTTTTACATTCCCTCTATAAGTGATACCTTATGAGAAGTGTCCTTTGCTGTGTGACTTATTTCACTTAGAGTCGTCGTACCTAAATCCACTCATCATGCTGCTACTAGCCTTATGACATTGATTTCACGGCTGAGTGATATTCCATTGTACATAAGGACCACAACTTCTTTATCCATTTTTCTCTTTCCTGGGATATTGAAGGTGGAATGAAGTGGAGGTCCTTGTCAACAGAGCAGCCCTAAACTTTGGGGTGCTTGTGTCTTGCTGATTTTTCATTTTCCCAATTTATACCCCCATGAGTGGAAGTGCCCTATGCTCTCTAAGCTTTGCTTTTTAGACGTTTCAGGACTCACCGTACACTTCTCCAGAGTGGCTGTTGACAATTTACATCCCGCCCATCAGTGTAGCAAGGCTCCCATTTCTCCATGGCCTGTCCTGCATTTCTGGTTTTGACACTTTTTTCAGCATGGCCCTTTTGACCAATGGGAAGCGAGACATCTTTGTAGCGCTGATTTGCCTTTCCAGGTTGCTTGGTTGGCCAAAAAGGGCGTATGCGTTTTTTCCTGAATATATTCAGGAAAAAACGCATACGCCCTTTTTGGCCAAGGGCATCATTGTCAACGTTTTGCCGCTTTTCATGTGCTTTATAGGCGATTCGAATCTACCTCCTGAAATCTGTTTCCTGCAATTCTGCCTTGATTTCAAATCCTCTTCTTTGCCTTCCCTCAATATATTTGTGGATGAGAGTTATCATTTATAAGTCTGCAGGTTTGTGAATTGCAGTGCCCTGAACCTCCATTTTACAACTCGCTTTTTAGGGAGCTGGCCGCAAAAGCGCAGGATGGCTTCAGGCCCTGTTCTGGTTCCGGGGGGCAGGCTGAGCCTGTGGTTAATTCTTCTTCCTGATGGGAAAATAGAGTGACCTGTGCCTGTCCCAACACCAAGAGCTAGTCTTTCATTGGTTCCACGTCTTCCCGTTCATCCTCAGTACAAATTGCAACCTGTACGGAACAGGAGGTTAAAGGTGCTGATGCTCCAAGGAGGGAGATTGCTAGTAAAGTGGCTGGAATGGCGAACCCGGGCACAAGCAGATGAGAAATGAGGTGCGTTTTAGAAACCTTTCCCCATCACACGGTGTACCATCTTCTGGGTATCTCATGCATGTTTTCGATGTAGGAAGATGACCTTGAACCTGGAGATTTGGGACCCATGCGATGGGTACCACGCAGTATTACTTTAAAGGGTCTGCGTTTGCTCACCCAACCTCACCAAACCTCTCAGCCGCAACAGTGTCCACCCTTAGGTCTCATCCAGCTGTGGGTCTAGATATGGTCAATCCAGGTTGCATCACAGCCCCTGAACGCATTGTGTAAGAATTTCGCTCTCTTTCACTGTCTTTGTTTCATGGGTTTTTCAAAATAATTTATTTTTATAATGGGGTTTAGCTGCTTTTCACTGCTGTGTTTATGCCGCTTTTTACCCACTTGACACACTAACAGAGAGATATCAATACATAGGTTTTAAGACTATTACTAGTCAGATATATTCTTGTGTGGTGAATAGGGCGTGTTGAGTCCAGTTCTCTGAGCAAGGAGTAGGTCTTGTCTATTACATATTGGGTTTATGGAACGGTATCTGAGCTAATTTGAATCCCTTGTTTTATGTATCACCCCACCTCACCTTTCCCGTTAAGCAGCCATAGTGTGTTTTCTGCATGTGTGACTCTGTTCTGTTTTCTGATTCAGTTCAAGTGTAATGGTTTTTACATTCCCTCTATAAGTGATACCTTATGAGAAGTGTCCTTTTCTGTGTGACTTATTTCACTTAGAATCGTTGTACCTAAATCCACTCATCATGCTGCTACTAGTCTTATGACATTGATTTCATGGCTGAGTGATATTCCATTGTACATAAGGACCACAACTTCTTTATCCATTTTTCTCTTTCCTGGGATATTGAAGGTGGAATGAAGTGGAGGTCCTTGTCAACAGAGCAGCCCTAAACTTTGGGGTGCTTGTGTCTTGCTGATTTTTCATTTTCCCAATTTATACCCCCATGAGTGGAAGTGCCCTATGCTCTCTAAGCTTTGCTTTTTAGACGTTTCAGGACTCACCGTACACTTCTCCAGAGTGGCTGTTGACAATTTACATCCCGCCCATCAGTGTAGCAAGGCTCCCATTTCTCCATGGCCTGTCCTGCATTTCTGGTTTTGACACTTTTTTCAGCATGGCCCTTTTGACCGATGGGAAGCGAGACATCTTTGTAGCGCTGATTTGCCTTTCCAGGTTGCTTGGTTGGCCAAAAAGGGCGTATGCGTTTTTTCCTGAATATATTCAGGAAAAAACGCATACGCCCTTTTTGGCCAAGGGCATCATTGTCAACGTTTTGCCGCTTTTCATGTGCTTTATAGGCGATTCGAATCTACCTCCTGAAATCTGTTTCCTGCAATTCTGCCTTGATTTCAAATCCTCTTCTTTGCCTTCCCTCAATATATTTGTGGACGAGAGTTATCATTTATAACTCTGCAGGTTTGTGAATTGCAGTGCCCTGAACCTCCATTTTACAACTCGCTTTTTAGGGAGCTGGCCGCAAAAGCGCAGGATGGCTTCAGGCCCTGTTCTGGTTCCGGGGGGCAGGCTGAGCCTGTGGTTAATTCTTCTTCCTGATGGGAAAATAGAGTGACCTGTGCCTGTCCCAACACCAAGAGCTAGTCTTTCATTGGTTCCACGTCTTCCCGTTCATCCTCAGTACAAATTGCAACCTGTACGGAACAGGAGGTTAAAGGTGCTGATGCTCCAAGGAGGGAGATTGCTAGTAAAGTGGCTGGAATGGCGAACCCGGGCACAAGCAGATGAGAAATGAGGTGCGTTTTAGAAACCTTTCCCCATCACACGGTGTACCATCTTCTGGGTATCTCATGCATGTTTTCGATGTAGGAAGATGACCTTGAACCTGGAGATTTGGGACCCATGCGATGGGTACCACGCAGTATTACTTTAAAGGGTCTGCGTTTGCTCACCCAACCTCACCAAACCTCTCAGCCGCAACAGTGTCCACCCTTAGGTCTCATCCAGCTGTGGGTCTAGATATGGTCAATACAGGTTGCATCACAGCCCCTGAACGCATTGTGTAAGAATTTCGCTCTCTTTCACTGTCTTTGTTTCATGGGTTTTTCAAAATAATTTATTTTTATAATGGGGTTTAGCTGCTTTTCACTGCTGTGTTTATGCCGCTTTTTACCCACTTGACACACTAACAGAGAGATATCAATACATAGGTTTTAAGATTATTACTAGTCAGATATATTCTTGTGTGGTGAATAGGGCGTGTTGAGTCCAGTTCTCTGAGCAAGGAGTAGGTCTTGTCTATTACATATTGGGTTTATGGAACGGTATCTGAGCTAATTTGAATCCCTTGTTTTATGTATCACCCCACCTCACCTTTCCCGTTAAGCAGCCATAGTGTGTTTTCTGCATGTGTGACTCTGTTCTGTTTTCTGATTCAGTTCAAGTGTAATGGTTTTTACATTCCCTCTATAAGTGATACCTTATGAGAAGTGTCCTTTTCTGTGTGACTTATTTCACTTAGAATCGTTGTACCTAAATCCACTCATCATGCTGCTACTAGTCTTATGACATTGATTTCATGGCTGAGTGATATTCCATTGTACATAAGGACCACAACTTCTTTATCCATTTTTCTCTTTCCTGGGATATTGAAGGTGGAATGAAGTGGAGGTCCTTGTCAACAGAGCAGCCCTAAACTTTGGGGTGCTTGTGTCTTGCTGATTTTTCATTTTCCCAATTTATACCCCCATGAGTGGAAGTGCCCTATGCTCTCTAAGCTGTGTTTTTTAGATGTTTCAGGACACACCGTACACTTCTGCAGAGTGGCTGTTGGCAATTTACATCCCGCCCATCAGTATAGGATGGCTCCCATTTCTCCATGGCCTGTCCTGCATTTCTGGTTTTGACATTTTTTTTAGTATGGCCCTTTTGACCGATGGGAAGCGAGACTTGTTTGTAGCGCTGATTTGCCTTTCCAGGTTACTTGGTTGGCCAAAAAGGGCGTATGCGTTTTTTCCTGAATATATTCAGGAAAAAACGCATACGCCCTTTTTGGCCAAGGGCATCATTGTCAACGATTTTCTGCTTTTCATGTGATTTAAAGGCGATTCGAATCTACCTCCTGAAATCTGTTTCCTGCAATTCTGCCTTGATTTCAAATCCTCTTCTTTGCCTTCCCTCAATATATTTGTGGATGAGAGTTATCATTTATAACTCTGCAGGTTTGTGAATTGCAGTGCCCTGAACCTCCATTTTACAACTCGCTTTTTAGGGAGCTGGCCGCAAAAGCGCAGGATGGCTTCAGGCCCTGTTCTGGTTCCGGGGGGCAGGCTGATCCTGTGGTTAATTCTTCTTCCTGATGGGAAAATAGAGTGACCTGTGCCTGTCCCAACACCAAGAGCTAGTCTCTCGTTGGTTCCACGTCTTCCCGTTCATCCTCAGGACAAATTGCAACCTGTACGGAACAGGAGGTTAAAGGTGCTGATGCTCCAAGGAGGGAGATTGCTAGTAAAGTGGCTGGAATGGCGAACCCGGGCACAAGCAGATGAGAAATGAGGTGCGTTTTAGAAACCTATCCCCATCACACGGTGTACCATCTTCTGGGTATCTCATGCATGTTTTCGATGTAGGAAGATGCCCTTGAACCTGGAGATTTGGGACCCATGCGATGGGTACCACGCAGTATTACTTTAAAGGGTCTGCGTTTGCTCACCCAACCTCACCAAACCTCTCAGCCGCAACAGTGTCCACCCTTATGTCTCATCCAGCTGTGCGTCTAGATATGGTCAATCCAGGTTGCATCACAGCCCCTGAACGCATTGTGTAAGAATTTCTCTCTCTTTCACTGTCTTTGTTTCATGGGTTTTTCAAAATAATTTATTTTTATAATGGGGTTTAGCTGCTTTTCACTGCTGTGTTTATGCCGCTTTTTACCCACTTGACACACTAACAGAGAGATATCAATACATAGGTTTTAAGATTATTACTAGTCAGATATATTCTTGTGTGGTGAATAGGGCGTGTTGAGTCCAGTTCTCTGAGCAAGGAGTAGGTCTTGTCTATTACATATTGGGTTTATGGAACGGTATCTGAGCTAATTTGAATCCCTTGTTTTATGTATCACCCCACCTCACCTTTCCCGTTAAGCAGCCATAGTGTGTTTTCTGCATGTGTGACTCTGTTCTGTTTTGTAATTCAGTTCAAGTGTAACGGTTTTTACATTCCCTCTATAAGTGATACCTTATGAGAAGTGTCCTTTTCTGTGTGACTTATTTCACTTAGAGTCGTCGTACCTAAATCCACTCATCATGCTGCTACTAGCCTTATGACATTGATTTCACGGCTGAGTGATATTCCATTGTACATAAGGACCACAACTTCTTTATCCATTTTTCTCTTTCCTGGGATATTGAAGGTGGAATGAAGTGGAGGTCCTTGTCAACAGAGCAGCCCTAAACTTTGGGGTGCTTGTGTCTTGCTGATTTTTAATTTTCCCAATTTATAACCCCATGAGTGGAAGTGCCCTATGCTCTCTAAGCTTTGTTTTTTAGATGTTTCAGGACTCACCGTACGCTTCTCCAGAGTGGCTGTTGGCAATTTACATCCCGCCCATCAGTGTAGCAAGGCTCCCATTTCTCCATGGCCTGTCCTGCATTTCTGGTTTTGACACTTTATTCAGCATGGCCTTTTTAACCGATGGGAAGCGAGACATCTTTGTAACGCTGATTTGCCTTTCCATGTTGCTTGGTTGGCCAAAAAGGGCGTATGCGTTTTTTCCTGAATATATTCAGGAAAAAACGCATACGCCCTTTTTGGCCAAGGGCATCATTGTCAACGTTTTGCCGCTTTTCATGTGCTTTAAAGGCGATTCGAATCTACCTCCTGAAATCTGTTTCCTGCAATTCTGCCTTGATTTCAAATCCTCTTCTTTGCCTTCCCTCAATATATTTGTGGACGAGAGTTATCATTTATAACTCTGCAGGTTTGTGAATTGCAGTTCCCTGAACCTCCATTTTGCAACTCGCTTTTTAGGGAGCTGGCCGCAAAAGCGCAGGATGCCTTCAGGCCCTGTTCTGGTTCCGGGGGCAGGCTGAGCCTGTGGTTAATTCTTCTTCCTGATGGGAAAATAGAGTGACCTGTGCCTGTCCCAACACCAAGAGCTAGTCTCTCATTGGTTCCACGTCTTCCCGTTCACCCTCAGGACAAATTGCAACCTGTACGGAGCAGGAAGTTAAAGGTGCTGATGCTCCAAGTAGGGAGATTGCTAGTAAAGTGGCTGGAATAGCGAACCCGGGCACAAGGAGATGAGAAATGAGATGCGTTTTAGAAACCTTTCCACATCACACGGTGTACCATCTTCTGGGTTTCTCATGCATGTTTTCGATGTAGGAAGATGCCCTTGAACCTGGAGATTTGGGACCCATGCGATGGGTACCACGCAGTAATACTTTAAAGGGTCTGCGTTTGCTCACCCAACCTCACCAAACCTCTCAGCCGCAACAGTGTCCACCCTTATGTCTCATCCAGCTGTGGGTCTAGATATGGTCAATCCAGGTTGCATCACAGCCCCTGAACGCATTGTGTAAGAATTCCTCTCTCTTTCACTGTCTTTGTTTCATGGGTTTTTCAAAGTAATTTATTTTTATAATGGGGTTTAGCTGCTTTTCACTGCTGTGTTTATGCCGCTTTTTACCCACTTGACACACTAACAGAGAGATATCAATACATAGGTTTTAAGATTATTACTAGTCAGATATATTCTTGTGCGGTGAATAGGGCGTGTTGAGTCCAGTTCTCTGAGCAAGGAGTAGGTCTTGTCTATTACATATTGGGTTTATGGAACGGTATCTGAGCTAATTTGAAACCCTTGTTTTATGTATCACCCCACCTCACCTTTCCCGTTAAGCAGCCATAGTGTGTTTTCTGCATGTGTGACTCTGTTCTGTTTTGTAATTCAGTTCAAGTGTAACGGTTTTTACATTCCCTCTATCAGTGATACCTTATGAGAAGTGTCCTTTTCTGTGTGACTTATTTCCCTTAGAGTCGTTGTACCTAAATCCACTCATCATGCTGCTACTAGCCTTATGACATTGATTTCACGGCTGAGCGATATTCCATTGTACATAAGGACCACAACTTCTTTATCCATTTTTCTCTTTCCTGGGATATTGAAGGTGGAATGAAGTGGAGGTCCTTGTCAACAGAGCAGCCCTAAACTTTGGGGTGCTTGTGTCTTGCTGATTTTTCATTTTCCCAATTTATACCCCCATGAGTGGAAGTGCCCTATGCTCTCTAAGCTTTGCTTTTTAGACGTTTCAGGACTCACCGTACACTTCTCCAGAGTGGCTGTTGACAATTTACATCCCGCCCATCAGTGTAGCAAGGCTCCCATTTCTCCATGGCCTGTCCTGCATTTCTGGTTTTGACACTTTTTTCAGCATGGCCCTTTTAACCGATGGGAAGCGAGACTTCTTTGTAGCGCTGATTTGCCTTTCCAGGTTGCTTGGTTGGCCAAAAAGGGCGTATGCGTTTTTTCCTGAATATATTCAGGAAAAAACGCATACGCCCTTTTTGGCCAAGGGCATCATTGTCAACGTTTTGCCGCTTTTCATGTGCTTTAAAGGCGATTCGAATCTACCTCCTGAAATCTGTTTCCTGCAATTCTGCCTTGATTTCAAATCCTCTTCTTTGCCTTCCCTCAATATATTTGTGGATGAGAGTTATCATTTATAACTCTGCAGGTTTGTGAATTGCAGTGCCCTGAACCTCCATTTTACAACTCGCTTTTTAGGGAGCTGGCCGCAAAAGCGCAGGATGGCTTCAGGCCCTGTTCTGGTTCCGGGGGGCAGGCTGAGCCTGTGGTTAATTCTTCTTCCTGATGGGAAAATAGAGTGACCTGTGCCTGTCCCAACACCAAGAGCTAGTCTTTCATTGGTTCCACGTCTTCCCGTTCATCCTCAGTACAAATTGCAACCTGTACGGAACAGGAGGTTAAAGGTGCTGATGCTCCAAGGAGGGAGATTGCTAGTAAAGTGGCTGGAATGGCGAACCCGGGCACAAGCAGATGAGAAATGAGGTGCGTTTTAGAAACCTTTCCCCATCACACAGTGTACCATCTTCTGGGTATCTCATGCATGTTTTCGATGTAGGAAGATGACCTTGAACCTGGAGATTTGGGACCCATGCGATGGGTACCACGCAGTATTACTTTAAAGGGTCTGCGTTTGCTCACCCAACCTCACCAAACCTCTCAGCCGCAACAGTGTCCACCCTTATGTCTCATCCAGCTGTGGGTCTAGATATGGTCAATCCAGGTTGCATCACAGCCCCTGAACGCATTGTGTAAGAATTTCTCTCTCTTTCACTGTCTTTGTTTCATGGGTTTTTCAAAGTAATTTATTTTTATAATGGGGTTTAGCTGCTTTTCACTGCTGTGTTTATGCCGCTTTTTACCCACTTGACACACTAACAGAGACATATCAATACATAGGTTTTAAGATTATTACTAGTCAGATATATTCTTGTGCGGTGAATAGGGCGTGTTGAGTCCAGTTCTCTGAGCAAGGAGTAGGTCTTGTCTATTACATATTGGGTTTATGGAACGGTATCTGAGCTAATTTGAAACCCTTGTTTTATGTATCACCCCACCTCACCTTTCCCGTTAAGCAGCCATAGTGTGTTTTCTGCATGTGTGACTCTGTTCTGTTTTGTAATTCAGTTCAAGTGTAACGGTTTTTACATTCCCTCTATCAGTGATACCTTATGAGAAGTGTCCTTTGCTGTGTGACTTATTTCACTTAGAGTCGTCGTACCTAAATCCACTCATCATGCTGGTACTAGCCTTATGACATTGATTTCACGGCTGAGTGATATTCCATTGTACATAAGGACCACAACTTCTTTATCCATTTTTCTCTTTCCTGGGATATTGAAGGTGGAATGAAGTGGAGGTCCTTGTCAACAGAGCAGCCCTAAACTTTGGGGTGCTTGTGTCTTGCTGATTTTTCATTTTCCCAATTTATACCCCCATGAGTGGAAGTGCCCTATGCTCTCTAAGCTTTGCTTTTTAGACGTTTCAGGACTCACCGTACACTTCTCCAGAGTGGCTGTTGACAATTTACATCCCGCCCATCAGTGTAGCAAGGCTCCCATTTCTCCATGGCCTGTCCTGCATTTCTGGTTTTGACACTTTTTTCAGCATGGCCCTTTTGACCAATGGGAAGCGAGACATCTTTGTAGCGCTGATTTGCCTTTCCAGGTTGCTTGGTTGGCCAAAAAGTGCGTATGCGTTTTTTCCTGAATATATTCAGGAAAAAACGCATACGCCCTTTTTGGCCAAGGGCATCATTGTCAACGTTTTGCCGCTTTTCATGTGCTTTAAAGGCGATTCGAATCTACCTCCTGAAATCTGTTTCCTGCAATTCTGCCTTGATTTCAAATCCTCTTCTTTGCCTTCCCTCAATATATTTGTGGATGAGAGTTATCATTTATAACTCTGCAGGTTTGTGAATTGCAGTGCCCTGAACCTCCATTTTACAACTCGCTTTTTAGGGAGCTGGCCGCAAAAGCGCAGGATGGCTTCAGGCCCTGTTCTGGTTCCGGGGGGCAGGCTGAGCCTGTGGTTAATTCTTCTTCCTGATGGGAAAATAGAGTGACCTGTGCCTGTCCCAACACCAAGAGCTAGTCTTTCATTGGTTCCACGTCTTCCCGTTCATCCTCAGTACAAATTGCAACCTGTACGGAACAGGAGGTTAAAGGTGCTGATGCTCCAAGGAGGGAGATTGCTAGTAAAGTGGCTGGAATGGCGAACCCGGGCACAAGCAGATGAGAAATGAGGTGCGTTTTAGAAACCTTTCCCCATCACACGGTGTACCATCTTCTGGGTATCTCATGCATGTTTTCGATGTAGGAAGATGCCCTTGAACCTGGAGATTTGGGACCCATGCAATGGGTACCACGCAGTAATACTTTAAAGGGTCTGCGTTTGCTCACCCAACCTCACCAAACCTCTCAGCCGCAACAGTGTCCACCCTTATGTCTCATCCAGCTGTGGGTCTAGATATGGTCAATCCAGGTTGCATCACAGCCCCTGAACGCATTGTGTAAGAATTCCTCTCTCTTTCACTGTCTTTGTTTCATGGGTTTTTCAAAGTAATTTATTTTTATAATGGGGTTTAGCTGCTTTTCACTGCTGTGTTTATGCCGCTTTTTACCCACTTGACACACTAACACAGAGATATCAATACATAGGTTTTAAGATTATTACTAGTCAGATATATTCTTGTGCGGTGAATAGGGCGTGTTGAGTCCAGTTCTCTGAGCAAGGAGTAGGTCTTGTCTATTACATATTGGGTTTATGGAACGGTATCTGAGCTAATTTGAAACCCTTGTTTTATGTATCACCCCACCTCACCTTTCCCGTTAAGCAGCCATAGTGTGTTTTCTGCATGTGTGACTCTGTTCTGTTTTGTAATTCAGTTCAAGTGTAACGGTTTTTACATTCCCTCTATAAGTGATACCTTATGAGAAGTGTCCTTTGCTGTGTGACTTATTTCACTTAGAGTCGTCGTACCTAAATCCACTCATCATGCTGCTACTAGCCTTATGACATTGATTTCACGGCTGAGTGATATTCCATTGTACATAAGGACCACAACTTCTTTATCCATTTTTCTCTTTCCTGGGATATTGAAGGTGGAATGAAGTGGAGGTCCTTGTCAACAGAGCAGCCCTAAACTTTGGGGTGCTTGTGTCTTGCTGATTTTTCATTTTCCCAATTTATACCCCCATGAGTGGAAGTGCCCTATGCTCTCTAAGCTTTGCTTTTTAGACGTTTCAGGACTCACCGTACACTTCTCCAGAGTGGCTGTTGACAATTTACATCCCGCCCATCAGTGTAGCAAGGCTCCCATTTCTCCATGGCCTGTCCTGCATTTCTGGTTTTGACACTTTTTTCAGCATGGCCCTTTTGACCAATGGGAAGCGAGACATCTTTGTAGCGCTGATTTGCCTTTCCAGGTTGCTTGGTTGGCCAAAAAGTGCGTATGCGTTTTTTCCTGAATATATTCAGGAAAAAACGCATACGCCCTTTTTGGCCAAGGGCATCATTGTCAACGTTTTGCCGCTTTTCATGTGCTTTAAAGGCGATTCGAATCTACCTCCTGAAATCTGTTTCCTGCAATTCTGCCTTGATTTCAAATCCTCTTCTTTGCCTTCCCTCAATATATTTGTGGATGAGAGTTATCATTTATAACTCTGCAGGTTTGTGAATTGCAGTGCCCTGAACCTCCATTTTACAACTCACTTTTTAGGGAGCTGGCCGCAAAAGCGCAGGATGGCTTCAGGCCCTGTTCTGGTTCCGGGGGGCAGGCTGAGCCTGTGGTTAATTCTTCTTCCTGATGGGAAAATAGAGTGACCTGTGCCTGTCCCAACACCAAGAGCTAGTCTTTCATTGGTTCCACGTCTTCCCGTTCATCCTCAGTACAAATTGCAACCTGTACGGAACAGGAGGTTAAAGGTGCTGATGCTCCAAGGAGGGAGATTGCAAGTAAAGTGGCTGGAATGGCGAACCCGGGCACAAGCAGATGAGAAATGAGGTGCGTTTCAGAAACCTTTCCCCATCACACGGTGTACCATCTTCTGGGTATCTCATGCATGTTTTCGATGTAGGAAGATGCCCTTGAACCTGGAGATTTGGGACCCATGCAATGGGTACCACGCAGTAATACTTTAAAGGGTCTGCGTTTGCTCACCCAACCTCACCAAACCTCTCAGCCGCAACAGTGTCCACCCTTATGTCTCATCCAGCTGTGGGTCTAGATATGGTCAATCCAGGTTGCATCACAGCCCCTGAACGCATTGTGTAAGAATTCCTCTCTCTTTCACTGTCTTTGTTTCATGGGTTTTTCAAAGTAATTTATTTTTATAATGGGGTTTAGCTGCTTTTCACTGCTGTGTTTATGCCGCTTTTTACCCACTTGACACACTAACAGAGAGATATCAATACATAGGTTTTAAGATTATTACTAGTCAGATATATTCTTGTGCGGTGAATAGGGCGTGTTGAGTCCAGTTCTCTGAGCAAGGAGTAGGTCTTGTCTATTACATATTGGGTTTATGGAACGGTATCTGAGCTAATTTGAAACCCTTGTTTTATGTATCACCCCACCTCACCTTTCCCGTTAAGCAGCCATAGTGTGTTTTCTGCATGTGTGACTCTGTTCTGTTTTGTAATTCAGTTCAAGTGTAACGGTTTTTACATTCCCTCTATAAGTGATACCTTATGAGAAGTGTCCTTTGCTGTGTGACTTATTTCACTTAGAGTCGTCGTACCTAAATCCACTCATCATGCTGCTACTAGCCTTATGACATTGATTTCACGGCTGAGTGATATTCCATTGTACATAAGGACCACAACTTCTTTATCCATTTTTCTCTTTCCTGGGATATTGAAGGTGGAATGAAGTGGAGGTCCTTGTCAACAGAGCAGCCCTAAACTTTGGGGTGCTTGTGTCTTGCTGATTTTTCATTTTCCCAATTTATACCCCCATGAGTGGAAGTGCCCTATGCTCTCTAAGCTTTGCTTTTTAGACGTTTCAGGACTCACCGTACACTTCTCCAGAGTGGCTGTTGACAATTTACATCCCGCCCATCAGTGTAGCAAGGCTCCCATTTCTCCATGGCCTGTCCTGCATTTCTGGTTTTGACACTTTTTTCAGCATGGCCCTTTTGACCAATGGGAAGCGAGACATCTTTGTAGCGCTGATTTGCCTTTCCAGGTTGCTTGGTTGGCCAAAAAGGGCGTATGCGTTTTTTCCTGAATATATTCAGGAAAAAACGCATACGCCCTTTTTGGCCAAGGGCATCATTGTCAACGTTTTGCCGCTTTTCATGTGCTTTAAAGGCGATTCGAATCTACCTCCTGAAATCTGTTTCCTGCAATTCTGCCTTGATTTCAAATCCTCTTCTTTACCTTCCCTCAATATATTTGTGGATGAGAGTTATCATTTATAACTCTGCAGGTTTGTGAATTGCAGTGCCCTGAACCTCCATTTTACAACTCGCTTTTTAGGGAGCTGGCCGCAAAAGCGCAGGATGGCTTCAGGCCCTGTTCTGGTTCCGGGGGGCAGGCTGAGCCTGTGGTTAATTCTTCTTCCTGATGGGAAAATAGAGTGACCTGTGCCTGTCCCAACACCAAGAGCTAGTCTTTCATTGGTTCCACGTCTTCCCGTTCATCCTCAGTACAAATTGCAACCTGTACGGAACAGGAGGTTAAAGGTGCTGATGCTCCAAGGAGGGAGATTGCTAGTAAAGTGGCTGGAATGGCGAACCCGGGCACAAGCAGATGAGAAATGAGGTGCGTTTTAGAAACCTTTCCCCATCACACGGTGTACCATCTTCTGGGTATCTCATGCATGTTTTCGATGTAGGAAGATGCCCTTGAACCTGGCGATTTGGGACCCATGCGATGGGTACCATGCAGTATTACTTCAAAGGGTCTGCGTTTGCTCACCCAACCTCACCAAACCTCTAAGCCCCAAGAGTGTCCACCCTTATGTCTCATCCAGCTGTGGGTCTAGATATGGTCAATCCAGGTTGCATCACAGCCCCTGAACGCATTGTGTAAGAATTTCTATCTCTTTCACTGTCTTTGTTTCATGGGTTTTTCAAAGTAATTTATTTTTATAATGGGGTTTAGCTGCTTTTCACTGCTGTGTTTATGCCGCTTTACACCCACTTGACACACTAACAGAGAGATATCAATACATAAGTTTTAAGATTATTACTAGTCAGATATATTCTTGTGCGGTGAATAGGGCGTGTTGAGTCCAGTTCTCTGAGCAAGGTGTAGGTCTTGTCTATTACATATTGGTTTTATGGAACGGTATCTGAGCTAATTTGAAACCCTTGTTTTATGTATCACCCCACCTCACCTTTCCCGTTAAGCAGCCATAGTGTGTTTTCTGCATGTGTGACTCTGTTCTGTTTTGTAATTCAGTTCAAGTGTAACGGTT
Organism: Balaenoptera borealis; assembly: GCF_965194805.1. Classification (NCBI taxonomy): domain Eukaryota; kingdom Metazoa; phylum Chordata; class Mammalia; order Artiodactyla; family Balaenopteridae; genus Balaenoptera; species Balaenoptera borealis. Next base: position 152,884 of record NW_028123330.1, read on the forward strand.
TTTACATTCCCTCTATCAGTGATACCTTATGAGAAGTGTCCTTTTCTGTGTGACTTATTTCACTTAGAGTCGTTGTACCTAAATCCACTCATCATGCTGCTACTAGCCTTATGACATTGATTTCACGGCTGAGTGATATTCCATTGTACATAAGGACCACAACTTCTTTATCCATTTTTCTCTTTCCTGGGATATTGAAGGTGGAATGAAGTGGAGGTCCTTGTCAACAGAGCAGCCCTAAACTTTGGGGTGCTTGTGTCTTGCTGATTTTTCATTTTCCCAATTTATACCCCCATGAGTGGAAGTGCCCTATGCTCTCTAAGCTTTGCTTTTTAGACGTTTCAGGACTCACCGTACACTTCTCCAGAGTGGCTGTTGACAATTTACATCCCGCCCATCAGTGTAGCAAGGCTCCCATTTCTCCATGGCCTGTCCTGCATTTCTGGTTTTGACACTTTTTTCAGCATGGCCCTTTTAACCGATGGGAAGCGAGACTTCTTTGTAGCGCTGATTTGCCTTTCCAGGTTGCTTGGTTGGCCAAAAAGGGCGTATGCGTTTTTTCCTGAATATATTCAGGAAAAAACGCATACGCCCTTTTTGGCCAAGGGCATCATTGTCAACGTTTTGCCGCTTTTCATGTGCTTTAAAGGCGATTCGAATCTACCTCCTGAAATCTGTTTCCTGCAATTCTGCCTTGATTTCAAATCCTCTTCTTTGCCTTCCCTCAATATATTTGTGGATGAGAGTTATCATTTATAACTCTGCAGGTTTGTTAATTGCAGTGCCCTGAACCTCCATTTTACAACTCGCTTTTTAGGGAGCTGGCCGCAAAAGCGCAGGATGGCTTCAGGCCCTGTTCTGGTTCCGGGGGGCAGGCTGAGCCTGTGGTTAATTCTTCTTCCTGATGGGAAAATAGAGTGACCTGTGCCTGTCCCAACACCAAGAGCTAGTCTTTCATTGGTTCCACGTCTTCCCGTTCATCCTCAGTACAAATTGCAACCTGTACGGAACAGGAGGTTAAAGGTGCTGATGCTCCAAGGAGGGAGATTGCTAGTAAAGTGGCTGGAATGGCGAACCCGGGCACAAGCAGATGAGAAATGAGGTGCGTTTTAGAAACCTTTCCCCATCACACGGTGTACCATCTTCTGGGTATCTCATGCATGTTTTCGATGTAGGAAGATGCCCTTGAACCTGGAGATTTGGGACCCATGCGATGGGTACCACCCAGTAATACTTTAAAGGGTCTGCGTTTGCTCACCCAACCTCACCAAACCTCTCAGCCGCAACAGTGTCCACCCTTATGTCTCATCCAGCTGTGGGTCTAGATATGGTCAATCCAGGTTGCATCACAGCCCCTGAACGCGTTGTGTAAGAATTTCGCTCTCTTTCACTGTCTTTGTTTCACGGGTTTTTCAAAGTAATTTATTTTTATAATGGGGTTTAGCTGCTTTTCACTGCTGTGTTTATGCCGCTTTACACCCACTTGACACACTAACAGAGAGATATCAATACATAGGTTTTAAGATTATTACTAGTCTGATATATTCTTGTGCGGTGAATAGGGTGTGTTGAGTCCAGTTCTCTGAGCAAGGAGTAGGTCTTGTCTATTACATATTGGTTTTATGGAACGGTATCTGAGCTAATTTGAAACCCTTGTTTTATGTATCACCCCACCTCACCTTTCCCGTTAAGCAGCCATAGTGTGTTTTCTGCATGTGTGACTCTGTTCTGTTTTGTAATTCAGTTCAAGTGTAACGGTTTTTACATTCCCTCTATCAGTGATACCTTATGAGAAGTGTCCTTTTCTGTGTGACTTATTTCACTTAGAGTCGTTGTACCTAAATCCACTCATCATGCTGCTACAAGCCTTATGACATTGATTTCACGGCTGAGTGATATTCCATTGTACATAAGGACCACAACTTCTTTATCCATTTTTCTCTTTCCTGGGATATTGAAGGTGGAATGAAGTGGAGGTCCTTGTCAACAGAGCAGCCCTAAACTTTGGGGTGCTTGTGTCTTGCTGATTTTTCATTTTCCCAATTTATACCCCCATGAGTGGAAGTACCCTATGCTCTCTAAGCTTTGCTTTTTAGACGTTTCAGGACTCACCGTACACTTCTCCAGAGTGGCTGTTGACAATTTACATCCCGCCCATCAGTGTAGCAAGGCTCCCATTTCTCCATGGCCTGTCCTGCATTTCTGGTTTTGACACTTTTTTCAGCATGGCCCTTTTAACCGATGGGAAGCGAGACTTCTTTGTAGCGCTGATTTGCCTTTCCAGGTTGCTTGGTTGGCCAAAAAGGGCGTATGCGTTTTTTCCTGAATATATTCAGGAAAAAACGCATACGCCCTTTTTGGCCAAGGGCATCATTGTCAACGTTTTGCCGCTTTTCATGTGCTTTAAAGGCGATTCGAATCTACCTCCTGAAATCTGTTTCCTGCAATTCTGCCTTGATTTCAAATCCTCTTCTTTGCCTTCCCTCAATATATTTGTGGATGAGAGTTATCATTTATAACTCTGCAGGTTTGTGAATTGCAGTGCCCTGAACGTCCATTTTACAACTCGCTTTTTAGGGAGCTGGCCGCAAAAGCGCAGGATGGCTTCAGGCCCTGTTCTGGTTCCGGGGGGCAGGCTGAGCCTGTGGTTAATTCTTCTTCCTGATGGGAAAATAGAGTGACCTGTGCCTGTCCCAACACCAAGAGCTAGTCTTTCATTGGTTCCACGTCTTCCCGTTCATCCTCAGTACAAATTGCAACCTGTACGGAACAGGAGGTTAAAGGTGCTGATGCTCCAAGGAGGGAGATTGCTAGTAAAGTGGCTGGAATGGCGAACCCGGGCACAAGCAGATGAGAAATGAGGTGCGTTTTAGAAACCTTTCCCCATCACACGGTGTACCATCTTCTGGGTATCTCATGCATGTTTTCGATGTAGGAAGATGCCCTTGAACCTGGAGATTTGGGACCCATGCGATGGGTACCACGCAGTAATACTTTAAAGGGTCTGCGTTTGCTCACCCAACCTCACCAAACCTCTCAGCCGCAACAGTGTCCACCCTTATGTCTCATCCAGCTGTGGGTCTAGATATGGTCAATCCAGGTTGCATCACAGCCCCTGAACGCATTGTGTAAGAATTTCGCTCTCTTTCACTGTCTTTGTTTCACGGGTTTTTCAAAGTAATTTATTTTTATAATGGGGTTTAGCTGCTTTTCACTGCTGTGTTTATGCCGCTTTACACCCACTTGACACACTAACAGAGAGATATCAATACATAGGTTTTAAGATTATTACTAGTCAGATATATTCTTGTGCGGTGAATAGGGTGTGTTGAGTCCAGTTCTCTGAGCAAGGAGTAGGTCTTGTCTATTACATATTGGTTTTATGGAACGGTATCTGAGCTAATTTGAAACCCTTGTTTTATGTATCACCCCACCTCACCTTTCCCGTTAAGCAGCCATAGTGTGTTTTCTGCATGTGTGACTCTATTCTGTTTTGTAATTCAGTTCAAGTGTAACGGTTTTTACATTCCCTCTATCAGTGATACCTTATGAGAAGTGTCCTTTTCTGTGTGACTTATTTCACTTAGAGTCGTCGTACCTAAATCCACTCATCATGCTGCTACTAGCCTTATGACATTGATTTCATGGCTGAGTGATATTCCATTGTACATAAGGACCACAACTTCTTTATCCATTTTTCTCTTTCCTGGGATATTGAAGGTGGAATGAAGTGGAGGTCCTTGTCAACAGAGCAGCCCTAAACTTTGGGGTGCTTGTGTCTTGCTGATTTTTCATTTTCCCAATTTATACCCCCATGAGTGGAAGTGCCCTATGCTCTCTAAGCTTTGCTTTTTAGACGTTTCAGGACTCACCGTACACTTCTCCAGAGTGGCTGTTGACAATTTACATCCCGCCCATCAGTGTAGCAAGGCTCCCATTTCTCCATGGCCTGTCCTGCATTTCTGGTTTTGACACTTTTTTCAGCATGGCCCTTTTGACCGATGGGAAGCGAGACATCTTTGTAGCGCTGATTTGCCTTTCCAGGTTGCTTGGTTGGCCAAAAAGGGCGTATGCGTTTTTTCCTGAATATATTCAGGAAAAAACGCATACGCCCTTTTTGGCCAAGGGCATCATTGTCAACGTTTTGCCGCTTTTCATGTGCTTTAAAGGCGATTCGAATCTACCTCCTGAAATCTGTTTCCTGCAATTCTGCCTTGATTTCAAATCCTCTTCTTTGCCTTCCCTCAATATATTTGTGGATGAGAGTTATCATTTATAAGTCTGCAGGTTTGTGAATTGCAGTGCCCTGAACCTCCATTTTACAACTCGCTTTTTAGGGAGCTGGCCGCAAAAGCGCAGGATGGCTTCAGGCCCTGTTCTGGTTCCGGGGGGCAGGCTGAGCCTGTGGTTAATTCTTCTTCCTGATGGGAAAATAGAGTGACCTGTGCCTGTCCCAACACCAAGAGCTAGTCTTTCATTGGTTCCACGTCTTCCCGTTCATCCTCAGTACAAATTGCAACCTGTACGGAACAGGAGGTTAAAGGTGCTGATGCTCCAAGGAGGGAGATTGCTAGTAAAGTGGCTGGAATGGCGAACCCGGGCACAAGCAGATGAGAAATGAGGTGCGTTTTAGAAACCTTTCCCCATCACACGGTGTACCATCTTCTGGGTATCTCATGCATGTTTTCGATGTAGGAAGATGACCTTGAACCTGGAGATTTGGGACCCATGCGATGGGTACCACGCAGTATTACTTTAAAGGGTCTGCGTTTGCTCACCCAACCTCACCAAACCTCTCAGCCGCAACAGTGTCCACCCTTATGTCTCATCCAGCTGTGCGTCTAGATATGGTCAATCCAGGTTGCATCACAGCCCCTGAACGCATTGTGTAAGAATTTCTCTCTCTTTCACTGTCTTTGTTTCATGGGTTTTTCAAAATAATTTATTTTTATAATGGGGTTTAGCTGCTTTTCACTGCTGTGTTTATGCCGCTTTTTACCCACTTGACACACTAACAGAGAGATATCAATACATAGGTTTTAAGATTATTACTAGTCAGATATATTCTTGTGTGGTGAATAGGGCGTGTTGAGTCCAGTTCTCTGAGCAAGGAGTAGGTCTTGTCTATTACATATTGGGTTTATGGAACGGTATCTGAGCTAATTTGAATCCCTTGTTTTATGTATCACCCCACCTCACCTTTCCCGTTAAGCAGCCATAGTGTGTTTTCTGCATGTGTGACTCTGTTCTGTTTTGTAATTCAGTTCAAGTGTAACGGTTTTTACATTCCCTCTATAAGTGATACCTTATGAGAAGTGTCCTTTTCTGTGTGACTTATTTCACTTAGAGTCGTCGTACCTAAATCCACTCATCATGCTGCTACTAGCCTTATGACATTGATTTCACGGCTGAGTGATATTCCATTGTACATAAGGACCACAACTTCTTTATCCATTTTTCTCTTTCCTGGGATATTGAAGGTGGAATGAAGTGGAGGTCCTTGTCAACAGAGCAGCCCTAAACTTTGGGGTGCTTGTGTCTTGCTGATTTTTAATTTTCCCAATTTATAACCCCATGAGTGGAAGTGCCCTATGCTCTCTAAGCTTTGTTTTTTAGATGTTTCAGGACTCACCGTACGCTTCTCCAGAGTGGCTGTTGGCAATTTACATCCCGCCCATCAGTGTAGCAAGGCTCCCATTTCTCCATGGCCTGTCCTGCATTTCTGGTTTTGACACTTTATTCAGCATGGCCTTTTTAACCGATGGGAAGCGAGACATCTTTGTAACGCTGATTTGCCTTTCCATGTTGCTTGGTTGGCCAAAAAGGGCGTATGCGTTTTTTCCTGAATATATTCAGGAAAAAACGCATACGCCCTTTTTGGCCAAGGGCATCATTGTCAACGTTTTGCCGCTTTTCATGTGCTTTAAAGGCGATTCGAATCTACCTCCTGAAATCTGTTTCCTGCAATTCTGCCTTGATTTCAAATCCTCTTCTTTGCCTTCCCTCAATATATTTGTGGACGAGAGTTATCATTTATAACTCTGCAGGTTTGTGAATTGCAGTTCCCTGAACCTCCATTTTGCAACTCGCTTTTTAGGGAGCTGGCCGCAAAAGCGCAGGATGCCTTCAGGCCCTGTTCTGGTTCCGGGGGCAGGCTGAGCCTGTGGTTAATTCTTCTTCCTGATGGGAAAATAGAGTGACCTGTGCCTGTCCCAACACCAAGAGCTAATCTCTCATTGGTTCCACGTCTTCCCGTTCACCCTCAGGACAAATTGCAACCTGTACGGAGCAGGAAGTTAAAGGTGCTGATGCTCCAAGTAGGGAGATTGCTAGTAAAGTGGCTGGAATAGCGAACCCGGGCACAAGGAGATGAGAAATGAGATGCGTTTTAGAAACCTTTCCACATCACACGGTGTACCATCTTCTGGGTTTCTCATGCATGTTTTCGATGTAGGAAGATGCCCTTGAACCTGGAGATTTGGGAACCATGCGATGGGTACCACGCAGTATTACTTTAAAGGGTCTGCGTTTGCTCACCCAACCTCACCAAACCTCTCAGCCGCAACAGTGTCCACCCTTATGTCTCATCCAGCTGTGGGTCTAGATATGGTCAATCCAGGTTGCATCACAGCCCGTGAACGCATTGTGTAAGAATTCCTCTCTCTTTCACTGTCTTTGTTTCATGGGTTTTTCAAAGTAATTTATTTTTATAATGGGGTTTAGCTGCTTTTCACTGCTGTGTTTATGCCGCTTTTTACCCACTTGACACACTAACAGAGACATATCAATACATAGGTTTTAAGATTATTACTAGTGACATATATTCTTGTGCGGTGAATAGGGCGTGTTGAGTCCAGTTCTCTGAGCAAGGAGTAGGTCTTGTCTATTACATATTGGGTTTATGGAACGGTATCTGAGCTAATTTGAAACCCTTGTTTTATGTATCACCCCACCTCACCTTTCCCGTTAAGCAGCCATAGTGTGTTTTCTGCATGTGTGACTCTGTTCTGTTTTGTAATTCAGTTCAAGTGTAACGGTTTTTACATTCCCTCTATAAGTGATACCTTATGAGAAGTGTCCTTTGCTGTGTGACTTATTTCACTTAGAGTCGTCGTACCTAAATCCACTCATCATGCTGCTACTAGCCTTATGACATTGATTTCACGGCTGAGTGATATTCCATTGTACATAAGGACCACAACTTCTTTATCCATTTTTCTCTTTCCTGGGATATTGAAGGTGGAATGAAGTGGAGGTCCTTGTCAACAGAGCAGCCCTAAACTTTGGGGTGCTTGTGTCTTGCTGATTTTTCATTTTCCCAATTTATACCCCCATGAGTGGAAGTGCCCTATGCTCTCTAAGCTTTGCTTTTTAGACGTTTCAGGACTCACCGTACACTTCTCCAGAGTGGCTGTTGACAATTTACATCCCGCCCATCAGTGTAGCAAGGCTCCCATTTCTCCATGGCCTGTCCTGCATTTCTGGTTTTGACACTTTTTTCAGCATGGCCCTTTTGACCGATGGGAAGCGAGACATCTTTGTAGCGCTGATTTGCCTTTCCAGGTTGCTTGGTTGGCCAAAAAGGGCGTATGCGTTTTTTCCTGAATATATTCAGGAAAAAACGCATACGCCCTTTTTGGCCAAGGGCATCATTGTCAACGTTTTGCCGCTTTTCATGTGCTTTATAGGCGATTCGAATCTACCTCCTGAAATCTGTTTCCTGCAATTCTGCCTTGATTTCAAATCCTCTTCTTTGCCTTCCCTCAATATATTTGTGGATGAGAGTTATCATTTATAAGTCTGCAGGTTTGTGAATTGCAGTGCCCTGAACCTCCATTTTACAACTCGCTTTTTAGGGAGCTGGCCGCAAAAGCGCAGGATGGCTTCAGGCCCTGTTCTGGTTCCGGGGGGCAGGCTGAGCCTGTGGTTAATTCTTCTTCCTGATGGGAAAATAGAGTGACCTGTGCCTGTCCCAACACCAAGAGCTAGTCTTTCATTGGTTCCACGTCTTCCCGTTCATCCTCAGTACAAATTGCAACCTGTACGGAACAGGAGGTTAAAGGTGCTGATGCTCCAAGGAGGGAGATTGCAAGTAAAGTGGCTGGAATGGCGAACCCGGGCACAAGCAGATGAGAAATGAGGTGCGTTTCAGAAACCTTTCCCCATCACACGGTGTACCATCTTCTGGGTATCTCATGCATGTTTTCGATGTAGGAAGATGCCCTTGAACCTGGAGATTTGGGACCCATGCAATGGGTACCACGCAGTAATACTTTAAAGGGTCTGCGTTTGCTCACCCAACCTCACCAAACCTCTCAGCCGCAACAGTGTCCACCCTTATGTCTCATCCAGCTGTGGGTCTAGATATGGTCAATCCAGGTTGCATCACAGCCCCTGAACGCATTGTGTAAGAATTCCTCTCTCTTTCACTGTCTTTGTTTCATGGGTTTTTCAAAGTAATTTATTTTTATAATGGGGTTTAGCTGCTTTTCACTGCTGTGTTTATGCCGCTTTTTACCCACTTGACACACTAACAGAGAGATATCAATACATAGGTTTTAAGATTATTACTAGTCAGATATATTCTTGTGCGGTGAATAGGGCGTGTTGAGTCCAGTTCTCTGAGCAAGGAGTAGGTCTTGTCTATTACATATTGGGTTTATGGAACGGTATCTGAGCTAATTTGAAACCCTTGTTTTATGTATCACCCCACCTCACCTTTCCCGTTAAGCAGCCATAGTGTGTTTTCTGCATGTGTGACTCTGTTCTGTTTTGTAATTCAGTTCAAGTGTAACGGTTTTTACATTCCCTCTATAAGTGATACCTTATGAGAAGTGTCCTTTGCTGTGTGACTTATTTCACTTAGAGTCGTCGTACCTAAATCCACTCATCATGCTGCTACTAGCCTTATGACATTGATTTCACGGCTGAGTGATATTCCATTGTACATAAGGACCACAACTTCTTTATCCATTTTTCTCTTTCCTGGGATATTGAAGGTGGAATGAAGTGGAGGTCCTTGTCAACAGAGCAGCCCTAAACTTTGGGGTGCTTGTGTCTTGCTGATTTTTCATTTTCCCAATTTATACCCCCATGAGTGGAAGTGCCCTATGCTCTCTAAGCTTTGCTTTCTAGACGTTTCAGGACTCACCGTACACTTCTCCAGAGTGGCTGTTGACAATTTACATCCCGCCCATCAGTGTAGCAAGGCTCCCATTTCTCCATGGCCTGTCCTGCATTTCTGGTTTTGACACTTTTTTCAGCATGGCCCTTTTGACCAATGGGAAGCGAGACATCTTTGTAGCGCTGATTTGCCTTTCCAGGTTGCTTGGTTGGCCAAAAAGGGCGTATGCGTTTTTTCCTGAATATATTCAGGAAAAAACGCATACGCCCTTTTTGGCCAAGGGCATCATTGTCAACGTTTTGCCGCTTTTCATGTGCTTTAAAGGCGATTCGAATCTACCTCCTGAAATCTGTTTCCTGCAATTCTGCCTTGATTTCAAATCCTCTTCTTTACCTTCCCTCAATATATTTGTGGATGAGAGTTATCATTTATAACTCTGCAGGTTTGTGAATTGCAGTGCCCTGAACCTCCATTTTACAACTCGCTTTTTAGGGAGCTGGCCGCAAAAGCGCAGGATGGCTTCAGGCCCTGTTCTGGTTCCGGGGGGCAGGCTGAGCCTGTGGTTAATTCTTCTTCCTGATGGGAAAATAGAGTGACCTGTGCCTGTCCCAACACCAAGAGCTAGTCTTTCATTGGTTCCACGTCTTCCCGTTCATCCTCAGTACAAATTGCAACCTGTACGGAACAGGAGGTTAAAGGTGCTGATGCTCCAAGGAGGGAGATTGCTAGTAAAGTGGCTGGAATGGCGAACCCGGGCACAAGCAGATGAGAAATGAGGTGCGTTTTAGAAACCTTTCCCCATCACACGGTGTACCATCTTCTGGGTATCTCATGCATGTTTTCGATGTAGGAAGATGCCCTTGAACCTGGCGATTTGGGACCCATGCGATGGGTACCATGCAGTATTACTTTAAAGGGTCTGCGTTTGCTCACCCAACCTCACCAAACCTCTCAGCCCCAAGAGTGTCCACCCTTATGTCTCATCCAGCTGTGGGTCTAGATATGGTCAATCCAGGTTGCATCACAGCCCCTGAACGCATTGTGTAAGAATTTCTATCTCTTTCACTGTCTTTGTTTCATGGGTTTTTCAAAGTAATTTATTTTTATAATGGGGTTTAGCTGCTTTTCACTGCTGTGTTTATGCCGCTTTACACCCACTTGACACACTAACAGAGAGATATCAATACATAAGTTTTAAGATTATTACTAGTCAGATATATTCTTGTGCGGTGAATAGGGCGTGTTGAGTCCAGTTCAATGAGCAAGGAGTAGGTCTTGTCTATTACATATTGGTTTTATGGAACGGTATCTGAGCTAATTTGAAACCCTTGTTTTATGTATCACCCCACCTCACCTTTCCCGTTAAGCAGCCATAGTGTGTTTTCTGCATGTGTGACTCTGTTCTGTTTTGTAATTCAGTTCAAGTGTAACGGTTTTTACATTCCCTCTATCAGTGATACCTTATGAGAAGTGTCCTTTTCTGTGTGACTTATTTCACTTAGAGTCGTTGTACCTAAATCCACTCATCATGCTGCTACTAGCCTTATGACATTGATTTCACGGCTGAGTGATATTCCATTGTACATAAGGACCACAACTTCTTTATCCATTTTTCTCTTTCCTGGGATATTGAAGGTGGAATGAAGTGGAGGTCCTTGTCAACAGAGCAGCCCTAAACTTTGGGGTGCTTGTGTCTTGCTGATTTTTCATTTTCCCAATTTATACCCCCATGAGTGGAAGTGCCCTATGCTCTCTAAGCTTTGCTTTTTAGACGTTTCAGGACTCACCGTACACTTCTCCAGAGTGGCTGTTGACAATTTACATCCCGCCCATCAGTGTAGCAAGGCTCCCATTTCTCCATGGCCTGTCCTGCATTTCTGGTTTTGACACTTTTTTCAGCATGGCCCTTTTAACCGATGGGAAGCGAGACTTCTTTGTAGCGCTGATTTGCCTTTCCAGGTTGCTTGGTTGGCCAAAAAGGGCGTATGCGTTTTTTCCTGAATATATTCAGGAAAAAACGCATACGCCCTTTTTGGCCAAGGGCATCATTGTCAACGTTTTGCCGCTTTTCATGTGCTTTAAAGGCGATTTGAATCTACCTCCTGAAATCTGTTTCCTGCAATTCTGCCTTGATTTCAAATCCTCTTCTTTGCCTTCCCTCAATATATTTGTGGATGAGAGTTATCATTTATAACTCTGCAGGTTTGTGAATTGCAGTGCCCTGAACCTCCATTTTACAACTCGCTTTTTAGGGAGCTGGCCGCAAAAGCGCAGGATGGCTTCAGGCCCTGTTCTGGTTCCGGGGGGCAGGCTGAGCCTGTGGTTAATTCTTCTTCCTGATGGGAAAATAGAGTGACCTGTGCCTGTCCCAACACCAAGAGCTAGTCTTTCATTGGTTCCACGTCTTCCCGTTCATCCTCAGTACAACTTGCAACCTGTACGGAACAGGAGGTTAAAGGTGCTGATGCTCCAAGGAGGGAGATTGCTAGTAAAGGGGCTGGAATGGCGAACCCGGGCACAAGCAGATGAGAAATGAGGTGCGTTTTAGAAACCTTTCCCCATCACACGGTGTACCATCTTCTGGGTATCTCATGCATGTTTTCGATGTAGGAAGATGCCCTTGAACCTGGAGATTTGGGACCCATGCGATGGGTACCACGCAGTAATACTTTAAAGGGTCTGCGTTTGCTCACCCAACCTCACCAAACCTCTCAGCCGCAACAGTGTCCACCCTTATGTCTCATCCAGCTGTGGGTCTAGATATGGTCAATCCAGGTTGCATCACAGCCCCTGAACGCATTGTGTAAGAATTTCGCTCTCTTTCACTGTCTTTGTTTCACGGGTTTTTCAAAGTAATTTATTTTTATAATGGGGTTTAGCTGCTTTTCACTGCTGTGTTTATGCCGCTTTACACCCACTTGACACACTAACAGAGAGATATCAATACATAGGTTTTAAGATTATTACTAGTCAGATATATTCTTGTGCGGTGAATAGGGTGTGTTGAGTCCAGTTCTCTGAGCAAGGAGTAGGTCTTGTCTATTACATATTGGTTTTATGGAACGGTATCTGAGCTAATTTGAAACCCTTGTTTTATGTATCACCCCACCTCACCTTTCCCGTTAAGCAGCCATAGTGTGTTTTCTGCATGTGTGACTCTGTTCTGTTTTGTAATTCAGTTCAAGTGTAACGGTTTTTACATTCCCTCTATCAGTGATACCTTATGAGAAGTGTCCTTTTCTGTGTGACTTATTTCACTTAGAGTCGTCGTACCTAAATCCACTCATCATGCTGCTACTAGCCTTATGACATTGATTTCATGGCTGAGTGATATTCCATTGTACATAAGGACCACAACTTCTTTATCCATTTTTCTCTTTCCTGGGATATTGAAGGTGGAATGAAGTGGAGGTCCTTGTCAACAGAGCAGCCCTCAACTTTGGGGTGCTTGTGTCTTGCTGATTTTTCATTTTCCCAATTTATACCCCCATGAGTGGAAGTGCCCTATGCTCTCTAAGCTTTGCTTTTTAGACGTTTCAGGACTCACCGTACACTTCTCCAGAGTGGCTGTTGACAATTTACATCCCGCCCATCAGTGTAGCAAGGCTCCCATTTCTCCATGGCCTGTCCTGCATTTCTGGTTTTGACACTTTTTTCAGCATGGCCCTTTTGACCAATGGGAAGCGAGACATCTTTGTAGCGCTGATTTGCCTTTCCAGGTTGCTTGGTTGGCCAAAAAGGGCGTATGCGTTTTTTCCTGAATATATTCAGGAAAAAACGCATACGCCCTTTTTGGCCAAGGGCATCATTGTCAACGTTTTGCCGCTTTTCATGTGCTTTAAAGGCGATTCGAATCTACCTCCTGAAATCTGTTTCCTGCAATTCTGCCTTGATTTCAAATCCTCTTCTTTGCCTTCCCTCAATATATTTGTGGATGAGAGTTATCATTTATAACTCTGCAGGTTTGTGAATTGCAGTGCCCTGAACCTCCATTTTACAACTCGCTTTTTAGGGAGCTGGCCGCAAAAGCGCAGGATGGCTTCAGGCCCTGTTCTGGTTCCGGGGGGCAGGCTGAGCCTGTGGTTAATTCTTCTTCCTGATGGGAAAATAGAGTGACCTGTGCCTGTCCCAACACCAAGAGCTAGTCTTTCATTGGTTCCACGTCTTCCCGTTCATCCTCAGTACAAATTGCAACCTGTACGGAACAGGAGGTTAAAGGTGCTGATGCTCCAAGGAGGGAGATTGCTAGTAAAGTGGCTGGAATGGCGAACCCGGGCACAAGCAGATGAGAAATGAGGTGCGTTTTAGAAACCTTTCCCCATCACACGGTGTACCATCTTCTGGGTATCTCATGCATGTTTTCGATGTAGGAAGATGACCTTGAACCTGGAGATTTGGGACCCATGCGATGGGTACCACGCAGTATTACTTTAAAGGGTCTGCGTTTGCTCACCCAACCTCACCAAACCTCTCAGCCGCAACAGTGTCCACCCTTATGTCTCATCCAGCTGTGCGTCTAGATATGGTCAATCCAGGTTGCATCACAGCCCCTGAACGCATTGTGTAAGAATTTCTCTCTCTTTCACTGTCTTTGTTTCATGGGTTTTTCAAAATAATTTATTTTTATAATGGGGTTTAGCTGCTTTTCACTGCTGTGTTTATGCCGCTTTTTACCCACTTGACACACTAACAGAGAGATATCAATACATAGGTTTTAAGATTATTACTAGTCAGATATATTCTTGTGTGGTGAATAGGGCGTGTTGAGTCCAGTTCTCTGAGCAAGGAGTAGGTCTTGTCTATTACATATTGGGTTTATGGAACGGTATCTGAGCTAATTTGAATCCCTTGTTTTATGTATCACCCCACCTCACCTTTCCCGTTAAGCAGCCATAGTGTGTTTTCTGCATGTGTGACTCTGTTCTGTTTTGTAATTCAGTTCAAGTGTAACGGTTTTTACATTCCCTCTATAAGTGATACCTTATGAGAAGTGTCCTTTTCTGTGTGACTTATTTCACTTAGAGTCGTCGTACCTAAATCCACTCATCATGCTGCTACTAGCCTTATGACATTGATTTCACGGCTGAGTGATATTCCATTGTACATAAGGACCACAACTTCTTTATCCATTTTTCTCTTTCCTGGGATATTGAAGGTGGAATGAAGTGGAGGTCCTTGTCAACAGAGCAGCCCTAAACTTTGGGGTGCTTGTGTCTTGCTGATTTTTAATTTTCCCAATTTATAACCCCATGAGTGGAAGTGCCCTATGCTCTCTAAGCTTTGTTTTTTAGATGTTTCAGGACTCACCGTACGCTTCTCCAGAGTGGCTGTTGGCAATTTACATCCCGCCCATCAGTGTAGCAAGGCTCCCATTTCTCCATGGCCTGTCCTGCATTTCTGGTTTTGACACTTTATTCAGCATGGCCTTTTTAACCGATGGGAAGCGAGACATCTTTGTAACGCTGATTTGCCTTTCCATGTTGCTTGGTTGGCCAAAAAGGGCGTATGCGTTTTTTCCTGAATATATTCAGGAAAAAACGCATACGCCCTTTTTGGCCAAGGGCATCATTGTCAACGTTTTGCCGCTTTTCATGTGCTTTAAAGGCGATTCGAATCTACCTCCTGAAATCTGTTTCCTGCAATTCTGCCTTGATTTCAAATCCTCTTCTTTGCCTTCCCTCAATATATTTGTGGACGAGAGTTATCATTTATAACTCTGCAGGTTTGTGAATTGCAGTTCCCTGAACCTCCATTTTGCAACTCGCTTTTTAGGGAGCTGGCCGCAAAAGCGCAGGATGCCTTCAGGCCCTGTTCTGGTTCCGGGGGCAGGCTGAGCCTGTGGTTAATTCTTCTTCCTGATGGGAAAATAGAGTGACCTGTGCCTGTCCCAACACCAAGAGCTAGTCTCTCATTGGTTCCACGTCTTCCCGTTCACCCTCAGGACAAATTGCAACCTGTACGGAGCAGGAAGTTAAAGGTGCTGATGCTCCAAGTAGGGAGATTGCTAGTAAAGTGGCTGGAATAGCGAACCCGGGTACAAGGAGATGAGAAATGAGATGCGTTTTAGAAACCTTTCCACATCACACGGTGTACCATCTTCTGGGTTTCTCATGCATGTTTTCGATGTAGGAAGATGCCCTTGAACCTGGAGATTTGGGACCCATGCGATGGGTACCACGCAGTATTACTTTAAAGGGTCTGCGTTTGCTCACCCAACCTCACCAAACCTCTCAGCCGCAACAGTGTCCACCCTTATGTCTCATCCAGCTGTGGGTCTAGATATGGTCAATCCAGGTTGCATCACAGCCCCTGAACGCATTGTGTAAGAATTCCTCTCTCTTTCACTGTCTTTGTTTCATGGGTTTTTCAAAGTAATTTATTTTTATAATGGGGTTTAGCTGCTTTTCACTGCTGTGTTTATGCCGCTTTTTACCCACTTGACACACTAACAGAGACATATCAATACATAGGTTTTAAGATTATTACTAGTGAGATATATTCTTGTGCGGTGAATAGGGCGTGTTGAGTCCAGTTCTCTGAGCAAGGAGTAGGTCTTGTCTATTACATATTGGGTTTATGGAACGGTATCTGAGCTAATTTGAAACCCTTGTTTTATGTATCACCCCACCTCACCTTTCCCGTGAAGCAGCCATAGTGTGTTTTCTGCATGTGTGACTCTGTTCTGTTTTGTAATTCAGTTCAAGTGTAACGGTTTTTACATTCCCTCTATAAGTGATACCTTATGAGAAGTGTCCTTTGCTGTGTGACTTATTTCACTTAGAGTCGTCGTACCTAAATCCACTCATCATGCTGCTACTAGCCTTATGACATTGATTTCACGGCTGAGTGATATTCCATTGTACATAAGGACCACAACTTCTTTATCCATTTTTCTCTTTCCTGGGATATTGAAGGTGGAATGAAGTGGAGGTCCTTGTCAACAGAGCAGCCCTAAACTTTGGGGTGCTTGTGTCTTGCTGATTTTTCATTTTCCCAATTTATACCCCCATGAGTGGAAGTGCCCTATGCTCTCTAAGCTTTGCTTTTTAGACGTTTCAGGACTCACCGTACACTTCTCCAGAGTGGCTGTTGACAATTTACATCCCGCCCATCAGTGTAGCAAGGCTCCCATTTCTCCATGGCCTGTCCTGCATTTCTGGTTTTGACACTTTTTTCAGCATGGCCCTTTTGACCGATGGGAAGCGAGACATCTTTGTAGCGCTGATTTGCCTTTCCAGGTTGCTTGGTTGGCCAAAAAGGGCGTATGCGTTTTTTCCTGAATATATTCAGGAAAAAACGCATACGCCCTTTTTGGCCAAGGGCATCATTGTCAACGTTTTGCCGCTTTTCATGTGCTTTATAGGCGATTCGAATCTACCTCCTGAAATCTGTTTCCTGCAATTCTGCCTTGATTTCAAATCCTCTTCTTTGCCTTCCCTCAATATATTTGTGGATGAGAGTTATCATTTATAAGTCTGCAGGTTTGTGAATTGCAGTGCCCTGAACCTCCATTTTACAACTCGCTTTTTAGGGAGCTGGCCGCAAAAGCGCAGGATGGCTTCAGGCCCTGTTCTGGTTCCGGGGGGCAGGCTGAGCCTGTGGTTAATTCTTCTTCCTGATGGGAAAATAGAGTGACCTGTGCCTGTCCCAACACCAAGAGCTAGTCTTTCATTGGTTCCACGTCTTCCCGTTCATCCTCAGTACAAATTGCAACCTGTACGGAACAGGAGGTTAAAGGTGCTGATGCTCCAAGGAGGGAGATTGCTAGTAAAGTGGCTGGAATGGCGAACCCGGGCACAAGCAGATGAGAAATGAGGTGCGTTTTAGAAACCTTTCCCCATCACACGGTGTACCATCTTCTGGGTATCTCATGCATGTTTTCGATGTAGGAAGATGACCTTGAACCTGGAGATTTGGGACCCATGCGATGGGTACCACGCAGTATTACTTTAAAGGGTCTGCGTTTGCTCACCCAACCTCACCAAACCTCTCAGCCGCAACAGTGTCCACCCTTAGGTCTCATCCAGCTGTGGGTCTAGATATGGTCAATACAGGTTGCATCACAGCCCCTGAACGCATTGTGTAAGAATTTCGCTCTCTTTCACTGTCTTTGTTTCATGGGTTTTTCAAAATAATTTATTTTTATAATGGGGTTTAGCTGCTTTTCACTGCTGTGTTTATGCCGCTTTTTACCCACTTGACACACTAACAGAGAGATATCAATACATAGGTTTTAAGATTATTACTAGTCAGATATATTCTTGTGTGGTGAATAGGGCGTGTTGAGTCCAGTTCTCTGAGCAAGGAGTAGGTCTTGTCTATTACATATTGGGTTTATGGAACGGTATCTGAGCTAATTTGAATCCCTTGTTTTATGTATCACCCCACCTCACCTTTCCCGTTAAGCAGCCATAGTGTGTTTTCTGCATGTGTGACTCTGTTCTGTTTTCTGATTCAGTTCAAGTGTAATGGTTTTTACATTCCCTCTATAAGTGATACCTTATGAGAAGTGTCCTTTTCTGTGTGACTTATTTCACTTAGAATCGTTGTACCTAAATCCACTCATCATGCTGCTACTAGTCTTATGACATTGATTTCATGGCTGAGTGATATTCCATTGTACATAAGGACCACAACTTCTTTATCCATTTTTCTCTTTCCTGGGATATTGAAGGTGGAATGAAGTGGAGGTCCTTGTCAACAGAGCAGCCCTAAACTTTGGGGTGCTTGTGTCTTGCTGATTTTTCATTTTCCCAATTTATACCCCCATGAGTGGAAGTGCCCTATGCTCTCTAAGCTTTGCTTTTTAGACGTTTCAGGACTCACCGTACACTTCTCCAGAGTGGCTGTTGACAATTTACATCCCGCCCATCAGTGTAGCAAGGCTCCCATTTCTCCATGGCCTGTCCTGCATTTCTGGTTTTGACACTTTTTTCAGCATGGCCCTTTTGACCGATGGGAAGCGAGACATCTTTGTAGCGCTGATTTGCCTTTCCAGGTTGCTTGGTTGGCCAAAAAGGGCGTATGCGTTTTTTCCTGAATATATTCAGGAAAAAACGCATACGCCCTTTTTGGCCAAGGGCATCATTGTCAACGTTTTGCCGCTTTTCATGTGCTTTATAGGCGATTCGAATCTACCTCCTGAAATCTGTTTCCTGCAATTCTGCCTTGATTTCAAATCCTCTTCTTTGCCTTCCCTCAATATATTTGTGGATGAGAGTTATCATTTATAAGTCTGCAGGTTTGTGAATTGCAGTGCCCTGAACGTCCATTTTACAACTCGCTTTTTAGGGAGCTGGCCGCAAAAGCGCAGGATGGCTTCAGGCCCTGTTCTGGTTCCGGGGGGCAGGCTGAGCCTGTGGTTAATTCTTCTTCCTGATGGGAAAATAGAGTGACCTGTGCCTGTCCCAACACCAAGAGCTAGTCTTTCATTGGTTCCACGTCTTCCCGTTCATCCTCAGTACAAATTGCAACCTGTACGGAACAGGAGGTTAAAGGTGCTGATGCTCCAAGGAGGGAGATTGCTAGTAAAGTGGCTGGAATGGCGAACCCGGGCACAAGCAGATGAGAAATGAGGTGCGTTTTAGAAACCTTTCCCCATCACACGGTGTACCATCTTCTGGGTATCTCATGCATGTTTTCGATGTAGGAAGATGACCTTGAACCTGGAGATTTGGGACCCATGCGATGGGTACCACGCAGTATTACTTTAAAGGGTCTGCGTTTGCTCACCCAACCTCACCAAACCTCTCAGCCGCAACAGTGTCCACCCTTAGGTCTCATCCAGCTGTGGGTCTAGATATGGTCAATACAGGTTGCATCACAGCCCCTGAACGCATTGTGTAAGAATTTCGCTCTCTTTCACTGTCTTTGTTTCATGGGTTTTTCAAAATAATTTATTTTTATAATGGGGTTTAGCTGCTTTTCACTGCTGTGTTTATGCCGCTTTTTACCCACTTGACACACTAACAGAGAGATATCAATACATAGGTTTTAAGATTATTACTAGTCAGATATATTCTTGTGTGGTGAATAGGGCGTGTTGAGTCCAGTTCTCTGAGCAAGGAGTAGGTCTTGTCTATTACATATTGGGTTTATGGAACGGTATCTGAGCTAATTTGAATCCCTTGTTTTATGTATCACCCCACCTCACCTTTCCCGTTAAGCAGCCATAGTGTGTTTTCTGCATGTGTGACTCTGTTCTGTTTTCTGATTCAGTTCAAGTGTAATGGTTTTTACATTCCCTCTATAAGTGATACCTTATGAGAAGTGTCCTTTTCTGTGTGACTTATTTCACTTAGAATCGTTGTACCTAAATCCACTCATCATGCTGCTACTAGTCTTATGACATTGATTTCATGGCTGAGTGATATTCCATTGTACATAAGGACCACAACTTCTTTATCCATTTTTCTCTTTCCTGGGATATTGAAGGTGGAATGAAGTGGAGGTCCTTGTCAACAGAGCAGCCCTAAACTTTGGGGTGCTTGTGTCTTGCTGATTTTTCATTTTCCCAATTTATACCCCCATGAGTGGAAGTGCCCTATGCTCTCTAAGCTGTGTTTTTTAGATGTTTCAGGACACACCGTACACTTCTGCAGAGTGGCTGTTGGCAATTTACATCCCGCCCATCAGTATAGGATGGCTCCCATTTCTCCATGGCCTGTCCTGCATTTCTGGTTTTGACATTTTTTTTAGTATGGCCCTTTTGACCGATGGGAAGCGAGACTTGTTTGTAGCGCTGATTTGCCTTTCCAGGTTACTTGGTTGGCCAAAAAGGGCGTATGCGTTTTTTCCTGAATATATTCAGGAAAAAACGCATACGCCCTTTTTGGCCAAGGGCATCATTGTCAACGATTTTCTGCTTTTCATGTGATTTAAAGGCGATTCGAATCTACCTCCTGAAATCTGTTTCCTGCAATTCTGCCTTGATTTCAAATCCTCTTCTTTGCCTTCCCTCAATATATTTGTGGATGAGAGTTATCATTTATAACTCTGCAGGTTTGTGAATTGCAGTGCCCTGAACCTCCATTTTACAACTCGCTTTTTAGGGAGCTGGCCGCAAAAGCGCAGGATGGCTTCAGGCCCTGTTCTGGTTCCGGGGGGCAGGCTGATCCTGTGGTTAATTCTTCTTCCTGATGGGAAAATAGAGTGACCTGTGCCTGTCCCAACACCAAGAGCTAGTCTCTCGTTGGTTCCACGTCTTCCCGTTCATCCTCAGGACAAATTGCAACCTGTACGGAACAGGAGGTTAAAGGTGCTGATGCTCCAAGGAGGGAGATTGCTAGTAAAGTGGCTGGAATGGCGAACCCGGGCACAAGCAGATGAGAAATGAGGTGCGTTTTAGAAACCTATCCCCATCACACGGTGTACCATCTTCTGGGTATCTCATGCATGTTTTCGATGTAGGAAGATGCCCTTGAACCTGGAGATTTGGGACCCATGCGATGGGTACCACGCAGTATTACTTTAAAGGGTCTGCGTTTGCTCACCCAACCTCACCAAACCTCTCAGCCGCAACAGTGTCCACCCTTATGTCTCATCCAGCTGTGCGTCTAGATATGGTCAATCCAGGTTGCATCACAGCCCCTGAACGCATTGTGTAAGAATTTCTCTCTCTTTCACTGTCTTTGTTTCATGGGTTTTTCAAAATAATTTATTTTTATAATGGGGTTTAGCTGCTTTTCACTGCTGTGTTTATGCCGCTTTTTACCCACTTGACACACTAACAGAGAGATATCAATACATAGGTTTTAAGATTATTACTAGTCAGATATATTCTTGTGTGGTGAATAGGGCGTGTTGAGTCCAGTTCTCTGAGCAAGGAGTAGGTCTTGTCTATTACATATTGGGTTTATGGAACGGTATCTGAGCTAATTTGAATCCCTTGTTTTATGTATCACCCCACCTCACCTTTCCCGTTAAGCAGCCATAGTGTGTTTTCTGCATGTGTGACTCTGTTCTGTTTTGTAATTCAGTTCAAGTGTAACGGTTTTTACATTCCCTCTATAAGTGATACCTTATGAGAAGTGTCCTTTTCTGTGTGACTTATTTCACTTAGAGTCGTCGTACCTAAATCCACTCATCATGCTGCTACTAGCCTTATGACATTGATTTCACGGCTGAGTGATATTCCATTGTACATAAGGACCACAACTTCTTTATCCATTTTTCTCTTTCCTGGGATATTGAAGGTGGAATGAAGTGGAGGTCCTTGTCAACAGAGCAGCCCTAAACTTTGGGGTGCTTGTGTCTTGCTGATTTTTAATTTTCCCAATTTATAACCCCATGAGTGGAAGTGCCCTATGCTCTCTAAGCTTTGTTTTTTAGATGTTTCAGGACTCACCGTACGCTTCTCCAGAGTGGCTGTTGGCAATTTACATCCCGCCCATCAGTGTAGCAAGGCTCCCATTTCTCCATGGCCTGTCCTGCATTTCTGGTTTTGACACTTTATTCAGCATGGCCTTTTTAACCGATGGGAAGCGAGACATCTTTGTAACGCTGATTTGCCTTTCCATGTTGCTTGGTTGGCCAAAAAGGGCGTATGCGTTTTTTCCTGAATATATTCAGGAAAAAA
The DNA here is from genome assembly GCF_965194805.1 of Balaenoptera borealis. NCBI lineage: Eukaryota > Metazoa > Chordata > Mammalia > Artiodactyla > Balaenopteridae > Balaenoptera > Balaenoptera borealis. The sequence goes on from NW_028123330.1 coordinate 174,585, forward strand.
CGCATACGCCCTTTTTGGCCAAGGGCATCATTGTCAACGTTTTGCCGCTTTTCATGTGCTTTAAAGGCGATTCGAATCTACCTCCTGAAATCTGTTTCCTGCAATTCTGCCTTGATTTCAAATCCTCTTCTTTGCCTTCCCTCAATATATTTGTGGACGAGAGTTATCATTTATAACTCTGCAGGTTTGTGAATTGCAGTTCCCTGAACCTCCATTTTGCAACTCGCTTTTTAGGGAGCTGGCCGCAAAAGCGCAGGATGCCTTCAGGCCCTGTTCTGGTTCCGGGGGCAGGCTGAGCCTGTGGTTAATTCTTCTTCCTGATGGGAAAATAGAGTGACCTGTGCCTGTCCCAACACCAAGAGCTAGTCTCTCATTGGTTCCACGTCTTCCCGTTCACCCTCAGGACAAATTGCAACCTGTACGGAGCAGGAAGTTAAAGGTGCTGATGCTCCAAGTAGGGAGATTGCTAGTAAAGTGGCTGGAATAGCGAACCCGGGCACAAGGAGATGAGAAATGAGGTGCGTTTTAGAAACCTTTCCACATCACACGGTGTACCATCTTCTGGGTTTCTCATGCATGTTTTCGATGTAGGAAGATGCCCTTGAACCTGGAGATTTGGGACCCATGCGATGGGTACCACGCAGTATTACTTTAAAGGGTCTGCGTTTGCTCACCCAACCTCACCAAACCTCTCAGCCGCAACAGTGTCCACCCTTATGTCTCATCCAGCTGTGGGTCTAGATATGGTCAATCCAGGTTGCATCACAGCCCGTGAACGCATTGTGTAAGAATTCCTCTCTCTTTCACTGTCTTTGTTTCATGGGTTTTTCAAAGTAATTTATTTTTATAATGGGGTTTAGCTGCTTTTCACTGCTGTGTTTATGCCGCTTTTTACCCACTTGACACACTAACAGAGACATATCAATACATAGGTTTTAAGATTATTACTAGTGAGATATATTCTTGTGCGGTGAATAGGGCGTGTTGAGTCCAGTTCTCTGAGCAAGGAGTAGGTCTTGTCTATTACATATTGGGTTTATGGAACGGTATCTGAGCTAATTTGAAACCCTTGTTTTATGTATCACCCCACCTCACCTTTCCCGTGAAGCAGCCATAGTGTGTTTTCTGCATGTGTGACTCTGTTCTGTTTTGTAATTCAGTTCAAGTGTAACGGTTTTTACATTCCCTCTATAAGTGATACCTTATGAGAAGTGTCCTTTGCTGTGTGACTTATTTCACTTAGAGTCGTCGTACCTAAATCCACTCATCATGCTGCTACTAGCCTTATGACATTGATTTCACGGCTGAGTGATATTCCATTGTACATAAGGACCACAACTTCTTTATCCATTTTTCTCTTTCCTGGGATATTGAAGGTGGAATGAAGTGGAGGTCCTTGTCAACAGAGCAGCCCTAAACTTTGGGGTGCTTGTGTCTTGCTGATTTTTCATTTTCCCAATTTATACCCCCATGAGTGGAAGTGCCCTATGCTCTCTAAGCTTTGCTTTTTAGACGTTTCAGGACTCACCGTACACTTCTCCAGAGTGGCTGTTGACAATTTACATCCCGCCCATCAGTGTAGCAAGGCTCCCATTTCTCCATGGCCTGTCCTGCATTTCTGGTTTTGACACTTTTTTCAGCATGGCCCTTTTGACCGATGGGAAGCGAGACATCTTTGTAGCGCTGATTTGCCTTTCCAGGTTGCTTGGTTGGCCAAAAAGGGCGTATGCGTTTTTTCCTGAATATATTCAGGAAAAAACGCATACGCCCTTTTTGGCCAAGGGCATCATTGTCAACGTTTTGCCGCTTTTCATGTGCTTTATAGGCGATTCGAATCTACCTCCTGAAATCTGTTTCCTGCAATTCTGCCTTGATTTCAAATCCTCTTCTTTGCCTTCCCTCAATATATTTGTGGATGAGAGTTATCATTTATAAGTCTGCAGGTTTGTGAATTGCAGTGCCCTGAACCTCCATTTTACAACTCGCTTTTTAGGGAGCTGGCCGCAAAAGCGCAGGATGGCTTCAGGCCCTGTTCTGGTTCCGGGGGGCAGGCTGAGCCTGTGGTTAATTCTTCTTCCTGATGGGAAAATAGAGTGACCTGTGCCTGTCCCAACACCAAGAGCTAGTCTTTCATTGGTTCCACGTCTTCCCGTTCATCCTCAGGACAAATTGCAACCTGTACGGAACAGGAGGTTAAAGGTGCTGATGCTCCAAGGAGGGAGATTGCTAGTAAAGTGGCTGGAATGGCGAACCCGGGCACAAGCAGATGAGAAATGAGGTGCGTTTTAGAAACCTTTCCCCATCACACGGTGTACCATCTTCTGGGTATCTCATGCATGTTTTCGATGTAGGAAGATGACCTTGAACCTGGAGATTTGGGACCCATGCGATGGGTACCACGCAGTATTACTTTAAAGGGTCTGCGTTTGCTCACCCAACCTCACCAAACCTCTCAGCCGCAACAGTGTCCACCCTTAGGTCTCATCCAGCTGTGGGTCTAGATATGGTCAATCCAGGTTGCATCACAGCCCCTGAACGCATTGTGTAAGAATTTCGCTCTCTTTCACTGTCTTTGTTTCATGGGTTTTTCAAAATAATTTATTTTTATAATGGGGTTTAGCTGCTTTTCACTGCTGTGTTTATGCCGCTTTTTACCCACTTGACACACTAACAGAGAGATATCAATACATAGGTTTTAAGATTATTACTAGTCAGATATATTCTTGTGTGGTGAATAGGGCGTGTTGAGTCCAGTTCTCTGAGCAAGGAGTAGGTCTTGTCTATTACATATTGGGTTTATGGAACGGTATCTGAGCTAATTTGAATCCCTTGTTTTATGTATCACCCCACCTCACCTTTCCCGTTAAGCAGCCATAGTGTGTTTTCTGCATGTGTGACTCTGTTCTGTTTTCTGATTCAGTTCAAGTGTAATGGTTTTTACATTCCCTCTATAAGTGATACCTTATGAGAAGTGTCCTTTTCTGTGTGACTTATTTCACTTAGAATCGTTGTACCTAAATCCACTCATCATGCTGCTACTAGTCTTATGACATTGATTTCATGGCTGAGTGATATTCCATTGTACATAAGGACCACAACTTCTTTATCCATTTTTCTCTTTCCTGGGATATTGAAGGTGGAATGAAGTGGAGGTCCTTGTCAACAGAGCAGCCCTAAACTTTGGGGTGCTTGTGTCTTGCTGATTTTTCATTTTCCCAATTTATACCCCCATGAGTGGAAGTGCCCTATGCTCTCTAAGCTGTGTTTTTTAGATGTTTCAGGACACACCGTACACTTCTGCAGAGTGGCTGTTGGCAATTTACATCCCGCCCATCAGTATAGGATGGCTCCCATTTCTCCATGGCCTGTCCTGCATTTCTGGTTTTGACATTTTTTTTAGTATGGCCCTTTTGACCGATGGGAAGCGAGACTTGTTTGTAGCGCTGATTTGCCTTTCCAGGTTACTTGGTTGGCCAAAAAGGGCGTATGCGTTTTTTCCTGAATATATTCAGGAAAAAACGCATACGCCCTTTTTGGCCAAGGGCATCATTGTCAACGATTTTCTGCTTTTCATGTGATTTAAAGGCGATTCGAATCTACCTCCTGAAATCTGTTTCCTGCAATTCTGCCTTGATTTCAAATCCTCTTCTTTGCCTTCCCTCAATATATTTGTGGATGAGAGTTATCATTTATAACTCTGCAGGTTTCTGAATTGCAGTGCCCTGAACCTCCATTTTACAACTCGCTTTTTAGGGAGCTGGCCGCAAAAGCGCAGGATGGCTTCAGGCCCTGTTCTGGTTCCGGGGGGCAGGCTGAGCCTGTGGTTAATTCTTCTTCCTGATGGGAAAATAGAGTGACCTGTGCCTGTCCCAACACCAAGAGCTAGTCTCTCGTTGGTTCCACGTCTTCCCGTTCATCCTCAGGACAAATTGCAACCTGTACGGAACAGGAGGTTAAAGGTGCTGATGCTCCAAGGAGGGAGATTGCTAGTAAAGTGGCTGGAATGGCGAACCCGGGCACAAGCAGATGAGAAATGAGGTGCGTTTTAGAAACCTATCCCCATCACACGGTGTACCATCTTCTGGGTATCTCATGCATGTTTTCGATGTAGGAAGATGCCCTTGAACCTGGAGATTTGGGACCCATGCGATGGGTACCACGCAGTATTACTTTAAAGGGTCTGCGTTTGCTCACCCAACCTCACCAAACCTCTCAGCCGCAACAGTGTCCACCCTTATGTCTCATCCAGCTGTGCGTCTAGATATGGTCAATCCAGGTTGCATCACAGCCCCTGAACGCATTGTGTAAGAATTTCTCTCTCTTTCACTGTCTTTGTTTCATGGGTTTTTCAAAATAATTTATTTTTATAATGGGGTTTAGCTGCTTTTCACTGCTGTGTTTATGCCGCTTTTTACCCACTTGACACACTAACAGAGAGATATCAATACATAGGTTTTAAGATTATTACTAGTCAGATATATTCTTGTGTGGTGAATAGGGCGTGTTGAGTCCAGTTCTCTGAGCAAGGAGTAGGTCTTGTCTATTACATATTGGGTTTATGGAACGGTATCTGAGCTAATTTGAATCCCTTGTTTTATGTATCACCCCACCTCACCTTTCCCGTTAAGCAGCCATAGTGTGTTTTCTGCATGTGTGACTCTGTTCTGTTTTGTAATTCAGTTCAAGTGTAACGGTTTTTACATTCCCTCTATAAGTGATACCTTATGAGAAGTGTCCTTTTCTGTGTGACTTATTTCACTTAGAGTCGTCGTACCTAAATCCACTCATCATGCTGCTACTAGCCTTATGACATTGATTTCACGGCTGAGTGATATTCCATTGTACATAAGGACCACAACTTCTTTATCCATTTTTCTCTTTCCTGGGATATTGAAGGTGGAATGAAGTGGAGGTCCTTGTCAACAGAGCAGCCCTAAACTTTGGGGTGCTTGTGTCTTGCTGATTTTTAATTTTCCCAATTTATAACCCCATGAGTGGAAGTGCCCTATGCTCTCTAAGCTTTGTTTTTTAGATGTTTCAGGACTCACCGTACGCTTCTCCAGAGTGGCTGTTGGCAATTTACATCCCGCCCATCAGTGTAGCAAGGCTCCCATTTCTCCATGGCCTGTCCTGCATTTCTGGTTTTGACACTTTATTCAGCATGGCCTTTTTAACCGATGGGAAGCGAGACATCTTTGTAACGCTGATTTGCCTTTCCATGTTGCTTGGTTGGCCAAAAAGGGCGTATGCGTTTTTTCCTGAATATATTCAGGAAAAAACGCATACGCCCTTTTTGGCCAAGGGCATCATTGTCAACGTTTTGCCGCTTTTCATGTGCTTTAAAGGCGATTCGAATCTACCTCCTGAAATCTGTTTCCTGCAATTCTGCCTTGATTTCAAATCCTCTTCTTTGCCTTCCCTCAATATATTTGTGGACGAGAGTTATCATTTATAACTCTGCAGGTTTGTGAATTGCAGTTCCCTGAACCTCCATTTTGCAACTCGCTTTTTAGGGAGCTGGCCGCAAAAGCGCAGGATGCCTTCAGGCCCTGTTCTGGTTCCGGGGGCAGGCTGAGCCTGTGGTTAATTCTTCTTCCTGATGGGAAAATAGAGTGACCTGTGCCTGTCCCAACACCAAGAGCTAGTCTCTCATTGGTTCCACGTCTTCCCGTTCACCCTCAGGACAAATTGCAACCTGTACGGAGCAGGAAGTTAAAGGTGCTGATGCTCCAAGTAGGGAGATTGCTAGTAAAGTGGCTGGAATAGCGAACCCGGGCACAAGGAGATGAGAAATGAGATGCGTTTTAGAAACCTTTCCACATCACACGGTGTACCATCTTCTGGGTTTCTCATGCATGTTTTCGATGTAGGAAGATGCCCTTGAACCTGGAGATTTGGGACCCATGCGATGGGTACCACGCAGTATTACTTTAAAGGGTCTGCGTTTGCTCACCCAACCTCACCAAACCTCTCAGCCGCAACAGTGTCCACCCTTATGTCTCATCCAGCTGTGGGTCTAGATATGGTCAATCCAGGTTGCATCACAGCCCGTGAACGCATTGTGTAAGAATTCCTCTCTCTTTCACTGTCTTTGTTTCATGGGTTTTTCAAAGTAATTTATTTTTATAATGGGGTTTAGCTGCTTTTCACTGCTGTGTTTATGCCGCTTTTTACCCACTTGACACACTAACAGAGACATATCAATACATAGGTTTTAAGATTATTACTAGTGAGATATATTCTTGTGCGGTGAATAGGGCGTGTTGAGTCCAGTTCTCTGAGCAAGGAGTAGGTCTTGTCTATTACATATTGGGTTTATGGAACGGTATCTGAGCTAATTTGAAACCCTTGTTTTATGTATCACCCCACCTCACCTTTCCCGTGAAGCAGCCATAGTGTGTTTTCTGCATGTGTGACTCTGTTCTGTTTTGTAATTCAGTTCAAGTGTAACGGTTTTTACATTCCCTCTATAAGTGATACCTTATGAGAAGTGTCCTTTGCTGTGTGACTTATTTCACTTAGAGTCGTCGTACCTAAATCCACTCATCATGCTGCTACTAGCCTTATGACATTGATTTCACGGCTGAGTGATATTCCATTGTACATAAGGACCACAACTTCTTTATCCATTTTTCTCTTTCCTGGGATATTGAAGGTGGAATGAAGTGGAGGTCCTTGTCAACAGAGCAGCCCTAAACTTTGGGGTGCTTGTGTCTTGCTGATTTTTCATTTTCCCAATTTATACCCCCATGAGTGGAAGTGCCCTATGCTCTCTAAGCTTTGCTTTTTAGACGTTTCAGGACTCACCGTACACTTCTCCAGAGTGGCTGTTGACAATTTACATCCCGCCCATCAGTGTAGCAAGGCTCCCATTTCTCCATGGCCTGTCCTGCATTTCTGGTTTTGACACTTTTTTCAGCATGGCCCTTTTGACCGATGGGAAGCGAGACATCTTTGTAGCGCTGATTTGCCTTTCCAGGTTGCTTGGTTGGCCAAAAAGGGCGTATGCGTTTTTTCCTGAATATATTCAGGAAAAAACGCATACGCCCTTTTTGGCCAAGGGCATCATTGTCAACGTTTTGCCGCTTTTCATGTGCTTTATAGGCGATTCGAATCTACCTCCTGAAATCTGTTTCCTGCAATTCTGCCTTGATTTCAAATCCTCTTCTTTGCCTTCCCTCAATATATTTGTGGATGAGAGTTATCATTTATAAGTCTGCAGGTTTGTGAATTGCAGTGCCCTGAACCTCCATTTTACAACTCGCTTTTTAGGGAGCTGGCCGCAAAAGCGCAGGATGGCTTCAGGCCCTGTTCTGGTTCCGGGGGGCAGGCTGAGCCTGTGGTTAATTCTTCTTCCTGATGGGAAAATAGAGTGACCTGTGCCTGTCCCAACACCAAGAGCTAGTCTTTCATTGGTTCCACGTCTTCCCGTTCATCCTCAGTACAAATTGCAACCTGTACGGAACAGGAGGTTAAAGGTGCTGATGCTCCAAGGAGGGAGATTGCTAGTAAAGTGGCTGGAATGGCGAACCCGGGCACAAGCAGATGAGAAATGAGGTGCGTTTTAGAAACCTTTCCCCATCACACGGTGTACCATCTTCTGGGTATCTCATGCATGTTTTCGATGTAGGAAGATGCCCTTGAACCTGGAGATTTGGGACCCATGCGATGGGTACCACGCAGTATTACTTTAAAGGGTCTGCGTTTGCTCACCCAACCTCACCAAACCTCTCAGCCGCAACAGTGTCCACCCTTATGTCTCATCCAGCTGTGGGTCTAGATATGGTCAATCCAGGTTGCATCACAGCCCGTGAACGCATTGTGTAAGAATTCCTCTCTCTTTCACTGTCTTTGTTTCATGGGTTTTTCAAAGTAATTTATTTTTATAATGGGGTTTAGCTGCTTTTCACTGCTGTGTTTATGCCGCTTTTTACCCACTTGACACACTAACAGAGACATATCAATACATAGGTTTTAAGATTATTACTAGTGACATATATTCTTGTGCGGTGAATAGGGCGTGTTGAGTCCAGTTCTCTGAGCAAGGAGTAGGTCTTGTCTATTACATATTGGGTTTATGGAACGGTATCTGAGCTAATTTGAAACCCTTGTTTTATGTATCACCCCACCTCACCTTTCCCGTTAAGCAGCCATAGTGTGTTTTCTGCATGTGTGACTCTGTTCTGTTTTGTAATTCAGTTCAAGTGTAACGGTTTTTACATTCCCTCTATAAGTGATACCTTATGAGAAGTGTCCTTTGCTGTGTGACTTATTTCACTTAGAGTCGTCGTACCTAAATCCACTCATCATGCTGCTACTAGCCTTATGACATTGATTTCACGGCTGAGTGATATTCCATTGTACATAAGGACCACAACTTCTTTATCCATTTTTCTCTTTCCTGGGATATTGAAGGTGGAATGAAGTGGAGGTCCTTGTCAACAGAGCAGCCCTAAACTTTGGGGTGCTTGTGTCTTGCTGATTTTTCATTTTCCCAATTTATACCCCCATGAGTGGAAGTGCCCTATGCTCTCTAAGCTTTGCTTTTTAGACGTTTCAGGACTCACCGTACACTTCTCCAGAGTGGCTGTTGACAATTTACATCCCGCCCATCAGTGTAGCAAGGCTCCCATTTCTCCATGGCCTGTCCTGCATTTCTGGTTTTGACACTTTTTTCAGCATGGCCCTTTTGACCGATGGGAAGCGAGACATCTTTGTAGCGCTGATTTGCCTTTCCAGGTTGCTTGGTTGGCCAAAAAGGGCGTATGCGTTTTTTCCTGAATATATTCAGGAAAAAACGCATACGCCCTTTTTGGCCAAGGGCATCATTGTCAACGTTTTGCCGCTTTTCATGTGCTTTATAGGCGATTCGAATCTACCTCCTGAAATCTGTTTCCTGCAATTCTGCCTTGATTTCAAATCCTCTTCTTTGCCTTCCCTCAATATATTTGTGGATGAGAGTTATCATTTATAAGTCTGCAGGTTTGTGAATTGCAGTGCCCTGAACCTCCATTTTACAACTCGCTTTTTAGGGAGCTGGCCGCAAAAGCGCAGGATGGCTTCAGGCCCTGTTCTGGTTCCGGGGGGCAGGCTGAGCCTGTGGTTAATTCTTCTTCCTGATGGGAAAATAGAGTGACCTGTGCCTGTCCCAACACCAAGAGCTAGTCTTTCATTGGTTCCACGTCTTCCCGTTCATCCTCAGTACAAATTGCAACCTGTACGGAACAGGAGGTTAAAGGTGCTGATGCTCCAAGGAGGGAGATTGCTAGTAAAGTGGCTGGAATGGCGAACCCGGGCACAAGCAGATGAGAAATGAGGTGCGTTTTAGAAACCTTTCCCCATCACACGGTGTACCATCTTCTGGGTATCTCATGCATGTTTTCGATGTAGGAAGATGACCTTGAACCTGGAGATTTGGGACCCATGCGATGGGTACCACGCAGTATTACTTTAAAGGGTCTGCGTTTGCTCACCCAACCTCACCAAACCTCTCAGCCGCAACAGTGTCCACCCTTAGGTCTCATCCAGCTGTGGGTCTAGATATGGTCAATACAGGTTGCATCACAGCCCCTGAACGCATTGTGTAAGAATTTCGCTCTCTTTCACTGTCTTTGTTTCATGGGTTTTTCAAAATAATTTATTTTTATAATGGGGTTTAGCTGCTTTTCACTGCTGTGTTTATGCCGCTTTTTACCCACTTGACACACTAACAGAGAGATATCAATACATAGGTTTTAAGATTATTACTAGTCAGATATATTCTTGTGTGGTGAATAGGGCGTGTTGAGTCCAGTTCTCTGAGCAAGGAGTAGGTCTTGTCTATTACATATTGGGTTTATGGAACGGTATCTGAGCTAATTTGAATCCCTTGTTTTATGTATCACCCCACCTCACCTTTCCCGTTAAGCAGCCATAGTGTGTTTTCTGCATGTGTGACTCTGTTCTGTTTTCTGATTCAGTTCAAGTGTAATGGTTTTTACATTCCCTCTATAAGTGATACCTTATGAGAAGTGTCCTTTTCTGTGTGACTTATTTCACTTAGAATCGTTGTACCTAAATCCACTCATCATGCTGCTACTAGTCTTATGACATTGATTTCATGGCTGAGTGATATTCCATTGTACATAAGGACCACAACTTCTTTATCCATTTTTCTCTTTCCTGGGATATTGAAGGTGGAATGAAGTGGAGGTCCTTGTCAACAGAGCAGCCCTAAACTTTGGGGTGCTTGTGTCTTGCTGATTTTTAATTTTCCCAATTTATAACCCCATGAGTGGAAGTGCCCTATGCTCTCTAAGCTTTGTTTTTTAGATGTTTCAGGACTCACCGTACGCTTCTCCAGAGTGGCTGTTGGCAATTTACATCCCGCCCATCAGTGTAGCAAGGCTCCCATTTCTCCATGGCCTGTCCTGCATTTCTGGTTTTGACACTTTATTCAGCATGGCCTTTTTAACCGATGGGAAGCGAGACATCTTTTAACGCTGATTTGCCTTTCCATGTTGCTTGGTTGGCCAAAAAGGGCGTATGCGTTTTTTCCTGAATATATTCAGGAAAAAACGCATACGCCCTTTTTGGCCAAGGGCATCATTGTCAACGTTTTGCCGCTTTTCATGTGCTTTAAAGGCGATTCGAATCTACCTCCTGAAATCTGTTTCCTGCAATTCTGCCTTGATTTCAAATCCTCTTCTTTGCCTTCCCTCAATATATTTGTGGACGAGAGTTATCATTTATAACTCTGCAGGTTTGTGAATTGCAGTTCCCTGAACCTCCATTTTGCAACTCGCTTTTTAGGGAGCTGGCCGCAAAAGCGCAGGATGCCTTCAGGCCCTGTTCTGGTTCCGGGGGCAGGCTGAGCCTGTGGTTAATTCTTCTTCCTGATGGGAAAATAGAGTGACCTGTGCCTGTCCCAACACCAAGAGCTAGTCTCTCATTGGTTCCACGTCTTCCCGTTCATCCTCAGGACAAATTGCAACCTGTACGGAGCAGGAAGTTAAAGGTGCTGATGCTCCAAGTAGGGAGATTGCTAGTAAAGTGGCTGGAATAGCGAACCCGGGCACAAGGAGATGAGAAATGAGATGCGTTTTAGAAACCTTTCCACATCACACGGTGTACCATCTTCTGGGTTTCTCATGCATGTTTTCGATGTAGGAAGATGCCCTTGAACCTGGAGATTTGGGACCCATGCGATGGGTACCACGCAGTATTACTTTAAAGGGTCTGCGTTTGCTCACCCAACCTCACCAAACCTCTCAGCCGCAACAGTGTCCACCCTTATGTCTCATCCAGCTGTGGGTCTAGATATGGTCAATCCAGGTTGCATCACAGCCCGTGAACGCATTGTGTAAGAATTTCTCTCTCTTTCACTGTCTTTGTTTCATGGGTTTTTCAAAGTAATTTATTTTTATAATGGGGTTTAGCTGCTTTTCACTGCTGTGTTTATGCCGCTTTTTACCCACTTGACACACTAACAGAGACATATCAATACATAGGTTTTAAGATTATTACTAGTCAGATATATTCTTGTGCGGTGAATAGGGCGTGTTGAGTCCAGTTCTCTGAGCAAGGAGTAGGTCTTGTCTATTACATATTGGGTTTATGGAACGGTATCTGAGCTAATTTGAAACCCTTGTTTTATGTATCACCCCACCTCACCTTTCCCGTTAAGCAGCCATAGTGTGTTTTCTGCATGTGTGACTCTGTTCTGTTTTGTAATTCAGTTCAAGTGTAACGGTTTTTACATTCCCTCTATAAGTGATACCTTATGAGAAGTGTCCTTTGCTGTGTGACTTATTTCACTTAGAGTCGTCGTACCTAAATCCACTCATCATGCTGCTACTAGCCTTATGACATTGATTTCACGGCTGAGTGATATTCCATTGTACATAAGGACCACAACTTCTTTATCCATTTTTCTCTTTCCTGGGATATTGAAGGTGGAATGAAGTGGAGGTCCTTGTCAACAGAGCAGCCCTAAACTTTGGGGTGCTTGTGTCTTGCTGATTTTTCATTTTCCCAATTTATACCCCCATGAGTGGAAGTGCCCTATGCTCTCTAAGCTTTGCTTTTTAGACGTTTCAGGACTCACCGTACACTTCTCCAGAGTGGCTGTTGACAATTTACATCCCGCCCATCAGTGTAGCAAGGCTCCCATTTCTCCATGGCCTGTCCTGCATTTCTGGTTTTGACACTTTTTTCAGCATGGCCCTTTTGACCGATGGGAAGCGAGACATCTTTGTAGCGCTGATTTGCCTTTCCAGGTTGCTTGGTTGGCCAAAAAGGGCGTATGCGTTTTTTCCTGAATATATTCAGGAAAAAACGCATACGCCCTTTTTGGCCAAGGGCATCATTGTCAACGTTTTGCCGCTTTTCATGTGCTTTATAGGCGATTCGAATCTACCTCCTGAAATCTGTTTCCTGCAATTCTGCCTTGATTTCAAATCCTCTTCTTTGCCTTCCCTCAATATATTTGTGGATGAGAGTTATCATTTATAAGTCTGCAGGTTTGTGAATTGCAGTGCCCTGAACCTCCATTTTACAACTCGCTTTTTAGGGAGCTGGCCGCAAAAGCGCAGGATGGCTTCAGGCCCTGTTCTGGTTCCGGGGGGCAGGCTGAGCCTGTGGTTAATTCTTCTTCCTGATGGGAAAATAGAGTGACCTGTGCCTGTCCCAACACCAAGAGCTAGTCTTTCATTGGTTCCACGTCTTCCCGTTCATCCTCAGTACAAATTGCAACCTGTACGGAACAGGAGGTTAAAGGTGCTGATGCTCCAAGGAGGGAGATTGCTAGTAAAGTGGCTGGAATGGCGAACCCGGGCACAAGCAGATGAGAAATGAGGTGCGTTTTAGAAACCTTTCCCCATCACACGGTGTACCATCTTCTGGGTATCTCATGCATGTTTTCGATGTAGGAAGATGCCCTTGAACCTGGAGATTTGGGACCCATGCGATGGGTACCACGCAGTATTACTTTAAAGGGTCTGCGTTTGCTCACCCAACCTCACCAAACCTCTCAGCCGCAACAGTGTCCACCCTTATGTCTCATCCAGCTGTGGGTCTAGATATGGTCAATCCAGGTTGCATCACAGCCCGTGAACGCATTGTGTAAGAATTCCTCTCTCTTTCACTGTCTTTGTTTCATGGGTTTTTCAAAGTAATTTATTTTTATAATGGGGTTTAGCTGCTTTTCACTGCTGTGTTTATGCCGCTTTTTACCCACTTGACACACTAACAGAGACATATCAATACATAGGTTTTAAGATTATTACTAGTGACATATATTCTTGTGCGGTGAATAGGGCGTGTTGAGTCCAGTTCTCTGAGCAAGGAGTAGGTCTTGTCTATTACATATTGGGTTTATGGAACGGTATCTGAGCTAATTTGAAACCCTTGTTTTATGTATCACCCCACCTCACCTTTCCCGTTAAGCAGCCATAGTGTGTTTTCTGCATGTGTGACTCTGTTCTGTTTTGTAATTCAGTTCAAGTGTAACGGTTTTTACATTCCCTCTATAAGTGATACCTTATGAGAAGTGTCCTTTGCTGTGTGACTTATTTCACTTAGAGTCGTCGTACCTAAATCCACTCATCATGCTGCTACTAGCCTTATGACATTGATTTCACGGCTGAGTGATATTCCATTGTACATAAGGACCACAACTTCTTTATCCATTTTTCTCTTTCCTGGGATATTGAAGTTGGAATGAAGTGGAGGTCCTTGTCAACAGAGCAGCCCTAAACTTTGGGGTGCTTGTGTCTTGCTGATTTTTCATTTTCCCAATTTATACCCCCATGAGTGGAAGTGCCCTATGCTCTCTAAGCTTTGCTTTTTAGACGTTTCAGGACTCACCGTACACTTCTCCAGAGTGGCTGTTGACAATTTACATCCCGCCCATCAGTGTAGCAAGGCTCCCATTTCTCCATGGCCTGTCCTGCATTTCTGGTTTTGACACTTTTTTCAGCATGGCCCTTTTGACCGATGGGAAGCGAGACATCTTTGTAGCGCTGATTTGCCTTTCCAGGTTGCTTGGTTGGCCAAAAAGGGCGTATGCGTTTTTTCCTGAATATATTCAGGAAAAAACGCATACGCCCTTTTTGGCCAAGGGCATCATTGTCAACGTTTTGCCGCTTTTCATGTGCTTTATAGGCGATTCGAATCTACCTCCTGAAATCTGTTTCCTGCAATTCTGCCTTGATTTCAAATCCTCTTCTTTGCCTTCCCTCAATATATTTGTGGATGAGAGTTATCATTTATAAGTCTGCAGGTTTGTGAATTGCAGTGCCCTGAACCTCCATTTTACAACTCGCTTTTTAGGGAGCTGGCCGCAAAAGCGCAGGATGGCTTCAGGCCCTGTTCTGGTTCCGGGGGGCAGGCTGAGCCTGTGGTTAATTCTTCTTCCTGATGGGAAAATAGAGTGACCTGTGCCTGTCCCAACACCAAGAGCTAGTCTTTCATTGGTTCCACGTCTTCCCGTTCATCCTCAGTACAAATTGCAACCTGTACGGAACAGGAGGTTAAAGGTGCTGATGCTCCAAGGAGGGAGATTGCTAGTAAAGTGGCTGGAATGGCGAACCCGGGCACAAGCAGATGAGAAATGAGGTGCGTTTTAGAAACCTTTCCCCATCACACAGTGTACCATCTTCTGGGTATCTCATGCATGTTTTCGATGTAGGAAGATGACCTTGAACCTGGAGATTTGGGACCCATGCGATGGGTACCACGCAGTATTACTTTAAAGGGTCTGCGTTTGCTCACCCAACCTCACCAAACCTCTCAGCCGCAACAGTGTCCACCCTTAGGTCTCATCCAGCTGTGGGTCTAGATATGGTCAATACAGGTTGCATCACAGCCCCTGAACGCATTGTGTAAGAATTTCGCTCTCTTTCACTGTCTTTGTTTCATGGGTTTTTCAAAATAATTTATTTTTATAATGGGGTTTAGCTGCTTTTCACTGCTGTGTTTATGCCGCTTTTTACCCACTTGACACACTAACAGAGAGATATCAATACATAGGTTTTAAGATTATTACTAGTCAGATATATTCTTGTGTGGTGAATAGGGCGTGTTGAGTCCAGTTCTCTGAGCAAGGAGTAGGTCTTGTCTATTACATATTGGGTTTATGGAACGGTATCTGAGCTAATTTGAATCCCTTGTTTTATGTATCACCCCACCTCACCTTTCCCGTTAAGCAGCCATAGTGTGTTTTCTGCATGTGTGACTCTGTTCTGTTTTCTGATTCAGTTCAAGTGTAATGGTTTTTACATTCCCTCTATAAGTGATACCTTATGAGAAGTGTCCTTTTCTGTGTGACTTATTTCACTTAGAATCGTTGTACCTAAATCCACTCATCATGCTGCTACTAGTCTTATGACATTGATTTCATGGCTGAGTGATATTCCATTGTACATAAGGACCACAACTTCTTTATCCATTTTTCTCTTTCCTGGGATATTGAAGGTGGAATGAAGTGGAGGTCCTTGTCAACAGAGCAGCCCTAAACTTTGGGGTGCTTGTGTCTTGCTGATTTTTAATTTTCCCAATTTATAACCCCATGAGTGGAAGTGCCCTATGCTCTCTAAGCTTTGTTTTTTAGATGTTTCAGGACTCACCGTACGCTTCTCCAGAGTGGCTGTTGGCAATTTACATCCCGCCCATCAGTGTAGCAAGGCTCCCATTTCTCCATGGCCTGTCCTGCATTTCTGGTTTTGACACTTTATTCAGCATGGCCTTTTTAACCGATGGGAAGCGAGACATCTTTTAACGCTGATTTGCCTTTCCATGTTGCTTGGTTGGCCAAAAAGGGCGTATGCGTTTTTTCCTGAATATATTCAGGAAAAAACGCATACGCCCTTTTTGGCCAAAGGCATCATTGTCAACGTTTTGCCGCTTTTCATGTGCTTTAAAGGCGATTCGAATCTACCTCCTGAAATCTGTTTCCTGCAATTCTGCCTTGATTTCAAATCCTCTTCTTTGCCTTCCCTCAATATATTTGTGGACGAGAGTTATCATTTATAACTCTGCAGGTTTGTGAATTGCAGTTCCCTGAACCTCCATTTTGCAACTCGCTTTTTAGGGAGCTGGCCGCAAAAGCGCAGGATGCCTTCAGGCCCTGTTCTGGTTCCGGGGGCAGGCTGAGCCTGTGGTTAATTCTTCTTCCTGATGGGAAAATAGAGTGACCTGTGCCTGTCCCAACACCAAGAGCTAGTCTCTCATTGGTTCCACGTCTTCCCGTTCATCCTCAGGACAAATTGCAACCTGTACGGAGCAGGAAGTTAAAGGTGCTGATGCTCCAAGTAGGGAGATTGCTAGTAAAGTGGCTGGAATAGCGAACCCGGGCACAAGGAGATGAGAAATGAGATGCGTTTTAGAAACCTTTCCACATCACACGGTGTACCATCTTCTGGGTTTCTCATGCATGTTTTCGATGTAGGAAGATGCCCTTGAACCTGGAGATTTGGGACCCATGCGATGGGTACCACGCAGTATTACTTTAAAGGGTCTGCGTTTGCTCACCCAACCTCACCAAACCTCTCAGCCGCAACAGTGTCCACCCTTATGTCTCATCCAGCTGTGGGTCTAGATATGGTCAATCCAGGTTGCATCACAGCCCGTGAACGCATTGTGTAAGAATTTCTCTCTCTTTCACTGTCTTTGTTTCATGGGTTTTTCAAAGTAATTTATTTTTATAATGGGGTTTAGCTGCTTTTCACTGCTGTGTTTATGCCGCTTTTTACCCACTTGACACACTAACAGAGACATATCAATACATAGGTTTTAAGATTATTACTAGTCAGATATATTCTTGTGCGGTGAATAGGGCGTGTTGAGTCCAGTTCTCTGAGCAAGGAGTAGGTCTTGTCTATTACATATTGGGTTTATGGAACGGTATCTGAGCTAATTTGAAACCCTTGTTTTATGTATCACCCCACCTCACCTTTCCCGTTAAGCAGCCATAGTGTGTTTTCTGCATGTGTGACTCTGTTCTGTTTTGTAATTCAGTTCAAGTGTAACGGTTTTTACATTCCCTCTATAAGTGATACCTTATGAGAAGTGTCCTTTGCTGTGTGACTTATTTCACTTAGAGTCGTCGTACCTAAATCCACTCATCATGCTGCTACTAGCCTTATGACATTGATTTCACGGCTGAGTGATATTCCATTGTACATAAGGACCACAACTTCTTTATCCATTTTTCTCTTTCCTGGGATATTGAAGGTGGAATGAAGTGGAGGTCCTTGTCAACAGAGCAGCCCTAAACTTTGGGGTGCTTGTGTCTTGCTGATTTTTCATTTTCCCAATTTATACCCCCATGAGTGGAAGTGCCCTATGCTCTCTAAGCTTTGCTTTTTAGACGTTTCAGGACTCACCGTACACTTCTCCAGAGTGGCTGTTGACAATTTACATCCCGCCCATCAGTGTAGCAAGGCTCCCATTTCTCCATGGCCTGTCCTGCATTTCTGGTTTTGACACTTTTTTCAGCATGGCCCTTTTGACCGATGGGAAGCGAGACATCTTTGTAGCGCTGATTTGCCTTTCCAGGTTGCTTGGTTGGCCAAAAAGGGCGTATGCGTTTTTTCCTGAATATATTCAGGAAAAAACGCATACGCCCTTTTTGGCCAAGGGCATCATTGTCAACGTTTTGCCGCTTTTCATGTGCTTTAAAGGCGATTCGAATCTACCTCCTGAAATCTGTTTCCTGCAATTCTGCATTGATTTCAAATCCTCTTCTTTGCCTTCCCTCAATATATTTGTGGATGAGAGTTATCATTTATAACTCTGCAGGTTTGTGAATTGCAGTGCCCTGAACCTCCATTTTACAACTCGCTCTTTAGGGAGCTGGCCGCAAAAGTGCAGGATGGCTTAAGGCCCTGTTCTGGTTCCGGGCGGCAGGCTGAGCCTGTGGTTAATTCTTCTTCCTGATGGGAAAATAGAGTGACCTGTGACTGTCCCAACACCAAGAGCTAGTCTTTCATTGGTTCCACGTCTTCCCGTTCATCCTCAGTACAAATTGCAACCTGTACGGAACAGGAGGTTAAAGGTGCTGATGCTCCAAGGAGGGAGATTGCTAGTAAAGTGGCTGGAATGGCGAACCCGGGCACAAGCAGATGAGAAATGAGGTGCGTTTTAGAAACCTTTCCCCATCACACGGTGTACCATCTTCTGGGTATCTCATGCATGTTTTCGATGTAGGAAGATGCCCTTGAACCTGGAGATTTGGGACCCATGCAATGGGTACCACGCAGTAATACTTTAAAGGGTCTGCGTTTGCTCACCCAACCTCACCAAACCTCTCAGCCGCAACAGTGTCCACCCTTATGTCTCATCCAGCTGTGGGTCTAGATATGGTCAATCCAGGTTGCATCACAGCCCCTGAACGCATTGTGTAAGAATTCCTCTCTCTTTCACTGTCTTTGTTTCATGGGTTTTTCAAAGTAATTTATTTTTATAATGGGGTTTAGCTGCTTTTCACTGCTGTGTTTATGCCGCTTTTTACCCACTTGACACACTAACAGAGAGATATCAATACATAGGTTTTAAGATTATTACTAGTCAGATACATTCTTGTGCGGTGAATAGGGCGTGTTGAGTCCAGTTCTCTGAGCAAGGAGTAGGTCTTGTCTATTACATATTGGGTTTATGGAACGGTATCTGAGCTAATTTGAAACCCTTGTTTTATGTATCACCCCACCTCACCTTTCCCGTTAAGCAGCCATAGTGTGTTTTCTGCATGTGTGACTCTGTTCTGTTTTGTAATTCAGTTCAAGTGTAACGGTTTTTACATTCCCTCTATAAGTGATACCTTATGAGAAGTGTCCTTTGCTGTGTGACTTATTTCACTTAGAGTCGTCGTACCTAAATCCACTCATCATGCTGCTACTAGCCTTATGACATTGATTTCACGGCTGAGTGATATTCCATTGTACATAAGGACCACAACTTCTTTATCCATTTTTCTCTTTCCTGGGATATTGAAGGTGGAATGAAGTGGAGGTCCTTGTCAACAGAGCAGCCCTAAACTTTGGGGTGCTTGTGTCTTGCTGATTTTTCATTTTCCCAATTTATACCCCCATGAGTGGAAGTGCCCTATGCTCTCTAAGCTTTGCTTTTTAGACGTTTCAGGACTCACCGTACACTTCTCCAGAGTGGCTGTTGACAATTTACATCCCGCCCATCAGTGTAGCAAGGCTCCCATTTCTCCATGGCCTGTCCTGCATTTCTGGTTTTGACACTTTTTTCAGCATGGCCCTTTTGACCAATGGGAAGCGAGACATCTTTGTAGCGCTGATTTGCCTTTCCAGGTTGCTTGGTTGGCCAAAAAGGGCGTATGCGTTTTTTCCTGAATATATTCAGGAAAAAACGCATACGCCCTTTTTGGCCAAGGGCATCATTGTCAACGTTTTGCCGCTTTTCATGTGCTTTAAAGGCGATTCGAATCTACCTCCTGAAATCTGTTTCCTGCAATTCTGCCTTGATTTCAAATCCTCTTCTTTACCTTCCCTCAATATATTTGTGGATGAGAGTTATCATTTATAACTCTGCAGGTTTGTGAATTGCAGTGCCCTGAACCTCCATTTTACAACTCGCTTTTTAGGGAGCTGGCCGCAAAAGCGCAGGATGGCTTCAGGCCCTGTTCTGGTTCCGGGGGGCAGGCTGAGCCTGTGGTTAATTCTTCTTCCTGATGGGAAAATAGAGTGACCTGTGCCTGTCCCAACACCAAGAGCTAGTCTTTCATTGGTTCCACGTCTTCCCGTTCATCCTCAGTACAAATTGCAACCTGTACGGAACAGGAGGTTAAAGGTGCTGATGCTCCAAGGAGGGAGATTGCTAGTAAAGTGGCTGGAATGGCGAACCCGGGCACAAGCAGATGAGAAATGAGGTGCGTTTTAGAAACCTTTCCCCATCACACGGTGTACCATCTTCTGGGTATCTCATGCATGTTTTCGATGTAGGAAGATGCCCTTGAACCTGGAGATTTGGGACCCATGCGATGGGTACCATGCAGTATTACTTTAAAGGGTCTGCGTTTGCTCACCCAACCTCACCAAACCTCTCAGCCCCAAGAGTGTCCACCCTTATGTCTCATCCAGCTGTGGGTCTAGATATGGTCAATCCAGGTTGCATCACAGCCCCTGAACGCATTGTGTAAGAATTTCTATCTCTTTCACTGTCTTTGTTTCATGGGTTTTTCAAAGTAATTTATTTTTATAATGGGGTTTAGCTGCTTTTCACTGCTGTGTTTATGCCGCTTTACACCCACTTGACACACTAACAGAGAGATATCAATACATAAGTTTTAAGATTATTACTAGTCAGATATATTCTTGTGCGGTGAATAGGGCGTGTTGAGTCCAGTTTTCTGAGCAAGGAGTAGGTCTTGTCTATTACATATTGGTTTTATGGAACGGTATCTGAGCTAATTTGAAACCCTTGTTTTATGTATCACCCCACCTCACCTTTCCCGTTAAGCAGCCATAGTGTGTTTTCTGCATGTGTGACTCTGTTCTGTTTTGTAATTCAGTTCAAGTGTAACGGTTTTTACATTCCCTCTATCAGTGATACCTTATGAGAAGTGTCCTTTTCTGTGTGACTTATTTCACTTAGAGTCGTTGTACCTAAATCCACTCATCATGCTGCTACTAGCCTTATGACATTGATTTCACGGCTGAGTGATATTCCATTGTACATAAGGACCACAACTTCTTTATCCATTTTTCTCTTTCCTGGGATATTGAAGGTGGAATGAAGTGGAGGTCCTTGTCAACAGAGCAGCCCTAAACTTTGGGGTGCTTGTGTCTTGCTGATTTTTCATTTTCCCAATTTATACCCCCATGAGTGGAAGTGCCCTATGCTCTCTAAGCTTTGCTTTTTAGACGTTTCAGGACTCACCGTACACTTCTCCAGAGTGGCTGTTGACAATTTACATCCCGCCCATCAGTGTAGCAAGGCTCCCATTTCTCCATGGCCTGTCCTGCATTTCTGGTTTTGACACTTTTTTCAGCATGGCCCTTTTAACCGATGGGAAGCGAGACTTCTTTGTAGCGCTGATTTGCCTTTCCAGGTTGCTTGGTTGGCCAAAAAGGGCGTATGCGTTTTTTCCTGAATATATTCAGGAAAAAACGCATACGCCCTTTTTGGCCAAGGGCATCATTGTCAACGTTTTGCCGCTTTTCATGTGCTTTAAAGGCGATTCGAATCTACCTCCTGAAATCTGTTTCCTGCAATTCTGCCTTGATTTCAAATCCTCTTCTTTGCCTTCCCTCAATATATTTGTGGATGAGAGTTATCATTTATAACTCTGCAGGTTTGTGAATTGCAGTGCCCTGAACCTCCATTTTACAACTCGCTTTTTAGGGAGCTGGCCGCAAAAGCGCAGGATGGCTTCAGGCCCTGTTCTGGTTCCGGGGGGCAGGCTGAGCCTGTGGTTAATTCTTCTTCCTGATGGGAAAATAGAGTGACCTGTGCCTGTCCCAACACCAAGAGCTAGTCTTTCATTGGTTCCACGTCTTCCCGTTCATCCTCAGTACAAATTGCAACCTGTACGGAACAGGAGGTTAAAGGTGCTGATGCTCCAAGGAGGGAGATTGCTAGTAAAGTGGCTGGAATGGCGAACCCGGGCATAAGCAGATGAGAAATGAGGTGCGTTTTAGAAACCTTTCCCCATCACACGGTGTACCATCTTCTGGGTATCTCATGCATGTTTTCGATGTAGGAAGATGCCCTTGAACCTGGAGATTTGGGACCCATGCGATGGGTACCACGCAGTAATACTTTAAAGGGTCTGCGTTTGCTCACCCAACCTCACCAAACCTCTCAGCCGCAACAGTGTCCACCCTTATGTCTCATCCAGCTGTGGGTCTAGATATGGTCAATCCAGGTTGCATCACAGCCCCTGAACGCGTTGTGTAAGAATTTCGCTCTCTTTCACTGTCTTTGTTTCACGGGTTTTTCAAAGTAATTTATTTTTATAATGGGGTTTAGCTGCTTTTCACTGCTGTGTTTATGCCGCTTTACACCCACTTGACACACTAACAGAGAGATATCAATACATAGGTTTTAAGATTATTACTAGTCAGATATATTCTTGTGCGGTGAATAGGGTGTGTTGAGTCCAGTTCTCTGAGCAAGGAGTAGGTCTTGTCTATTACATATTGGTTTTATGGAACGGTATCTGAGCTAATTTGAAACCCTTGTTTTATGTATCACCCCACCTCACCTTTCCCGTTAAGCAGCCATAGTGTGTTTTCTGCATGTGTGACTCTGTTCTGTTTTGTAATTCAGTTCAAGTGTAACGGTTTTTACATTCCCTCTATCAGTGATACCTTATGAGAAGTGTCCTTTTCTGTGTGACTTATTTCACTTAGAGTCGTTGTACCTAAATCCACTCATCATGCTGCTACAAGCCTTATGACATTGATTTCACGGCTGAGTGATATTCCATTGTACATAAGGACCACAACTTCTTTATCCATTTTTCTCTTTCCTGGGATATTGAAGGTGGAATGAAGTGGAGGTCCTTGTCAACAGAGCAGCCCTAAACTTTGGGGTGCTTGTGTCTTGCTGATTTTTCATTTTCCCAATTTATACCCCCATGAGTGGAAGTGCCCTATGCTCTCTAAGCTTTGCTTTTTAGACGTTTCAGGACTCACCGTACACTTCTCCAGAGTGGCTGTTGACAATTTACATCCCGCCCATCAGTGTAGCAAGGCTCCCATTTCTCCATGGCCTGTCCTGCATTTCTGGTTTTGACACTTTTTTCAGCATGGCCCTTTTAACCGATGGGAAGCGAGACTTCTTTGTAGCGCTGATTTGCCTTTCCAGGTTGCTTGGTTGGCCAAAAAGGGCGTATGCGTTTTTTCCTGAATATATTCAGGAAAAAACGCATACGCCCTTTTTGGCCAAGGGCATCATTGTCAACGTTTTGCCGCTTTTCATGTGCTTTAAAGGCGATTCGAATCTACCTCCTGAAATCTGTTTCCTGCAATTCTGCCTTGATTTCAAATCCTCTTCTTTGCCTTCCCTCAATATATTTGTGGATGAGAGTTATCATTTATAACTCTGCAGGTTTGTGAATTGCAGTGCCCTGAACCTCCATTTTACAACTCGCTTTTTAGGGAGCTGGCCGCAAAAGCGCAGGATGGCTTCAGGCCCTGTTCTGGTTCCGGGGGGCAGGCTGAGCCTGTGGTTAATTCTTCTTCCTGATGGGAAAATAGAGTGACCTGTGCCTGTCCCAACACCAAGAGCTAGTCTTTCATTGGTTCCACGTCTTCCCGTTCATCCTCAGTACAAATTGCAACCTGTACGGAACAGGAGGTTAAAGGTGCTGATGCTCCAAGGAGGGAGATTGCTAGTAAAGTGGCTGGAATGGCGAACCCGGGCACAAGCAGATGAGAAATGAGGTGCGTTTTAGAAACCTTTCCCCATCACACGGTGTACCATCTTCTGGGTATCTCATGCATGTTTTCGATGTAGGAAGATGCCCTTGAACCTGGAGATTTGGGACCCATGCGATGGGTACCACGCAGTAATACTTTAAAGGGTCTGCGTTTGCTCACCCAACCTCACCAAACCTCTCAGCCGCAACAGTGTCCACCCTTATGTCTCATCCAGCTGTGGGTCTAGATATGGTCAATCCAGGTTGCATCACAGCCCCTGAACGCATTGTGTAAGAATTTCGCTCTCTTTCACTGTCTTTGTTTCACGGGTTTTTCAAAGTAATTTATTTTTATAATGGGGTTTAGCTGCTTTTCACTGCTGTGTTTATGCCGCTTTACACCCACTTGACACACTAACAGAGAGATATCAATACATAGGTTTTAAGATTATTACTAGTCAGATATATTCTTGTGCGGTGAATAGGGTGTGTTGAGTCCAGTTCTCTGAGCAAGGAGTAGGTCTTGTCTATTACATATTGGTTTTATGGAACGGTATCTGAGCTAATTTGAAACCCTTGTTTTATGTATCACCCCACCTCACCTTTCCCGTTAAGCAGCCATAGTGTGTTTTCTGCATGTGTGACTCTGTTCTGTTTTGTAATTCAGTTCAAGTGTAACGGTTTTTACATTCCCTCTATCAGTGATACCTTATGAGAAGTGTCCTTTTCTGTGTGACTTATTTCACTTAGAGTCGTCGTACCTAAATCCACTCATCATGCTGCTACTAGCCTTATGACATTGATTTCATGGCTGAGTGATATTCCATTGTACATAAGGACCACAACTTCTTTATCCATTTTTCTCTTTCCTGGGATATTGAAGGTGGAATGAAGTGGAGGTCCTTGTCAACAGAGCAGCCCTAAACTTTGGGGTGCTTGTGTCTTGCTGATTTTTCATTTTCCCAATTTATACCCCCATGAGTGGAAGTGCCCTATGCTCTCTAAGCTTTGCTTTTTAGACGTTTCAGGACTCACCGTACACTTCTCCAGAGTGGCTGTTGACAATTTACATCCCGCCCATCAGTGTAGCAAGGCTCCCATTTCTCCATGGCCTGTCCTGCATTTCTGGTTTTGACACTTTTTTCAGCATGGCCCTTTTGACCGATGGGAAGCGAGACATCTTTGTAGCGCTGATTTGCCTTTCCAGGTTGCTTGGTTGGCCAAAAAGGGCGTATGCGTTTTTTCCTGAATATATTCAGGAAAAAACGCATACGCCCTTTTTGGCCAAGGGCATCATTGTCAACGTTTTGCCGCTTTTCATGTGCTTTAAAGGCGATTCGAATCTACCTCCTGAAATCTGTTTCCTGCAATTCTGCCTTGATTTCAAATCCTCTTCTTTGCCTTCCCTCAATATATTTGTGGATGAGAGTTATCATTTATAACTCTGCAGGTTTGTGAATTGCAGTGCCCTGAACCTCCATTTTACAACTCGCTTTTTAGGGAGCTGGCCGCAAAAGCGCAGGATGGCTTCAGGCCCTGTTCTGGTTCCGGGGGGCAGGCTGAGCCTGTGGTTAATTCTTCTTCCTGATGGGAAAATAGAGTGACCTGTGCCTGTCCCAACACCAAGAGCTAGTCTTTCATTGGTTCCACGTCTTCCCGTTCATCCTCAGTACAAATTGCAACCTGTACGGAACAGGAGGTTAAAGGTGCTGATGCTCCAAGGAGGGAGATTGCTAGTAAAGTGGCTGGAATGGCGAACCCGGGCACAAGCAGATGAGAAATGAGGTGCGTTTTAGAAACCTTTCCCCATCACACGGTGTACCATCTTCTGGGTATCTCATGCATGTTTTCGATGTAGGAAGATGACCTTGAACCTGGAGATTTGGGACCCATGCGATGGGTACCACGCAGTATTACTTTAAAGGGTCTGCGTTTGCTCACCCAACCTCACCAAACCTCTCAGCCGCAACAGTGTCCACCCTTATGTCTCATCCAGCTGTGCGTCTAGATATGGTCAATCCAGGTTGCATCACAGCCCCTGAACGCATTGTGTAAGAATTTCTCTCTCTTTCACTGTCTTTGTTTCATGGGTTTTTCAAAATAATTTATTTTTATAATGGGGTTTAGCTGCTTTTCACTGCTGTGTTTATGCCGCTTTTTACCCACTTGACACACTAACAGAGAGATATCAATACATAGGTTTTAAGATTATTACTAGTCAGATATATTCTTGTGTGGTGAATAGGGCGTGTTGAGTCCAGTTCTCTGAGCAAGGAGTAGGTCTTGTCTATTACATATTGGGTTTATGGAACGGTATCTGAGCTAATTTGAATCCCTTGTTTTATGTATCACCCCACCTCACCTTTCCCGTTAAGCAGCCATAGTGTGTTTTCTGCATGTGTGACTCTGTTCTGTTTTGTAATTCAGTTGAAGTGTAACGGTTTTTACATTCCCTCTATAAGTGATACCTTATGAGAAGTGTCCTTTTCTGTGTGACTTATTTCACTTAGAGTCGTCGTACCTAAATCCACTCATCATGCTGCTACTAGCCTTATGACATTGATTTCACGGCTGAGTGATATTCCATTGTACATAAGGACCACAACTTCTTTATCCATTTTTCTCTTTCCTGGGATATTGAAGGTGGAATGAAGTGGAGGTCCTGGTCAACAGAGCAGCCCTAAACTTTGGGGTGCTTGTGTCTTGCTGATTTTTAATTTTCCCAATTTATAACCCCATGAGTGGAAGTGCCCTATGCTCTCTAAGCTTTGTTTTTTAGATGTTTCAGGACTCACCGTACGCTTCTCCAGAGTGGCTGTTGGCAATTTACATCCCGCCCATCAGTGTAGCAAGGCTCCCATTTCTCCATGGCCTGTCCTGCATTTCTGGTTTTGACACTTTATTCAGCATGGCCTTTTTAACCGATGGGAAGCGAGACATCTTTGTAACGCTGATTTGCCTTTCCATGTTGCTTGGTTGGCCAAAAAGGGCGTATGCGTTTTTTCCTGAATATATTCAGGAAAAAACGCATACGCCCTTTTTGGCCAAGGGCATCATTGTCAACGTTTTGCCGCTTTTCATGTGCTTTAAAGGCGATTCGAATCTACCTCCTGAAATCTGTTTCCTGCAATTCTGCCTTGATTTCAAATCCTCTTCTTTGCCTTCCCTCAATATATTTGTGGACGAGAGTTATCATTTATAACTCTGCAGGTTTGTGAATTGCAGTTCCCTGAACCTCCATTTTGCAACTCGCTTTTTAGGGAGCTGGCCGCAAATGCGCAGGATGCCTTCAGGCCCTGTTCTGGTTCCGGGGGCAGGCTGAGCCTGTGGTTAATTCTTCTTCCTGATGGGAAAATAGAGTGACCTGTGCCTGTCCCAACACCAAGAGCTAGTCTCTCATTGGTTCCACGTCTTCCCGTTCACCCTCAGGACAAATTGCAACCTGTACGGAGCAGGAAGTTAAAGGTGCTGATGCTCCAAGTAGGGAGATTGCTAGTAAAGTGGCTGGAATAGCGAACCCGGGCACAAGGAGATGAGAAATGAGATGCGTTTTAGAAACCTTTCCACATCACACGGTGTACCATCTTCTGGGTTTCTCATGCATGTTTTCGATGTAGGAAGATGCCCTTGAACCTGGAGATTTGGGACCCATGCGATGGGTACCACGCAGTATTACTTTAAAGGGTCTGCGTTTGCTCACCCAACCTCACCAAACCTCTCAGCCGCAACAGTGTCCACCCTTATGTCTCATCCAGCTGTGGGTCTAGATATGGTCAATCCAGGTTGCATCACAGCCCCTGAACGCATTGTGTAAGAATTTCTCTCTCTTTCACTGTCTTTGTTTCATGGGTTTTTCAAAGTAATTTATTTTTATAATGGGGTTTAGCTGCTTTTCACTGCTGTGTTTATGCCGCTTTTTACCCACTTGACACACTAACAGAGACATATCAATACATAGGTTTTAAGATTATTACTAGTGAGATATATTCTTGTGCGGTGAATAGGGCGTGTTGAGTCCAGTTCTCTGAGCAAGGAGTAGGTCTTGTCTATTACATATTGGGTTTATGGAACGGTATCTGAGCTAATTTGAAACCCTTGTTTTATGTATCACCCCACCTCACCTTTCCCGTTAAGCAGCCATAGTGTGTTTTCTGCATGTGTGACTCTGTTCTGTTTTGTAATTCAGTTCAAGTGTAACGGTTTTTACATTCCCTCTATAAGTGATACCTTATGAGAAGTGTCCTTTGCTGTGTGACTTATTTCACTTAGAGTCGTCGTACCTAAATCCACTCATCATGCTGCTACTAGCCTTATGACATTGATTTCACGGCTGAGTGATATTCCATTGTACATAAGGACCACAACTTCTTTATCCATTTTTCTCTTTCCTGGGATATTGAAGGTGGAATGAAGTGGAGGTCCTTGTCAACAGAGCAGCCCTAAACTTTGGGGTGCTTGTGTCTTGCTGATTTTTCATTTTCCCAATTTATACCCCCATGAGTGGAAGTGCCCTATGCTCTCTAAGCTTTGCTTTTTAGACGTTTCAGGACTCACCGTACACTTCTCCAGAGTGGCTGTTGACAATTTACATCCCGCCCATCAGTGTGGCAAGGCTCCCATTTCTCCATGGCCTGTCCTGCATTTCTGGTTTTGACACTTTTTTCAGCATGGCCCTTTTGACCGATGGGAAGCGAGACATCTTTGTAGCGCTGATTTGCCTTTCCAGGTTGCTTGGTTGGCCAAAAAGGGCGTATGCGTTTTTTCCTGAATATATTCAGGAAAAAACGCATACGCCCTTTTTGGCCAAGGGCATCATTGTCAACGTTTTGCCGCTTTTCATGTGCTTTATAGGCGATTCGAATCTACCTCCTGAAATCTGTTTCCTGCAATTCTGCCTTGATTTCAAATCCTCTTCTTTGCCTTCCCTCAATATATTTGTGGATGAGAGTTATCATTTATAAGTCTGCAGGTTTGTGAATTGCAGTGCCCTGAACCTCCATTTTACAACTCGCTTTTTAGGGAGCTGGCCGCAAAAGCGCAGGATGGCTTCAGGCCCTGTTCTGGTTCCGGGGGGCAGGCTGAGCCTGTGGTTAATTCTTCTTCCTGATGGGAAAATAGAGTGACCTGTGCCTGTCCCAACACCAAGAGCTAGTCTTTCATTGGTTCCACGTCTTCCCGTTCATCCTCAGTACAAATTGCAACCTGTACGGAACAGGAGGTTAAAGGTGCTGATGCTCCAAGGAGGGAGATTGCTAGTAAAGTGGCTGGAATGGCGAACCCGGGCACAAGCAGATGAGAAATGAGGTGCGTTTTAGAAACCTTTCCCCATCACACGGTGTACCATCTTCTGGGTATCTCATGCATGTTTTCGATGTAGGAAGATGACCTTGAACCTGGAGATTTGGGACCCATGCGATGGGTACCACGCAGTATTACTTTAAAGGGTCTGCGTTTGCTCACCCAACCTCACCAAACCTCTCAGCCGCAACAGTGTCCACCCTTATGTCTCATCCAGCTGTGCGTCTAGATATGGTCAATCCAGGTTGCATCACAGCCCCTGAACGCATTGTGTAAGAATTTCTCTCTCTTTCACTGTCTTTGTTTCATGGGTTTTTCAAAATAATTTATTTTTATAATGGGGTTTAGCTGCTTTTCACTGCTGTGTTTATGCCGCTTTTTACCCACTTGACACACTAACAGAGAGATATCAATACATAGGTTTTAAGATTATTACTAGTCAGATATATTCTTGTGTGGTGAATAGGGCGTGTTGAGTCCAGTTCTCTGAGCAAGGAGTAGGTCTTGTCTATTACATATTGGGTTTATGGAACGGTATCTGAGCTAATTTGAATCCCTTGTTTTATGTATCACCCCACCTCACCTTTCCCGTTAAGCAGCCATAGTGTGTTTTCTGCATGTGTGACTCTGTTCTGTTTTGTAATTCAGTTGAAGTGTAACGGTTTTTACATTCCCTCTATAAGTGATACCTTATGAGAAGTGTCCTTTTCTGTGTGACTTATTTCACTTAGAGTCGTCGTACCTAAATCCACTCATCATGCTGCTACTAGCCTTATGACATTGATTTCACGGCTGAGTGATATTCCATTGTACATAAGGACCACAACTTCTTTATCCATTTTTCTCTTTCCTGGGATATTGAAGGTGGAATGAAGTGGAGGTCCTGGTCAACAGAGCAGCCCTAAACTTTGGGGTGCTTGTGTCTTGCTGATTTTTAATTTTCCCAATTTATAACCCCATGAGTGGAAGTGCCCTATGCTCTCTAAGCTTTGTTTTTTAGATGTTTCAGGACTCACCGTACGCTTCTCCAGAGTGGCTGTTGGCAATTTACATCCCGCCCATCAGTGTAGCAAGGCTCCCATTTCTCCATGGCCTGTCCTGCATTTCTGGTTTTGACACTTTATTCAGCATGGCCTT
This sequence comes from Balaenoptera borealis, assembly GCF_965194805.1. NCBI lineage: Eukaryota > Metazoa > Chordata > Mammalia > Artiodactyla > Balaenopteridae > Balaenoptera > Balaenoptera borealis. Next base: position 204,388 of record NW_028123330.1, read on the forward strand.
TTTAACCGATGGGAAGCGAGACATCTTTGTAACGCTGATTTGCCTTTCCATGTTGCTTGGTTGGCCAAAAAGGGCGTATGCGTTTTTTCCTGAATATATTCAGGAAAAAACGCATACGCCCTTTTTGGCCAAGGGCATCATTGTCAACGTTTTGCCGCTTTTCATGTGCTTTAAAGGCGATTCGAATCTACCTCCTGAAATCTGTTTCCTGCAATTCTGCCTTGATTTCAAATCCTCTTCTTTGCCTTCCCTCAATATATTTGTGGACGAGAGTTATCATTTATAACTCTGCAGGTTTGTGAATTGCAGTTCCCTGAACCTCCATTTTGCAACTCGCTTTTTAGGGAGCTGGCCGCAAATGCGCAGGATGCCTTCAGGCCCTGTTCTGGTTCCGGGGGCAGGCTGAGCCTGTGGTTAATTCTTCTTCCTGATGGGAAAATAGAGTGACCTGTGCCTGTCCCAACACCAAGAGCTAGTCTCTCATTGGTTCCACGTCTTCCCGTTCACCCTCAGGACAAATTGCAACCTGTACGGAGCAGGAAGTTAAAGGTGCTGATGCTCCAAGTAGGGAGATTGCTAGTAAAGTGGCTGGAATAGCGAACCCGGGCACAAGGAGATGAGAAATGAGATGCGTTTTAGAAACCTTTCCACATCACACGGTGTACCATCTTCTGGGTTTCTCATGCATGTTTTCGATGTAGGAAGATGCCCTTGAACCTGGAGATTTGGGACCCATGCGATGGGTACCACGCAGTATTACTTTAAAGGGTCTGCGTTTGCTCACCCAACCTCACCAAACCTCTCAGCCGCAACAGTGTCCACCCTTATGTCTCATCCAGCTGTGGGTCTAGATATGGTCAATCCAGGTTGCATCACAGCCCCTGAACGCATTGTGTAAGAATTTCTCTCTCTTTCACTGTCTTTGTTTCATGGGTTTTTCAAAGTAATTTATTTTTATAATGGGGTTTAGCTGCTTTTCACTGCTGTGTTTATGCCGCTTTTTACCCACTTGACACACTAACAGAGACATATCAATACATAGGTTTTAAGATTATTACTAGTGAGATATATTCTTGTGCGGTGAATAGGGCGTGTTGAGTCCAGTTCTCTGAGCAAGGAGTAGGTCTTGTCTATTACATATTGGGTTTATGGAACGGTATCTGAGCTAATTTGAAACCCTTGTTTTATGTATCACCCCACCTCACCTTTCCCGTTAAGCAGCCATAGTGTGTTTTCTGCATGTGTGACTCTGTTCTGTTTTGTAATTCAGTTCAAGTGTAACGGTTTTTACATTCCCTCTATAAGTGATACCTTATGAGAAGTGTCCTTTGCTGTGTGACTTATTTCACTTAGAGTCGTCGTACCTAAATCCACTCATCATGCTGCTACTAGCCTTATGACATTGATTTCACGGCTGAGTGATATTCCATTGTACATAAGGACCACAACTTCTTTATCCATTTTTCTCTTTCCTGGGATATTGAAGGTGGAATGAAGTGGAGGTCCTTGTCAACAGAGCAGCCCTAAACTTTGGGGTGCTTGTGTCTTGCTGATTTTTCATTTTCCCAATTTATACCCCCATGAGTGGAAGTGCCCTATGCTCTCTAAGCTTTGCTTTTTAGACGTTTCAGGACTCACCGTACACTTCTCCAGAGTGGCTGTTGACAATTTACATCCCGCCCATCAGTGTGGCAAGGCTCCCATTTCTCCATGGCCTGTCCTGCATTTCTGGTTTTGACACTTTTTTCAGCATGGCCCTTTTGACCGATGGGAAGCGAGACATCTTTGTAGCGCTGATTTGCCTTTCCAGGTTGCTTGGTTGGCCAAAAAGGGCGTATGCGTTTTTTCCTGAATATATTCAGGAAAAAACGCATACGCCCTTTTTGGCCAAGGGCATCATTGTCAACGTTTTGCCGCTTTTCATGTGCTTTATAGGCGATTCGAATCTACCTCCTGAAATCTGTTTCCTGCAATTCTGCCTTGATTTCAAATCCTCTTCTTTGCCTTCCCTCAATATATTTGTGGATGAGAGTTATCATTTATAAGTCTGCAGGTTTGTGAATTGCAGTGCCCTGAACCTCCATTTTACAACTCGCTTTTTAGGGAGCTGGCCGCAAAAGCGCAGGATGGCTTCAGGCCCTGTTCTGGTTCCGGGGGGCAGGCTGAGCCTGTGGTTAATTCTTCTTCCTGATGGGAAAATAGAGTGACCTGTGCCTGTCCCAACACCAAGAGCTAGTCTTTCATTGGTTCCACGTCTTCCCGTTCATCCTCAGTACAAATTGCAACCTGTACGGAACAGGAGGTTAAAGGTGCTGATGCTCCAAGGAGGGAGATTGCTAGTAAAGTGGCTGGAATGGCGAACCCGGGCACAAGCAGATGAGAAATGAGGTGCGTTTTAGAAACCTTTCCCCATCACACGGTGTACCATCTTCTGGGTATCTCATGCATGTTTTCGATGTAGGAAGATGCCCTTGAACCTGGAGATTTGGGACCCATGCGATGGGTACCACGCAGTATTACTTTAAAGGGTCTGCGTTTGCTCACCCAACCTCACCAAACCTCTCAGCCGCAACAGTGTCCACCCTTAGGTCTCATCCAGCTGTGGGTCTAGATATGGTCAATCCAGGTTGCATCACAGCCCCTGAACGCATTGTGTAAGAATTTCGCTCTCTTTCACTGTCTTTGTTTGATGGGTTTTTCAAAATAATTTATTTTTATAATGGGGTTTAGCTGCTTTTCACTGCTGTGTTTATGCCGCTTTACACCCACTTGACACACTAACAGAGAGATATCAATACATAGGTTTTAAGATTATTACTAGTCAGATATATTCTTGTGCGGTGAATAGGGTGTGTTGAGTCCAGTTCTCTGAGCAAGGAGTAGGTCTTGTCTATTACATATTGGTTTTATGGAACGGTATCTGAGCTAATTTGAAACCCTTGTTTTATGTATCACCCCACCTCACCTTTCCCGTTAAGCAGCCATAGTGTGTTTTCTGCATGTGTGACTCTGTTCTGTTTTGTAATTCAGTTCAAGTGTAACGGTTTTTACATTCCCTCTATCAGTGATACCTTATGAGAAGTGTCCTTTTCTGTGTGACTTATTTCACTTAGAGTCGTCGTACCTAAATCCACTCATCATGCTGCTACTAGCCTTATGACATTGATTTCATGGCTGAGTGATATTCCATTGTACATAAGGACCACAACTTCTTTATCCATTTTTCTCTTTCCTGGGATATTGAAGGTGGAATGAAGTGGAGGTCCTTGTCAACAGAGCAGCCCTAAACTTTGGGGTGCTTGTGTCTTGCTGATTTTTCATTTTCCCAATTTATACCCCCATGAGTGGAAGTGCCCTATGCTCTCTAAGCTTTGCTTTTTAGACGTTTCAGGACTCACCGTACACTTCTCCAGAGTGGCTGTTGACAATTTACATCCCGCCCATCAGTGTAGCAAGGCTCCCATTTCTCCATGGCCTGTCCTGCATTTCTGGTTTTGACACTTTTTTCAGCATGGCCCTTTTGACCGATGGGAAGCGAGACATCTTTGTAGCGCTGATTTGCCTTTCCAGGTTGCTTGGTTGGCCAAAAAGGGCGTATGCGTTTTTTCCTGAATATATTCAGGAAAAAACGCATACGCCCTTTTTGGCCAAGGGCATCATTGTCAACGTTTTGCCGCTTTTCATGTGCTTTAAAGGCGATTCGAATCTACCTCCTGAAATCTGTTTCCTGCAATTCTGCCTTGATTTCAAATCCTCTTCTTTGCCTTCCCTCAATATATTTGTGGATGAGAGTTATCATTTATAACTCTGCAGGTTTGTGAATTGCAGTGCCCTGAACCTCCATTTTACAACTCGCTTTTTAGGGAGCTGGCCGCAAAAGCGCAGGATGGCTTCAGGCCCTGTTCTGGTTCCGGGGGGCAGGCTGAGCCTGTGGTTAATTCTTCTTCCTGATGGGAAAATAGAGTGACCTGTGCCTGTCCCAACACCAAGAGCTAGTCTTTCATTGGTTCCACGTCTTCCCGTTCATCCTCAGTACAAATTGCAACCTGTACGGAACAGGAGGTTAAAGGTGCTGATGCTCCAAGGAGGGAGATTGCTAGTAAAGTGGCTGGAATGGCGAACCCGGGCACAAGCAGATGAGAAATGAGGTGCGTTTTAGAAACCTTTCCCCATCACACGGTGTACCATCTTCTGGGTATCTCATGCATGTTTTCGATGTAGGAAGATGACCTTGAACCTGGAGATTTGGGACCCATGCGATGGGTACCACGCAGTATTACTTTAAAGGGTCTGCGTTTGCTCACCCAACCTCACCAAACCTCTCAGCCGCAACAGTGTCCACCCTTATGTCTCATCCAGCTGTGCGTCTAGATATGGTCAATCCAGGTTGCATCACAGCCCCTGAACGCATTGTGTAAGAATTTCTCTCTCTTTCACTGTCTTTGTTTCATGGGTTTTTCAAAATAATTTATTTTTATAATGGGGTTTAGCTGCTTTTCACTGCTGTGTTTATGCCGCTTTTTACCCACTTGACACACTAACAGAGAGATATCAATACATAGGTTTTAAGATTATTACTAGTCAGATATATTCTTGTGTGGTGAATAGGGCGTGTTGAGTCCAGTTCTCTGAGCAAGGAGTAGGTCTTGTCTATTACATATTGGGTTTATGGAACGGTATCTGAGCTAATTTGAATCCCTTGTTTTATGTATCACCCCACCTCACCTTTCCCGTTAAGCAGCCATAGTGTGTTTTCTGCATGTGTGACTCTGTTCTGTTTTGTAATTCAGTTGAAGTGTAACGGTTTTTACATTCCCTCTATAAGTGATACCTTATGAGAAGTGTCCTTTTCTGTGTGACTTATTTCACTTAGAGTCGTCGTACCTAAATCCACTCATCATGCTGCTACTAGCCTTATGACATTGATTTCACGGCTGAGTGATATTCCATTGTACATAAGGACCACAACTTCTTTATCCATTTTTCTCTTTCCTGGGATATTGAAGGTGGAATGAAGTGGAGGTCCTTGTCAACAGAGCAGCCCTAAACTTTGGGGTGCTTGTGTCTTGCTGATTTTTAATTTTCCCAATTTATAACCCCATGAGTGGAAGTGCCCTATGCTCTCTAAGCTTTGTTTTTTAGATGTTTCAGGACTCACCGTACGCTTCTCCAGAGTGGCTGTTGGCAATTTACATCCCGCCCATCAGTGTAGCAAGGCTCCCATTTCTCCATGGCCTGTCCTGCATTTCTGGTTTTGACACTTTATTCAGCATGGCCTTTTTAACCGATGGGAAGCGAGACATCTTTGTAACGCTGATTTGCCTTTCCATGTTGCTTGGTTGGCCAAAAAGGGCGTATGCGTTTTTTCCTGAATATATTCAGGAAAAAACGCATACGCCCTTTTTGGCCAAGGGCATCATTGTCAACGTTTTGCCGCTTTTCATGTGCTTTAAAGGCGATTCGAATCTACCTCCTGAAATCTGTTTCCTGCAATTCTGCCTTGATTTCAAATCCTCTTCTTTGCCTTCCCTCAATATATTTGTGGACGAGAGTTATCATTTATAACTCTGCAGGTTTGTGAATTGCAGTTCCCTGAACCTCCATTTTGCAACTCGCTTTTTAGGGAGCTGGCTGCAAATGCGCAGGATGCCTTCAGGCCCTGTTCTGGTTCCGGGGGCAGGCTGAGCCTGTGGTTAATTCTTCTTCCTGATGGGAAAATAGAGTGACCTGTGCCTGTCCCAACACCAAGAGCTAGTCTCTCATTGGTTCCACGTCTTCCCGTTCACCCTCAGGACAAATTGCAACCTGTACGGAGCAGGAAGTTAAAGGTGCTGATGCTCCAAGTAGGGAGATTGCTAGTAAAGTGGCTGGAATAGCGAACCCGGGCACAAGGAGATGAGAAATGAGATGCGTTTTAGAAACCTTTCCACATCACACGGTGTACCATCTTCTGGGTTTCTCATGCATGTTTTCGATGTAGGAAGATGCCCTTGAACCTGGAGATTTGGGACCCATGCGATGGGTACCACGCAGTATTACTTTAAAGGGTCTGCGTTTGCTCACCCAACCTCACCAAACCTCTCAGCCGCAACAGTGTCCACCCTTATGTCTCATCCAGCTGTGGGTCTAGATATGGTCAATCCAGGTTGCATCACAGCCCCTGAACGCATTGTGTAAGAATTTCTCTCTCTTTCACTGTCTTTGTTTCATGGGTTTTTCAAAGTAATTTATTTTTATAATGGGGTTTAGCTGCTTTTCACTGCTGTGTTTATGCCGCTTTTTACCCACTTGACACACTAACAGAGACATATCAATACATAGGTTTTAAGATTATTACTAGTGAGATATATTCTTGTGCGGTGAATAGGGCGTGTTGAGTCCAGTTCTCTGAGCAAGGAGTAGGTCTTGTCTATTACATATTGGGTTTATGGAATGGTATCTGAGCTAATTTGAAACCCTTGTTTTATGTATCACCCCACCTCACCTTTCCCGTTAAGCAGCCATAGTGTGTTTTCTGCATGTGTGACTCTGTTCTGTTTTGTAATTCAGTTCAAGTGTAACGGTTTTTACATTCCCTCTATAAGTGATACCTTATGAGAAGTGTCCTTTGCTGTGTGACTTATTTCACTTAGAGTCGTCGTACCTAAATCCACTCATCATGCTGCTACTAGCCTTATGACATTGATTTCACGGCTGAGTGATATTCCATTGTACATAAGGACCACAACTTCTTTATCCATTTTTCTCTTTCCTGGGATATTGAAGGTGGAATGAAGTGGAGGTCCTTGTCAACAGAGCAGCCCTAAACTTTGGGGTGCTTGTGTCTTGCTGATTTTTCATTTTCCCAATTTATACCCCCATGAGTGGAAGTGCCCTATGCTCTCTAAGCTTTGCTTTTTAGACGTTTCAGGACTCACCGTACACTTCTCCAGAGTGGCTGTTGACAATTTACATCCCGCCCATCAGTGTGGCAAGGCTCCCATTTCTCCATGGCCTGTCCTGCATTTCTGGTTTTGACACTTTTTTCAGCATGGCCCTTTTGACCGATGGGAAGCGAGACATCTTTGTAGCGCTGATTTGCCTTTCCAGGTTGCTTGGTTGGCCAAAAAGGGCGTATGCGTTTTTTCCTGAATATATTCAGGAAAAAACGCATACGCCCTTTTTGGCCAAGGGCATCATTGTCAACGTTTTGCCGCTTTTCATGTGCTTTATAGGCGATTCGAATCTACCTCCTGAAATCTGTTTCCTGCAATTCTGCCTTGATTTCAAATCCTCTTCTTTGCCTTCCCTCAATATATTTGTGGATGAGAGTTATCATTTATAAGTCTGCAGGTTTGTGAATTGCAGTGCCCTGAACCTCCATTTTACAACTCGCTTTTTAGGGAGCTGGCCGCAAAAGCGCAGGATGGCTTCAGGCCCTGTTCTGGTTCCGGGGGGCAGGCTGAGCCTGTGGTTAATTCTTCTTCCTGATGGGAAAATAGAGTGACCTGTGCCTGTCCCAACACCAAGAGCTAGTCTTTCATTGGTTCCACGTCTTCCCGTTCATCCTCAGTACAAATTGCAACCTGTACGGAACAGGAGGTTAAAGGTGCTGATGCTCCAAGGAGGGAGATTGCTAGTAAAGTGGCTGGAATGGCGAACCCGGGCACAAGCAGATGAGAAATGAGGTGCGTTTTAGAAACCTTTCCCCATCACACGGTGTACCATCTTCTGGGTATCTCATGCATGTTTTCGATGTAGGAAGATGACCTTGAACCTGGAGATTTGGGACCCATGCGATGGGTACCACGCAGTATTACTTTAAAGGGTCTGCGTTTGCTCACCCAACCTCACCAAACCTCTCAGCCGCAACAGTGTCCACCCTTAGGTCTCATCCAGCTGTGGGTCTAGATATGGTCAATCCAGGTTGCATCACAGCCCCTGAACGCATTGTGTAAGAATTTCGCTCTCTTTCACTGTCTTTGTTTGATGGGTTTTTCAAAATAATTTATTTTTATAATGGGGTTTAGCTGCTTTTCACTGCTGTGTTTATGCCGCTTTTTACCCACTTGACACACTAACAGAGAGATATCAATACATAGGTTTTAAGATTATTACTAGTCAGATATATTCTTGTGTGGTGAATAGGGCGTGTTGAGTCCAGTTCTCTGAGCAAGGAGTAGGTCTTGTCTATTACATATTGGGTTTATGGAACGGTATCTGAGCTAATTTGAATCCCTTGTTTTATGTATCACCCCACCTCACCTTTCCCGTTAAGCAGCCATAGTGTGTTTTCTGCATGTGTGACTCTGTTCTGTTTTCTGATTCAGTTCAAGTGTAATGGTTTTTACATTCCCTCTATAAGTGATACCTTATGAGAAGTGTCCTTTTCTGTGTGACTTATTTCACTTAGAATCGTTGTACCTAAATCCACTCATCATGCTGCTACTAGTCTTATGACATTGATTTCATGGCTGAGTGATATTCCATTGTACATAAGGACCACAACTTCTTTATCCATTTTTCTCTTTCCTGGGATATTGAAGGTGGAATGAAGTGGAGGTCCTTGTCAACAGAGCAGCCCTAAACTTTGGGGTGCTTGTGTCTTGCTGATTTTTCATTTTCCCAATTTATACCCCCATGAGTGGAAGTGCCCTATGCTCTCTAAGCTGTGTTTTTTAGATGTTTCAGGACACACCGTACACTTCTGCAGAGTGGCTGTTGGCAATTTACATCCCGCCCATCAGTATAGGATGGCTCCCATTTCTCCATGGCCTGTCCTGCATTTCTGGTTTTGACATTTTTTTCAGCATGGCCCTTTTGACCGATGGGAAGCGAGACTTGTTTGTAGCGCTGATTTGCCTTTCCAGGTTACTTGGTTGGCCAAAAAGGGCGTATGCGTTTTTTCCTGAATATATTCAGGAAAAAACGCATACGCCCTTTTTGGCCAAGGGCATCATTGTCAACGATTTTCTGCTTTTCATGTGATTTAAAGGCGATTCGAATCTACCTCCTGAAATCTGTTTCCTGCAATTCTGCCTTGATTTCAAATCCTCTTCTTTGCCTTCCCTCAATATATTTGTGGATGAGAGTTATCATTTATAACTCTGCAGGTTTGTGAATTGCAGTGCCCTGAACCTCCATTTTACAACTCGCTTTTTAGGGAGCTGGCCGCAAAAGCGCAGGATGGCTTCAGGCCCTGTTCTGGTTCCGGGGGGCAGGCTGATCCTGTGGTTAATTCTTCTTCCTGATGGGAAAATAGAGTGACCTGTGCCTGTCCCAACACCAAGAGCTAGTCTCTCGTTGGTTCCACGTCTTCCCGTTCATCCTCAGGACAAATTGCAACCTGTACGGAACAGGAGGTTAAAGGTGCTGATGCTCCAAGGAGGGAGATTGCTAGTAAAGTGGCTGGAATGGCGAACCCGGGCACAAGCAGATGAGAAATGAGGTGCGTTTTAGAAACCTATCCCCATCACACGGTGTACCATCTTCTGGGTATCTCATGCATGTTTTCGATGTAGGAAGATGCCCTTGAACCTGGAGATTTGGGACCCATGCGATGGGTACCACGCAGTATTACTTTAAAGGGTCTGTGTTTGCTCACCCAACCTCACCAAACCTCTCAGCCGCAACAGTGTCCACCCTTATGTCTCATCCAGCTGTGGGTCTAGATATGGTCAATCCAGGTTGCATCACAGCCCGTGAACGCATTGTGTAAGAATTTCTCTCTCTTTCACTGTCTTTGTTTCATGGGTTTTTCAAAGTAATTTATTTTTATAATGGGGTTTAGCTGCTTTTCACTGCTGTGTTTATGCCGCTTTTTACCCACTTGACACACTAACAGAGACATATCAATACATAGGTTTTAAGATTATTACTAGTCAGATATATTCTTGTGCGGTGAATAGGGCGTGTTGAGTCCAGTTCTCTGAGCAAGGAGTAGGTCTTGTCTATTACATATTGGGTTTATGGAACGGTATCTGAGCTAATTTGAAACCCTTGTTTTATGTATCACCCCACCTCACCTTTCCCGTTAAGCAGCCATAGTGTGTTTTCTGCATGTGTGACTCTGTTCTGTTTTGTAATTCAGTTCAAGTGTAACGGTTTTTACATTCCCTCTATAAGTGATACCTTATGAGAAGTGTCCTTTGCTGTGTGACTTATTTCACTTAGAGTCGTCGTACCTAAATCCACTCATCATGCTGCTACTAGCCTTATGACATTGATTTCACGGCTGAGTGATATTCCATTGTACATAAGGACCACAACTTCTTTATCCATTTTTCTCTTTCCTGGGATATTGAAGGTGGAATGAAGTGGAGGTCCTTGTCAACAGAGCAGCCCTAAACTTTGGGGTGCTTGTGTCTTGCTGATTTTTCATTTTCCCAATTTATACCCCCATGAGTGGAAGTGCCCTATGCTCTCTAAGCTTTGCTTTTTAGACGTTTCAGGACTCACCGTACACTTCTCCAGAGTGGCTGTTGACAATTTACATCCCGCCCATCAGTGTAGCAAGGCTCCCATTTCTCCATGGCCTGTCCTGCATTTCTGGTTTTGACACTTTTTTCAGCATGGCCCTTTTGACCGATGGGAAGCGAGACATCTTTGTAGCGCTGATTTGCCTTTCCAGGTTGCTTGGTTGGCCAAAAAGGGCGTATGCGTTTTTTCCTGAATATATTCAGGAAAAAACGCATACGCCCTTTTTGGCCAAGGGCATCATTGTCAACGTTTTGCCGCTTTTCATGTGCTTTAAAGGCGATTCGAATCTACCTCCTGAAATCTGTTTCCTGCAATTCTGCCTTGATTTCAAATCCTCTTCTTTGCCTTCCCTCAATATATTTGTGGATGAGAGTTATCATTTATAACTCTGCAGGTTTGTGAATTGCAGTGCCCTGAACCTCCATTTTACAACTCGCTCTTTAGGGAGCTGGCCGCAAAAGCGCAGGATGGCTTAAGGCCCTGTTCTGGTTCCGGGGGGCATGCTGAGCCTGTGGTTAATTCTTCTTCCTGATGGGAAAATAGAGTGACCTGTGCCTGTCCCAACACCAAGAGCTAGTCTTTCATTGGTTCCACGTCTTCCCGTTCATCCTCAGTACAAATTGCAACCTGTACGGAACAGGAGGTTAAAGGTGCTGATGCTCCAAGGAGGGAGATTGCTAGTAAAGTGGCTGGAATGGCGAACCCGGGCACAAGCTGATGAGAAATGAGGTGCGTTTTAGAAACCTTTCCCCATCACACGGTGTACCATCTTCTGGGTATCTCATGCATGTTTTCGATGTAGGAAGATGCCCTTGAACCTGGCGATTTGGGACCCATGCGATGGGTACCATGCAGTATTACTTTAAAGGGTCTGCGTTTGCTCACCCAACCTCACCAAACCTCTCAGCCCCAAGAGTGTCCACCCTTATGTCTCATCCAGCTGTGGGTCTAGATATGGTCAATCCAGGTTGCATCACAGCCCCTGAACGCATTGTTTAAGAATTTCTATCTCTTTCACTGTCTTTGTTTCATGGGTTTTTCAAAGTAATTTATTTTTATAATGGGGTTTAGCTGCTTTTCACTTCTGTGTTTATGCCGCTTTACACCCACTTGACACACTAACAGAAAGATATCAATACATAAGTTTTAAGATTATTACTAGTCGGATATATTCTTGTGCGGTGAATAGGGCGTGTTGAGTCCAGTTCTCTGAGCAAAGAGTAGGTCTTGTCTATTACATATTGGTTTTATGGAACGGTATCTGAGCTAATTTGAAACCCTTGTTTTATGTATCACCCCACCTCACCTTTCCCGTTAAGCAGCCATAGTGTGTTTTCTGCATGTGTGACTCTGTTCTGTTTTGTAATTCAGTTCAAGTGTAACGGTTTTTACATTCCCTCTATCAGTGATACCTTATGAGAAGTGTCCTTTTCTGTGTGACTTATTTCACTTAGAGTCGTCGTACCTAAATCCACTCATCATGCTGCTACTAGCCTTATGACATTGATTTCACGGCTGAGTGATATTCCATTGTACATAAGGACCACAACTTCTTTATCCATTTTTCTCTTTCCTGGGATATTGAAGGTGGAATGAAGTGGAGGTCCTTGTCAACAGAGCAGCCCTAAACTTTGGGGTGCTTGTGTCTTGCTGATTTTTCATTTTCCCAATTTATACCCCCATGAGTGGAAGTGCCCTATGCTCTCTAAGCTTTGCTTTTTAGACGTTTCAGGACTCACCGTACACTTCTCCAGAGTGGCTGTTGACAATTTACATCCCGCCCATCAGTGTAGCAAGGCTCCCATTTCTCCATGGCCTGTCCTGCATTTCTGGTTTTGACACTTTTTTCAGCATGGCCCTTTTAACCGATGGGAAGCGAGACTTCTTTGTAGCGCTGATTTGCCTTTCCAGGTTGCTTGGTTGGCCAAAAAGGGCGTATGCGTTTTTTCCTGAATATATTCAGGAAAAAACGCATACGCCCTTTTTGGCCAAGGGCATCATTGTCAACGTTTTGCCGCTTTTCATGTGCTTTAAAGGCGATTCGAATCTACCTCCTGAAATCTGTTTCCTGCAATTCTGCCTTGATTTCAAATCCTCTTCTTTGCCTTCCCTCAATATATTTGTGGATGAGAGTTATCATTTATAACTCTGCAGGTTTGTGAATTGCAGTGCCCTGAACCTCCATTTTACAACTCGCTTTTTAGGGAGCTGGCCGCAAAAGCGCAGGATGGCTTCAGGCCCTGTTCTGGTTCCGGGGGGGAGGCTGAGCCTGTGGTTAATTCTTCTTCCTGATGGGAAAATAGAGTGACCTGTGCCTGTCCCAACACCAAGAGCTAGTCTTTCATTGGTTCCACGTCTTCCCGTTCATCCTCAGTACAAATTGCAACCTGTACGGAACAGGAGGTTAAAGGTGCTGATGCTCCAAGGAGGGAGATTGCTAGTAAAGTGGCTGGAATGGCGAACCCGGGCACAAGCAGATGAGAAATGAGGTGCGTTTTAGAAACCTTTCCCCATCACACGGTGTACCATCTTCTGGGTATCTCATGCATGTTTTCGATGTAGGAAGATGACCTTGAACCTGGAGATTTGGGACCCATGCGATGGGTACCACGCAGTATTACTTTAAAGGGTCTGCGTTTGCTCACCCAACCTCACCAAACCTCTCAGCCGCAACAGTGTCCACCCTTATGTCTCATCCAGCTGTGGGTCTAGATATGGTCAATCCAGGTTGCATCACAGCCCCTGAACGCATTGTGTAAGAATTTCTCTCTCTTTCACTGTCTTTGTTTCATGGGTTTTTCAAAATAATTTATTTTTATAATGGGGTTTAGCTGCTTTTCACTGCTGTGTTTATGCCGCTTTTTACCCACTTGACACACTAACAGAGAGATATCAATACATAGGTTTTAAGATTATTACTAGTCAGATATATTCTTGTGTGGTGAATAGGGCGTGTTGAGTCCAGTTCTCTGAGCAAGGAGTAGGTCTTGTCTATTACATATTGGGTTTATGGAACGGTATCTGAGCTAATTTGAATCCCTTGTTTTATGTATCACCCCACCTCACCTTTCCCGTTAAGCAGCCATAGTGTGTTTTCTGCATGTGTGACTCTGTTCTGTTTTCTGATTCAGTTCAAGTGTAACGGTTTTTACATTCCCTCTATAAGTGATACCTTATGAGAAGTGTCCTTTTCTGTGTGACTTATTTCACTTAGAATCGTCGTACGTAAATCCACTCATCATGCTGCTACTAGCCTTATGACATTGATTTCATGGCTGAGTGATATTCCATTGTACATAAGGACCACAACTTCTTTATCCATTTTTCTCTTTCCTGGGATATTGAAGGTGGAATGAAGTGGAGGTCCTTGTCAACAGAGCAGCCCTCAACTTTGGGGTGCTTGTGTCTTGCTGATTTTTCATTTTCCCAATTTATACCCCCATGAGTGGAAGTGCCCTATGCTCTCTAAGCTGTGTTTTTTAGATGTTTCAGGACACACCGTACACTTCTGCAGAGTGGCTGTTGGCAATTTACATCCCGCCCATCAGTATAGGAAGGCTCCCATTTCTCCATGGCCTGTCCTGCATTTCTGGTTTTGACACTTTTTTCAGCATGGCCCTTTTGACCGATGGGAAGCGAGACATCTTTGTAGCGCTGATTTGCCTTTCCAGGTTGCTTGGTTGGCCAAAAAGGGCGTATGCGTTTTTTCCTGAATATATTCAGGAAAAAACGCATACGCCCTTTTTGGCCAAGGGCATCATTGTCAACGTTTTGCCGCTTTTCATGTGCTTTAAAGGCGATTCGAATCTACCTCCTGAAATCTGTTTCCTGCAATTCTGCCTTGATTTCAAATCCTCTTCTTTGCCTTCCCTCAATATATTTGTGGATGAGAGTTATTTATAACTCTGCAGGTTTGTGAATTGCAGTGCCCTGAACCTCCATTTTACAACTCGCTTTTTAGGGAGCTGGCCGCAAAAGCGCAGGATGGCTTCAGGCCCTGTTCTGGTTCCGGGGGGCAGGCTGAGCCTGTGGTTAATTCTTCTTCCTGATGGGAAAATAGAGTGACCTGTGCCTGTCCCAACACCAAGAGCTAGTCTCTCGTTGGTTCCACGTCTTCCCGTTCAACTTCAGGACAAATTGCAACCTGTACGGAACAGGAGGTTAAAGGTGCTGATGCTCCAAGGAGGGAGATTGCTAGTAAAGTGGCTGGAATGGCGAACCCGGGCACAAGCAGATGAGAAATGAGGTGCGTTTTAGAAACCTTTCCCCATCACACGGTGTACCATCTTCTGGGTATCTCATGCATGTTTTCGATGTAGGAAGATGCCCTTGTACCTGGAGATTTGGGACCCATGCGATGGGTACCACGCAGTATTACTTTAAAGGGTCTGCGTTTGCTCACCCAACCTCACCAAACCTCTCAGCCGCAACAGTGTCCACCCTTATGTCTCATCCAGCTGTGGGTCTAGATATGGTCAATCCAGGTTGCATCACAGCCCCTGAACGCATTGTGTAAGAATTTCTCTCTCTTTCACTGTCTTTGTTTCATGGGTTTTTCAAAGTAATTTATTTTTATAATGGGGTTTAGCTGCTTTTCACTGCTGTGTTTATGCCGCTTTTTACCCACTTGACACACTAACAGAGAGATATCAATACATAGGTTTTAAGATTATTACTAGTCAGATATATTCTTGTGCGGTGAATAGGGCGTGTTGAGTCCAGTTCTCTGAGCAAGGAGTAGGTCTTGTCTATTACATATTGGGTTTATGGAACGGTATCTGAGCTAATTTGAATCCCTTGTTTTATGTATCACCCCACCTCACCTTTCCCGTTAAGCAGCCATAGTGTGTTTTCTGCATGTGTGACTCTGTTCTGTTTTGTAATTCAGTTCAAGTGTAACGGTTTTTACATTCCCTCTATAAGTGATACCTTATGAGAAGTGTCCTTTTCTGTGTGACTTATTTCACTTAGAGTCGTCGTACCTAAATCCACTCATCATGCTGGTACTAGCCTTATGACATTGATTTCACGGCTGAGTGATATTCCATTGTACATAAGGACCACAACTTCTTTATCCATTTTTCTCTTTCCTGGGATATTGAAGGTGGAATGAAGTGGAGGTCCTTGTCAACAGAGCAGCCCTAAACTTTGGGGTGCTTGTGTCTTGCTGATTTTTAATTTTCCCAATTTATAACCCCATGAGTGGAAGTGCCCTATGCTCTCTAAGCTTTGTTTTTTAGATGTTTCAGGACTCACCGTACGCTTCTCCAGAGTGGCTGTTGGCAATTTACATCCCGCCCATCAGTGTAGCAAGGCTCCCATTTCTCCATGGCCTGTCCTGCATTTCTGGTTTTGACACTTTTTTCAGCATGGCCCTTTTGACCGATGGGAAGCAAGACATCTTTGTATCGCTGATTTGCCTTTCCAGGTTGCTTGGTTGGCCAAAAAGGGCGTATGCGTTTTTTCCTGAATATATTCAGGAAAAAACGCATACGCCCTTTTTGGCCAAGGGCATCATTGTCAACGTTTTGCCGCTTTTCATGTGCTTTAAAGGCGATTCGAATCTACCTCCTGAAATCTGTTTCCTGCAATTCTGCCTTGATTTCAAATCCTCTTCTTTGCCTTCCCTCAATATATTTGTGGATGAGAGTTATCATTTATAACTCTGCAGGTTTGTGAATTGCAGTGCCCTGAACCTCCATTTTACAACTCGCTCTTTAGGGAGCTGGCCGCAAAAGCGCAGGATGGCTTAAGGCCCTGTTCTGGTTCCGGGGGGCAGGCTGAGCCTGTGGTTAATTCTTCTTCCTAATGGGAAAATAGAGTGACCTGTGCCTGTCCCAACACCAAGAGCTAGTCTTTCATTGGTTCCACGTCTTCCCGTTCATCCTCAGTACAAATTGCAACCTGTACGGAACAGGAGGTTAAAGGTGCTGATGCTCCAAGGAGGGAGATTGCTAGTAAAGTGGCTGCAATGGCGAACCCGGGCACAAGCAGATGAGAAATGAGGTGCGTTTTAGAAACATTTCCCCATCATACGGTGTACCATCTTCTGGGTATCTCATGCATGTTTTCGATGTAGGAAGATGCCCTTGAACCTGGAGATTTGGGACCCATGCGATGGGTACCACGCAGTATTACTTTAAAGGGTCTGCGTTTGCTCACCCAACCTCACCAAACCTCTCAGCCGCAACAGTGTCCACCCTTATGTCTCATCCAGCTGTGGGTCTAGATATGGTCAATCCAGGTTGCATCACAGCCCCTGAACGCATTGTGTAAGAATTTCTCTCTCTTTCACTGTCTTTGTTTCATGGGTTTTTCAAAGTAATTTATTTTTATAATGGGGTTTAGCTGCTTTTCACTGCTGTGTTTATGCCGCTTTACACCCACTTGACACACTAACAGAGAGATATCAATACATAGCTTTTAAGATTATTACTAGTCAGATATATTCTTGTGCGGTGAATAGGGCGTGTTGAGTCCAGTTCTCTGAGCAAGGAGTAGGTCTTGTCTATTACATATTGGGTTTATGGAACGGTATCTGAGCTAATTTGAATCCCTTGTTTTATGTATCACCCCACCTCACCTTTCCCGTTAAGCAGCCATAGTGTGTGTTCTGCATGTGTGACTCTGTTCTGTTTTCTGATTCAGTTCAAGTGTAACGGTTTTTACATTCCCTCTATAAGTGATACCTTATGAGAAGTGCCCTTTTCTGTGTGACTTATTTCACTTAGAATCGTCGTACCTAAATCCACTCATCATGCTGCTACTAGCCTTATGACATTGATTTCATGGCTGAGTGATATTCCATTGTACATAAGGACCACAACTTCTTTATCCATTTTTCTCTTTCCTGGGATATTGAAGGTGGAATGAAGTGGAGGTCCTTGTCAACAGAGCAGCCCTAAACTTTGGGGTGCTTGTCTCTTGCTGAATTTTCATTTTCCCAATTTATACCCCCATGAGTGGAAGTGCCCTATGCTCTCTAAGCTGTGTTTTTTAGACGTTTCAGGACACACCGTACACTTCTGCAGAGTGGCTGTTGGCAATTTACATCCCGCCCATCAGTATAGGAAGGCTCCCATTTCTCCATGGCCTGTCCTGCATTTCTGGTTTTGACATTTTTTTCAGCATGGCCCTTTTGAGCAATGGGAAGCGAGACTTGTTTGTAGCGCTGATTTGCCTTTCCAGGTTGTTTGGTTGGCCAAAAAGGGCGTATGCGTTTTTTCCTGAATATATTCAGGAAAAAACGCATACGCCCTTTTTGGGCAAGGGCATCATTGTCAACGTTTTGCCGCTTTTCATGTGCTTTAAAGGCAATTGGTATCTAGCTCCTGAAATCTGTTTCCTGCAATTCTGCCTTGATTTCAAATCCTCTTCTTTGCCTTCCCTCAATATATTTGTGGACGAGAGTTATCATTTATAACTCTGCAGGTTTGTGAATTGCAGTGCCCTGAACCTCCATTTTACAACTCGCTTTTTTGGGAGCTGGCCGCAAAAGCGCAGGATGGCTTCAGGCCCTGTTCTGGTTCCGGGGGGCAGGCTGAGCCTGTGGTTAATTCTTCTTCCTGATGGGAAAATAGATTGACCTGTGCCTGTCCCAACACCAAGAGCTAGTCTCTCGTTGGTTCCACGTCTTCCCGTTCATCCTCAGGACAAATTGCAACCTGTATGGAACAGGAGGTTAAAGGTGCTGATGCTCCAAGTAGGGAGCTTGCTAGTAAAGTGGCTGGAATGGCGAACCCGGGCACAAGGAGATGAGAAATGAGGTGCGTTTTAGAAACCTTTCCCCATCACACGGTGTACCATCTTCTGGGTTTCTCATGCATGTTTTTGATGTAGGAAGATGCCCTTGAACCTGGAGATTTGGGACCCTTGCGATGGGTACCACGCAGTATTACTTTAAAGGGTCTGCGTTTGCTCACCCAACCTCACCAAACCTGTCAGCCCCAAGAGTGTCCACCCTTATGTCTCATCCAGCTGTGCGTCTAGATATGGTCAATCCAGGTTGCATCACAGCCCCTGAACGCATTGTGTAAGAATTTCTCTCTCTTTCACTGTCTTTGTTTCATGGGTGTTTCAAAGTAATTTATTTTTATAATGGGGTTTAGCTGCTTTTCACTGCTGTGTTTATGCCGCTTTACACCCACTTGACACACTAACAGAGAGATATCAATACATAGGTTTTACGATTATTATTAGTCAGATATATTCTTGTGCGGTGAATAGGGCGTGTTGAGTCCAGTTCTCTGAGCAAGGAGTAGGTCTTGTCTATTACATATTGGGTTTATGGAACGGTATCTGAGCTAATTTGAAACCCTTGTTTTATGTATCACCCCACCTCACCTTTCCCGTTAAGCAGCCATAGTGTGTTTTCTGCATGTGTGACTCTGTTCTGTTTTGTAATTCAGTTCAAGTGTAACGGTTTTTACATTCCCTCTATCAGTGATACCTTATGAGAAGTGTCCTTTTCTGTGTGACTTATTTCACTTAGAATCGTCGTACCTAAATCCACTCATCATGCTGCTACTAACCTTACGACATTGATTTCATGGCTGAGTGATATTCCATTGTACATAAGGACCACAACTTCTTTATCCATTTTTCTCTTTCCTGGGATATTTAAGGTGGAATGAAGTGGAGGTCCTGGTCAACAGAGCAGCCCTAAACTTTGGGGTGCTTGTGTCTTGCTGATTTTTAATTTTCCCAATTTATACCCCCATGAGTGGGAGTGCCCTATGCTCTCTAAGCTGTGTTTTTCAGATGTTTCAGGACTCACCGGACACTTCTCCAGAGTGGCTCTTGGCAATTTACATCCCGCCCATCAGTGTAGCAAGGCTCCCATTTCTCCATGGCCTGTCCTGCATTTCTGGTTTTGACACTTTTTTCAGCATGGCCCTTTTGACCGATGGGAAGTGAGACATCTTTGTAGAGCTGATTTGCCTTTCCAGGTTGCTTGGTTGGCCAAAAAGGGCGTATGCGTTTTTTCCTGAATATATTCAGGAGAAAACGCATACGCCCTTTTTGGCCAAGGGCATCATTGTCAACGTTTTGCCGCTTTTCATGTACTTTAAAGGCTATTCGAATCTACCTCCTGAAATCTGTTTCCTGCAATTCTGCCTTGATTTCAAATCCTCTTCTTTGCCTTCCCTCAATATATATGTGGACGAGAGTTATCATTTATAACTCTGCAGGTTTGTGAATTGCAGTGCCCTGAACCTCCATTTTACAACTCGCTTTTTTGGGAGCTGGCCGCAAAAGCGCAGGATGGCTTCAGGCCCTGTTCTGGTTCCGGGGGGCAGGATGAGCCTTTGGTTAATTCTTCTTCCTGATGGGAAAATAGAGTGACCTGTGCCTGTCCCAACACCAAGAGCTAGTCTCTCGTTGGTTCCACGTCTTCCCGTTCATCCTCAGGGCAAATTGCAACCTGTACGGAACAGGAGGTTAAAGGTGCTGATGCTCCAAGTAGGGAGATTGCTAGTAAAGCGGCTGGAATGGCGAACCCGGGCACAAGGAGATGAGAAATGAGGTGCGTTTTAAAAACCTTTTCCCATCACACGGTGCACCATCTTCTGGTTTTTCTCATGCATGTTTTCGATGTAGGAAGATGCCCTTGAACCTGGAGATTTGGGACCCATGCGATGGGTACCACGCAGTATTACTTTAAAGGGTCTGCGTTTGCTCACCCAACCTCACCAAACCTCTCAGCCCCAAGAGTGTCCACCCTTATGTCTCATCCAGCTGTGGGTCTAGATATGGTCAATCCAGGTTGCATCACAGCCCCTGAACGCATTGTGTAAGAATTTCTCTCTCTTTCACTGTCTTTGTTTCATGGGTTTTTCAAAGTAATTTATTTTCATAATGGGATTTAGCTGCTTTTCACTGCTGTGTTTATGCTGCTTTACACCCACTTGACACACTAACAGAGAGATATCAATACATACGTTTTACGATTATTATTAGTCAGATATATTCTTGTGTGGTGAATAGGGCGTGTTGAGTCCAGTTCTCTGAGCAAGGAGTAGGTCTTGTCTATTACATATTGGGTTTATGGAACGGTATCTGAGCTAATTTGATACCCTTGTTTTATGTATCACCCCACCTCACCTTTCCCGTTAAGCAGCCATAGTGTGTTTTCTGCATGTGTGACTCTGTTCTGTTTTGTAATTCAGTTCAAGTGTAACGGTATTTACATTCCCTCTATCAGTGATACCTTATGAGAAGTGTCCTTTTCTGTGTGACTTATTTCACTTAGAATCGTCGTACCTAAATCCACTCATCATGCTGCTACTAACCTTAGGACATTGATTTCATGGCTGAGTGATATTCCATTGTACATGAGGACCACAATTTCTTTATCCATTTTTCTCTTTCCTGGGATATTTAAGGGGGAATGAAGTGGAGGTCCTGGTCAACAGAGCAGCCCTAAACTTTGGGGTGCTTGTGTCTTGCTGATTTTTCATTTTCCCAATTTATAACCCCATGAGTGGAAGTGCCCTATGCTCTCTAAGCTGTGTTTTTCAGATGTTTCAGGACTCACCGGACACTTCTCCAGAGTGGCTCTTGGCTATTTACATCCCGCCCATCAGTGTAGCAAGGCTCCCATTTCTCCATGGCCTGTCCTGCATTTCTGGTTTTGACACTTTTTTCAGCATGGCCCTTTTGACCGATTGGAAGCGAGACTTCCTTGTAGCGCTGATTTGCCTTTCCAGGTTGCTTGGTTGGCCAAAAAGGGCGTATGCGTTTTTTCCTGAATATATTCAGGAAAAAACGCATACGCCCTTTTTGGCCAAGGGCATCATTGTCAACGTTTTGCCGCTTTTCATGTGCTTTAAAGGCGATTCGAATCTACCTCCTGAAATCTGTTTCCGGCAATTCTGCCTTGATTTCAAATCCTCTTCTTTGCCTTCCCTCAATATATTTGTGGACGAGAGTTATCATTTATAACTCTGCAGGTTTGTGAATTGCAGTGCCCTGAACCTCCATTTTACAACTCGTTTTTATGGGAGCTCGCCGCAAAATCGCAGAATGGCTTCAGGCCCTGTTCTTGATCCGGGGGGCAGGATGAGCCTGTGGTTAATTCTTCTTTCTGATGGGAATATAGAGTGACCTGTGCCTGTCCCAACACCAAGAGCTAGTCTCTCGTTGGTTCCACGTCTTCCCGTTTATCCTCAGGACAGATTGCAACCTGTATGGAACAGGAGGTTAAAGGTGCTGATGCTCCAAGTAGGGAGATTGCTAGTAAAGCGGCTGTAATGGCGAACCCGGGCACAAGGAGATGAGAAATGCGGTGCATTTTAGAAACCTTTCCCCATCACACGGTGTACCATCTTCTGGGTTTCTCATGCATGTTTTCGATGTAGGAAGATGCCCTTGAACCTGGAGATTTGGGACCCATGCGATGGGTACCACGCAGTATTACTTTAAAGGGTCTGCGTTTGCTCACCCAACCTCACCAAACCTCTCAGCCGCAACAGTGTCCACCCTTATGTCTCATCCAGCTGTGGGTCTAGATATGGTCAATCCAGGTTGCATCACAGCCCCTGAACGCATTGTGTAAGAATTTCTCTCTCTTTCACTGTCTTTGTTTCATGGGTTTTTCAAAATAATTTATTTTTATAATGGGGTTTAGCTGCTTTTCACTGCTGTGTTTATGCCGCTTTTTACCCACTTGACACACTAACAGAGAGATATCAATACATAGGTTTTAAGATTATTACTAGTCAGATATATTCTTGTGTGGTGAATAGGGCGTGTTGAGTCCAGTTCTCTGAGCAAGGAGTAGGTCTTGTCTATTACATATTGGGTTTATGGAACGGTATCTGAGCTAATTTGAATCCCTTGTTTTATGTATCACCCCACCTCACCTTTCCCGTTAAGCAGCCATAGTGTGTTTTCTGCATGTGTGACTCTGTTCTGTTTTCTGATTCAGTTCAAGTGTAACGGTTTTTACATTCCCTCTATAAGTGATACCTTATGAGAAGTGTCCTTTTCTGTGTGACTTATTTCACTTAGAATCGTCGTACGTAAATCCACTCATCATGCTGCTACTAGCCTTATGACATTGATTTCATGGCTGAGTGATATTCCATTGTACATAAGGACCACAACTTCTTTATCCATTTTTCTCTTTCCTGGGATATTGAAGGTGGAATGAAGTGGAGGTCCTTGTCAACAGAGCAGCCCTCAACTTTGGGGTGCTTGTGTCTTGCTGATTTTTCATTTTCCCAATTTATACCCCCATGAGTGGAAGTGCCCTATGCTCTCTAAGCTGTGTTTTTTAGATGTTTCAGGACACACCGTACACTTCTGCAGAGTGGCTGTTGGCAATTTACATCCCGCCCATCAGTATAGGAAGGCTCCCATTTCTCCATGGCCTGTCCTGCATTTCTGGTTTTGACACTTTTTTCAGCATGGCCCTTTTGACCGATGGGAAGCGAGACATCTTTGTAGCGCTGATTTGCCTTTCCAGGTTGCTTGGTTGGCCAAAAAGGGCGTATGCGTTTTTTCCTGAATATATTCAGGAAAAAACGCATACGCCCTTTTTGGCCAAGGGCATCATTGTCAACGTTTTGCCGCTTTTCATGTGCTTTAAAGGCGATTCGAATCTACCTCCTGAAATCTGTTTCCTGCAATTCTGCCTTGATTTCAAATCCTCTTCTTTGCCTTCCCTCAATATATTTGTGGATGAGAGTTATTTATAACTCTGCAGGTTTGTGAATTGCAGTGCCCTGAACCTCCATTTTACAACTCGCTTTTTAGGGAGCTGGCCGCAAAAGCGCAGGATGGCTTCAGGCCCTGTTCTGGTTCCGGGGGGCAGGCTGAGCCTGTGGTTAATTCTTCTTCCTGATGGGAAAATAGAGTGACCTGTGCCTGTCCCAACACCAAGAGCTAGTCTCTCGTTGGTTCCACGTCTTCCCGTTCAACTTCAGGACAAATTGCAACCTGTACGGAACAGGAGGTTAAAGGTGCTGATGCTCCAAGGAGGGAGATTGCTAGTAAAGTGGCTGGAATGGCGAACCCGGGCACAAGCAGATGAGAAATGAGGTGCGTTTTAGAAGCCTATCCCCATCACACGGTGTACCATCTTCTGGGTATCTCATGCATGTTTTCGATGTAGGAAGATGCCCTTGAACCTGGAGATTTGGGACCCATGCGATGGGTACCACGCAGTATTACTTTAAAGGGTCTGCGTTTGCTCACCCAACCTCACCAAACCTCTCAGCCGCAACAGTGTCCACCCTTATGTCTCATCCAGCTGTGGGTCTAGATATGGTCAATCCAGGTTGCATCACAGCCCCTGAACGCATTGTGTAAGAATTTCTCTCTCTTTCACTGTCTTTGTTTCATGGGTTTTTCAAAGTAATTTATTTTTATAATGGGGTTTAGCTGCTTTTCACTGCTGTGTTTATGCCGCTTTTTACCCACTTGACACACTAACAGAGAGATATCAATACATAGGTTTTAAGATTATTACTAGTCAGATATATTCTTGTGCGGTGAATAGGGCGTGTTGAGTCCAGTTCTCTGAGCAAGGAGTAGGTCTTGTCTATTACATATTGGGTTTATGGAACGGTATCTGAGCTAATTTGAATCCCTTGTTTTATGTATCACCCCACCTCACCTTTCCCGTTAAGCAGCCATAGTGTGTTTTCTGCATGTGTGACTCTGTTCTGTTTTGTAATTCAGTTCAAGTGTAACGGTTTTTACATTCCCTCTATAAGTGATACCTTATGAGAAGTGTCCTTTTCTGTGTGACTTATTTCACTTAGAGTCGTCGTACCTAAATCCACTCATCATGCTGGTACTAGCCTTATGACATTGATTTCACGGCTGAGTGATATTCCATTGTACATAAGGACCACAACTTCTTTATCCATTTTTCTCTTTCCTGGGATATTGAAGGTGGAATGAAGTGGAGGTCCTTGTCAACAGAGCAGCCCTAAACTTTGGGGTGCTTGTGTCTTGCTGATTTTTAATTTTCCCAATTTATAACCCCATGAGTGGAAGTGCCCTATGCTCTCTAAGCTTTGTTTTTTAGATGTTTCAGGACTCACCGTACGCTTCTCCAGAGTGGCTGTTGGCAATTTACATCCCGCCCATCAGTGTAGCAAGGCTCCCATTTCTCCATGGCCTGTCCTGCATTTCTGGTTTTGACACTTTTTTCAGCATGGCCCTTTTGACCGATGGGAAGCAAGACATCTTTGTATCGCTGATTTGCCTTTCCAGGTTGCTTGGTTGGCCAAAAAGGGCGTATGCGTTTTTTCCTGAATATATTCAGGAAAAAACGCATACGCCCTTTTTGGCCAAGGGCATCATTGTCAACGTTTTGCCGCTTTTCATGTGCTTTAAAGGCGATTCGAATCTACCTCCTGAAATCTGTTTCCTGCAATTCTGCCTTGATTTCAAATCCTCTTCTTTGCCTTCCCTCAATATATTTGTGGATGAGAGTTATCATTTATAACTCTGCAGGTTTGTGAATTGCAGTGCCCTGAACCTCCATTTTACAACTCGCTCTTTAGGGAGCTGGCCGCAAAAGCGCAGGATGGCTTAAGGCCCTGTTCTGGTTCCGGGGGGCAGGCTGAGCCTGTGGTTAATTCTTCTTCCTAATGGGAAAATAGAGTGACCTGTGCCTGTCCCAACACCAAGAGCTAGTCTTTCATTGGTTCCACGTCTTCCCGTTCATCCTCAGTACAAATTGCAACCTGTACGGAACAGGAGGTTAAAGGTGCTGATGCTCCAAGGAGGGAGATTGCTAGTAAAGTGGCTGCAATGGCGAACCCGGGCACAAGCAGATGAGAAATGAGGTGCGTTTTAGAAACATTTCCCCATCATACGGTGTACCATCTTCTGGGTATCTCATGCATGTTTTCGATGTAGGAAGATGCCCTTGAACCTGGAGATTTGGGACCCATGCGATGGGTACCACGCAGTATTACTTTAAAGGGTCTGCGTTTGCTCACCCAACCTCACCAAACCTCTCAGCCGCAACAGTGTCCACCCTTATGTCTCATCCAGCTGTGGGTCTAGATATGGTCAATCCAGGTTGCATCACAGCCCCTGAACGCATTGTGTAAGAATTTCTCTCTCTTTCACTGTCTTTGTTTCATGGGTTTTTCAAAGTAATTTATTTTTATAATGGGGTTTAGCTGCTTTTCACTGCTGTGTTTATGCCGCTTTTTACCCACTTGACACACTAACAGAGAGATATCAATACATAGGTTTTAAGATTATTACTAGTCAGATATATTCTTGTGCGGTGAATAGGGCGTGTTGAGTCCAGTTCTCTGAGCAAGGAGTAGGTCTTGTCTATTACATATTGGGTTTATGGAACGGTATCTGAGCTAATTTGAATCCCTTGTTTTATGTATCACCCCACCTCACCTTTCCCGTTAAGCAGCCATAGTGTGTGTTCTGCATGTGTGACTCTGTTCTGTTTTCTGATTCAGTTCAAGTGTAACGGTTTTTACATTCCCTCTATAAGTGATACCTTATGAGAAGTGCCCTTTTCTGTGTGACTTATTTCACTTAGAATCGTCGTACCTAAATCCACTCATCATGCTGCTACTAGCCTTATGACATTGATTTCATGGCTGAGTGATATTCCATTGTACATAAGGACCACAACTTCTTTATCCATTTTTCTCTTTCCTGGGATATTGAAGGTGGAATGAAGTGGAGGTCCTTGTCAACAGAGCAGCCCTAAACTTTGGGGTGCTTGTCTCTTGCTGAATTTTCATTTTCCCAATTTATACCCCCATGAGTGGAAGTGCCCTATGCTCTCTAAGCTGTGTTTTTTAGACGTTTCAGGACACACCGTACACTTCTGCAGAGTGGCTGTTGGCAATTTACATCCCGCCCATCAGTATAGGAAGGCTCCCATTTCTCCATGGCCTGTCCTGCATTTCTGGTTTTGACATTTTTTTCAGCATGGCCCTTTTGAGCAATGGGAAGCGAGACTTGTTTGTAGCGCTGATTTGCCTTTCCAGGTTGTTTGGTTGGCCAAAAAGGGCGTATGCGTTTTTTCCTGAATATATTCAGGAAAAAACGCATACGCCCTTTTTGGGCAAGGGCATCATTGTCAACGTTTTGCCGCTTTTCATGTGCTTTAAAGGCGATTGGTATCTAGCTCCTGAAATCTGTTTCCTGCAATTCTGCCTTGATTTCAAATCCTCTTCTTTGCCTTCCCTCAATATATTTGTGGACGAGAGTTATCATTTATAACTCTGCAGGTTTGTGAATTGCAGTGCCCTGAACCTCCATTTTACAACTCGCTTTTTTGGGAGCTGGCCGCAAAAGCGCAGGATGGCTTCAGGCCCTGTTCTGGTTCCGGGGGGCAGGCTGAGCCTGTGGTTAATTCTTCTTCCTGATGGGAAAATAGATTGACCTGTGCCTGTCCCAACACCAAGAGCTAGTCTCTCGTTGGTTCCACGTCTTCCCGTTCATCCTCAGGACAAATTGCAACCTGTATGGAACAGGAGGTTAAAGGTGCTGATGCTCCAAGTAGGGAGCTTGCTAGTAAAGTGGCTGGAATGGCGAACCCGGGCACAAGGAGATGAGAAATGAGGTGCGTTTTAGAAACCTTTCCCCATCACACGGTGTACCATCTTCTGGGTTTCTCATGCATGTTTTTGATGTAGGAAGATGCCCTTGAACCTGGAGATTTGGGACCCTTGCGATGGGTACCACGCAGTATTACTTTAAAGGGTCTGCGTTTGCTCACCCAACCTCACCAAACCTGTCAGCCCCAAGAGTGTCCACCCTTATGTCTCATCCAGCTGTGCGTCTAGATATGGTCAATCCAGGTTGCATCACAGCCCCTGAACGCATTGTGTAAGAATTTCTCTCTCTTTCACTGTCTTTGTTTCATGGGTGTTTCAAAGTAATTTATTTTTATAATGGGGTTTAGCTGCTTTTCACTGCTGTGTTTATGCCGCTTTACACCCACTTGACACACTAACAGAGAGATATCAATACATAGGTTTTACGATTATTATTAGTCAGATATATTCTTGTGCGGTGAATAGGGCGTGTTGAGTCCAGTTCTCTGAGCAAGGAGTAGGTCTTGTCTATTACATATTGGGTTTATGGAACGGTATCTGAGCTAATTTGAAACCCTTGTTTTATGTATCACCCCACCTCACCTTTCCCGTTAAGCAGCCATAGTGTGTTTTCTGCATGTGTGACTCTGTTCTGTTTTGTAATTCAGTTCAAGTGTAACGGTTTTTACATTCCCTCTATCAGTGATACCTTATGAGAAGTGTCCTTTTCTGTGTGACTTATTTCACTTAGAATCGTCGTACCTAAATCCACTCATCATGCTGCTACTAACCTTACGACATTGATTTCATGGCTGAGTGATATTCCATTGTACATAAGGACCACAACTTCTTTATCCATTTTTCTCTTTCCTGGGATATTTAAGGTGGAATGAAGTGGAGGTCCTGGTCAACAGAGCAGCCCTAAACTTTGGGGTGCTTGTGTCTTGCTGATTTTTAATTTTCCCAATTTATACCCCCATGAGTGGGAGTGCCCTATGCTCTCTAAGCTGTGTTTTTCAGATGTTTCAGGACTCACCGGACACTTCTCCAGAGTGGCTCTTGGCAATTTACATCCCGCCCATCAGTGTAGCAAGGCTCCCATTTCTCCATGGCCTGTCCTGCATTTCTGGTTTTGACACTTTTTTCAGCATGGCCCTTTTGACCGATGGGAAGTGAGACATCTTTGTAGCGCTGATTTGCCTTTCCAGGTTGCTTGGTTGGCCAAAAAGGGCGTATGCGTTTTTTCCTGAATATATTCAGGAGAAAACGCATACGCCCTTTTTGGCCAAGGGCATCATTGTCAACGTTTTGCCGCTTTTCATGTACTTTAAAGGCTATTCGAATCTACCTCCTGAAATCTGTTTCCTGCAATTCTGCCTTGATTTCAAATCCTCTTCTTTGCCTTCCCTCAATATATATGTGGACGAGAGTTATCATTTATAACTCTGCAGGTTTGTGAATTGCAGTGCCCTGAACCTCCATTTTACAACTCGCTTTTTTGGGAGCTGGCCGCAAAAGCGCAGGATGGCTTCAGGCCCTGTTCTGGTTCCGGGGGGCAGGATGAGCCTTTGGTTAATTCTTCTTCCTGATGGGAAAATAGAGTGACCTGTGCCTGTCCCAACACCAAGAGCTAGTCTCTCGTTGGTTCCACGTCTTCCCGTTCATCCTCAGGGCAAATTGCAACCTGTACGGAACAGGAGGTTAAAGGTGCTGATGCTCCAAGTAGGGAGATTGCTAGTAAAGCGGCTGGAATGGCGAACCCGGGCACAAGGAGATGAGAAATGAGGTGCGTTTTAAAAACCTTTTCCCATCACACGGTGCACCATCTTCTGGTTTTTCTCATGCATGTTTTCGATGTAGGAAGATGCCCTTGAACCTGGAGATTTGGGACCCATGCGATGGGTACCACGCAGTATTACTTTAAAGGGTCTGCGTTTGCTCACCCAACCTCACCAAACCTCTCAGCCCCAAGAGTGTCCACCCTTATGTCTCATCCAGCTGTGGGTCTAGATATGGTCAATCCAGGTTGCATCACAGCCCCTGAACGCATTGTGTAAGAATTTCTCTCTCTTTCACTGTCTTTGTTTCATGGGTTTTTCAAAGTAATTTATTTTCATAATGGGATTTAGCTGCTTTTCACTGCTGTGTTTATGCTGCTTTACACCCACTTGACACACTAACAGAGAGATATCAATACATACGTTTTACGATTATTATTAGTCAGATATATTCTTGTGTGGTGAATAGGGCGTGTTGAGTCCAGTTCTCTGAGCAAGGAGTAGGTCTTGTCTATTACATATTGGGTTTATGGAACGGTATCTGAGCTAATTTGATACCCTTGTTTTATGTATCACCCCACCTCACCTTTCCCGTTAAGCAGCCATAGTGTGTTTTCTGCATGTGTGACTCTGTTCTGTTTTGTAATTCAGTTCAAGTGTAACGGTATTTACATTCCCTCTATCAGTGATACCTTATGAGAAGTGTCCTTTTCTGTGTGACTTATTTCACTTAGAATCGTCGTACCTAAATCCACTCATCATGCTGCTACTAACCTTAGGACATTGATTTCATGGCTGAGTGATATTCCATTGTACATGAGGACCACAATTTCTTTATCCATTTTTCTCTTTCCTGGGATATTTAAGGGGGAATGAAGTGGAGGTCCTGGTCAACAGAGCAGCCCTAAACTTTGGGGTGCTTGTGTCTTGCTGATTTTTAATTTTCCCAATTTATAACCCCATGAGTGGAAGTGCCCTATGCTCTCTAAGCTGTGTTTTTCAGATGTTTCAGGACTCACCGGACACTTCTCCAGAGTGGCTCTTGGCTATTTACATCCCGCCCATCAGTGTAGCAAGGCTCCCATTTCTCCATGGCCTGTCCTGCATTTCTGGTTTTGACACTTTTTTCAGCATGGCCCTTTTGACCGATTGGAAGCGAGACTTCCTTGTAGCGCTGATTTGCCTTTCCAGGTTGCTTGGTTGGCCAAAAAGGGCGTATGCGTTTTTTCCTGAATATATTCAGGAAAAAACGCATACGCCCTTTTTGGCCAAGGGCATCATTGTCAACGTTTTGCCGCTTTTCATGTGCTTTAAAGGCGATTCGAATCTACCTCCTGAAATCTGTTTCCG
Source organism: Balaenoptera borealis (assembly GCF_965194805.1). NCBI lineage: Eukaryota > Metazoa > Chordata > Mammalia > Artiodactyla > Balaenopteridae > Balaenoptera > Balaenoptera borealis. Next base: position 234,512 of record NW_028123330.1, read on the forward strand.
GCAATTCTGCCTTGATTTCAAATCCTCTTCTTTGCCTTCCCTCAATATATTTGTGGACGAGAGTTATCATTTATAACTCTGCAGGTTTGTGAATTGCAGTGCCCTGAACCTCCATTTTACAACTCGTTTTTATGGGAGCTCGCCGCAAAATCGCAGAATGGCTTCAGGCCCTGTTCTTGATCCGGGGGGCAGGATGAGCCTGTGGTTAATTCTTCTTTCTGATGGGAATATAGAGTGACCTGTGCCTGTCCCAACACCAAGAGCTAGTCTCTCGTTGGTTCCACGTCTTCCCGTTTATCCTCAGGACAGATTGCAACCTGTATGGAACAGGAGGTTAAAGGTGCTGATGCTCCAAGTAGGGAGATTGCTAGTAAAGCGGCTGTAATGGCGAACCCGGGCACAAGGAGATGAGAAATGCGGTGCATTTTAGAAACCTTTCCCCATCACACGGTGTACCATCTTCTGGGTTTCTCATGCATGATTTTGATGTAGGAAGATGCCCTTGAACCTGGAGATTTGGGACCCATGCGATGGGTACCATGCAGTATTACTTTAAAGGGTCTGCGTTTGCTCACCCAACCTCACCAAAACTCTCAGCCCCAAGAGTGTCCACCCTTATGTCTCATCCAGCTGTGCGTCTAGATATGGTCAATCCAGGTTGCATCACAGCCCCTGAACGCATTGTGTAAGAATTTCTCTCTCCTTCACTGTCTTTGTTTCATGGGTGTTTCAAAGTAATTTATTTTTATAATGGGGTTTAGCTGCTTTTCACTGCTGTGTTTATGCCGCTTTACACCCACTTGACACACTAACAGAGAGATATCAATACATAGGTTTTACGATTATTATTAGTCAGATATATTCTTGTGCGGTGAATAGGGCGTGTTGATTCCAGTTCTCTGAGCAAGGAGTAGGTCTTGTCTATTACATATTGGGTTTATGGAACGGTATCTGAGCTAATTTGAAACCCTTGTTTTATGTATCACCCCACCTCACCTTTCCCGTTAAGCAGCCATAGTGTGTTTTCTGCATGTGTGACTCTGTTCTGTTTTGTAATTCAGTTCAATTGTAACGGTTTTTACATTCCATCTATCAGTGATACCTTATGAGAAGTGTCCTTTTCTGTGTGACTTATTTCACTTAGAATCGTCGTACCTAAATCCACTCATCATGCTGCTACTAACCTTACGACATTGATTTCATGGCTGAGTGATATTCCATTGTACATAAGGACCACAACTTCTTTATCCATTTTTCTCTTTCCTGGGATATTGAAGGTGGAATGAAGTGGAGGTCCTGGTCAACAGAGCAGCCCTAAACTTTGGGGTGCTTGTGTCTTGCTGATTTTTAATTTTCCCAATTTATACCCCCATGAGTGGAAGTGCCCTATGCTCTCTAAGCTTTGCTTTTTAGACGTTTCAGGACTCACCGTACACTTCTCCAGAGTGGCTGTTGACAATTTACATCCCGCCCATCAGTGTAGCAAGGCTCCCATTTCTCCATGGCCTGTCCTGCATTTCTGGTTTTGACACTTTTTTCAGCATGGCCCTTTTGACCGATGGGAAGTGAGACATCTTTGTAGCGCTGATTTGCCTTTCCAGGTTGCTTGGTTGGCCAAAAAGGGCGTATGCGTTTTTTCCTGAATATATTCAGGAAAAAACGCATACGCCCTTTTTGGCCAAGGGCATCATTGTCAACGTTTTGCCGCTTTTCATGTGCTTTAAAGGCGATTCGAATCTACCTCCTGAAATCTGTTTCCTGCAATTCTGCCTTGATTTCAAATCCTCTTCTTTGCCTTCCCTCAATATATTTGTGGATGAGAGTTATCATTTATAAGTCTGCAGGTTTGTGAATTGCAGTGCCCTGACCCTCCATTTTACAACTCGCTTTTTAGGGAGCTGGCCGCAAAAGCGCAGGATGGCTTCAGGCCCTGTTCTGGTTCCGGGGGGCAGGCTGAGCCTGTGGTTAATTCTTCTTCCTGATGGGAAAATAGAGTGACCTGTGCCTGTCCCAACACCAAGAGCTAGTCTCTCATTGGTTCCACGTCTTCCCGTTCATCCTCAGTACAAATTGCAACCTGTACGGAACAGGAGGTTAAAGGTGCTGATGCTCCAAGGAGGGAGATTGCTAGTAAAGTGGCTGGAATGGCGAACCCGGGCACAAGCAGATGAGAAATGAGGTGCGTTTTAGAAACCTTTCCCCATCACACGGTGTACCATCTTCTGGGTATCTCATGCATGTTTTCGATGTAGGAAGATGCCCTTGAACCTGGAGATTTGGGACCCATGCGATGGGTACCACGCAGTATTACTTTAAAGGGTCTGCGTTTGCTCACCCAACCTCACCAAACCTCTCAGCCGCAACACTGTCCACCCTTATGTCTCATCCAGCTGTGGGTCTAGATATGGTCAATCCAGGTTGCATCACAGCCCCTGAACGCATTGTGTAAGAATTTCGCTCTCTTTCACTGTCTTTGTTTCATGGGTTTTTCAAAGTAATTTATTTTTATAATGGGGTTTAGCTGCTTTTCACTGCTGTGTTTATGCCGCTTTTTACCCACTTGACACACTAACAGAGAGATATCAATACATAGGTTTTAAGATTATTACTAATCAGATATATTCTTGTGCGGTGAATAGGGCGTGTTGAGTCCAGTTCTCTGAGCAAGGAGTAGGTCTTGTCTATTACATATTGGGTTTATGGAACGGTATCTGAGCTAATTTGAAACCCTTGTTTTATGTATCACCCCACCTCACCTTTCCCGTTAAGCAGCCATAGTGTGTTTTCTGCATGTGTGACTCTGTTCTGTTTTGTAATTCTGTTCAAGTGTAACGGTTTTTACATTCCCTCTATCAGTGATACCTTATGAGAAGTGTCCTTTTCTGTGTGACTTATTTCACTTAGAATCGTCGTACCTAAATCCACTCATCATGCTGCTACTAGCCTTATGACATTGATTTCACGGCTGAGTGATATTCCATTGTACATAAGGACCACAACTTCTTTATCCATTTTTCTCTTTCCTGGGATATTGAAGGTGGAATGAAGTGGAGGTCCTTGTCAACAGAGCAGCCCTAAACTTTGGGGTGCTTGTGTCTTGCTGATTTTTAATTTTCCCAATTTATACCCCCATGAGTGGAAGTGCCCTATGCTCTCTAAGCTTTGCTTTTTAGACGTTTCAGGACTCACCGTACACTTCTCCAGAGTGGCTGTTGACAATTTACATCCCGCCCATCAGTGTAGCAAGGCTCCCATTTCTCCATGGCCTGTCCTGCATTTCTGGTTTTGACACTTTTTTCAGCATGGCCCTTTTGACCGATGGGAAGCGAGACATCTTTGTAGCGCTGATTTGCCTTTCCAGGTTGCTTGGTTGGCCAAAAAGGGCGTATGCGTTTTTTCCTGAATATATTCAGGAAAAAACGCATACGCCCTTTTTGGCCAAGGGCATCATTGTCAACGTTTTGCCGCTTTTCATGTGCTTTAAAGGCGATTCGAATCTACCTCCTGAAATCTGTTTCCTGCAATTCTGCCTTGATTTCAAATCCTCTTCTTTGCCTTCCCTCAATATATTTGTGGATGAGAGTTATCATTTATAAGTCTGCAGGTTTGTGAATTGCAGTGCCCTGAACCTCCATTTTACAACTCGCTTTTTAGGGAGCTGGCCGCAAAAGCGCAGGATGGCTTCAGGCCCTGTTCTGGTTCCGGGGGGCAGGCTGAGCCTGTGGTTAATTCTTCTTCCTGATGGGAAAATAGAGTGACCTGTGCCTGTCCCAACACCAAGAGCTAGTCTTTCATTGGTTCCACGTCTTCTCGTTCATCCTCAGGACAAATTGCAAACTGTACGGAACAGGAGGTTAAAGGTGCTGATGCTCCAAGGAGGGAGATTGCTAGTAAAGTGGCTGGAATGGCGAACCCGGGCACAAGCAGATGAGAAATGAGGTGCGTTTTAGAAACCTTTCCCCATCACACGGTGTACCATCTTCTGGGTATCTCATGCATGTTTTCGATGTAGGAAGATGCCCTTGAACCTGGAGATTTGGGACCCATGCGATGGGTACCACGCAGTATTACTTTAAAGGGTCTGCGTTTGCTCACCCAACCTCACCAAACCTCTCAGCCGCAACAGTGTCCACCCTTATGTCTCATCCAGCTGTGGGTCTAGATATGGTCAATCCAGGTTGCATCACAGCCCCTGAACGCATTGTGTAAGAATTTCTCTCTCTTTCACTGTCTTTGTTTCATGGGTTTTTCAAAGTAATTTATTTTTATAATGGGGTTTAGCTGCTTTTCACTGCTGTGTTTATGCCGCTTTACACCCACTTGACACACTAACAGAGAGATATCAATACATAGGTTTTAAGATTATTACTAGTCAGATATATTCTTGTGCGGTGAATAGGGCGTGTTGAGTCCAGTTCTCTGAGCAAGGAGTAGGTCTTGTCTATTACATATTGGTTTTATGGAACGGTATCTGAGCTAATTTGAAACCCTTGTTTTATGTATCACCCCACCTCACCTTTCCCGTTAAGCAGCCATAGTGTGTTTTCTGCATGTGTGACTCTGTTCTGTTTTGTAATTCTGTTCAAGTGTAACGGTTTTTACATTCCCTCTATCAGTGATACCTTATGAGAAGTGTCCTTTTCTGTGTGACTTATTTCACTTAGAATCGTCGTACCTAAATCCACTCATCATGCTGCTACTAGCCTTATGACATTGATTTCATGGCTGAGTGATATTCCATTGTACATAAGGACCACAACTTCTTTATCCATTTTTCTCTTTCCTGGGATATTGAAGGTGGAATGAAGTGGAGGTCCTTGTCAACAGAGCAGCCCTAAACTTTGGGGTGCTTGTGTCTTGCTGATTTTTAATTTTCCCAATTTATACCCCCATGAGTGGAAGTGCCCTATGCTCTCTAAGCTTTGCTTTTTAGACGTTTCAGGACTCACCGTACACTTCTCCAGAGTGGCTGTTGACAATTTACATCCCGCCCATCAGTGTAGCAAGGCTCCCATTTCTCCATGGCCTGTCCTGCATTTCTGGTTTTGACACTTTTTTCAGCATGGCCCTTTTGACCGATGGGAAGCGAGACATCTTTGTAGCGCTGATTTGCCTTTCCAGGTTGCTTGGTTGGCCAAAAAGGGCGTATGCGTTTTTTCCTGAATATATTCAGGAAAAAACGCATACGCCCTTTTTGGCCAAGGGCATCATTGTCAACGTTTTGCCGCTTTTCATGTGCTTTAAAGGCGATTCGAATCTACCTCCTGAAATCTGTTTCCTGCAATTCTGCCTTGATTTCAAATCCTCTTCTTTGCCTTCCCTCAATATATTTGTGGATGAGAGTTATCATTTATAAGTCTGCAGGTTTGTGAATTGCAGTGCCCTGAACCTCCATTTTACAACTCGCTTTTTAGGGAGCTGGCCGCAAAAGCGCAGGATGGCTTCAGGCCCTGTTCTGGTTCCGGGGGGCAGGCTGAGCCTGTGGTTAATTCTTCTTCCTGATGGGAAAATAGAGTGACCTGTGCCTGTCCCAACACCAAGAGCTAGTCTTTCATTGGTTCCACGTCTTCTCGTTCATCCTCAGGACAAATTGCAAACTGTACGGAACAGGAGGTTAAAGGTGCTGATGCTCCAAGGAGGGAGATTGCTAGTAAAGTGGCTGGAATGGCGAACCCGGGCACAAGCAGATGAGAAATGAGGTGCGTTTTAGAAACCTTTCCCCATCACACGGTGTACCATCTTCTGGGTATCTCATGCATGTTTTCGATGTAGGAAGATGCCCTTGAACCTGGAGATTTGGGACCCATGCGATGGGTACCACGCAGTATTACTTTAAAGGGTCTGCGTTTGCTCACCCAACCTCACCAAACCTCTCAGCCGCAACAGTGTCCACCCTTATGTCTCATCCAGCTGTGGGTCTAGATATGGTCAATCCAGGTTGCATCACAGCCCCTGAACGCATTGTGTAAGAATTTCTCTCTCTTTCACTGTCTTTGTTTCATGGGTTTTTCAAAGTAATTTATTTTTATAATGGGGTTTAGCTGCTTTTCACTGCTGTGTTTATGCCGCTTTACACCCACTTGACACACTAACAGAGAGATATCAATACATAGGTTTTAAGATTATTACTAGTCAGATATATTCTTGTGCGGTGAATAGGGCGTGTTGAGTCCAGTTCTCTGAGCAAGGAGTAGGTCTTGTCTATTACATATTGGTTTTATGGAACGGTATCTGAGCTAATTTGAAACCCTTGTTTTATGTATCACCCCACCTCACCTTTCCCGTTAAGCAGCCATAGTGTGTTTTCTGCATGTGTGACTCTGTTCTGTTTTGTAATTCTGTTCAAGTGTAACGGTTTTTACATTCCCTCTATCAGTGATACCTTATGAGAAGTGTCCTTTTCTGTGTGACTTATTTCACTTAGAATCGTCGTACCTAAATCCACTCATCATGCTGCTACTAGCCTTATGACATTGATTTCATGGCTGAGTGATATTCCATTGTACATAAGGACCACAACTTCTTTATCCATTTTTCTCTTTCCTGGGATATTGAAGGTGGAATGAAGTGGAGGTCCTTGTCAACAGAGCAGCCCTAAACTTTGGGGTGCTTGTGTCTTGCTGATTTTTCATTTTCCCAATTTATACCCCCATGAGTGGAAGTGCCCTATGCTCTCTAAGCTTTGCTTTTTAGACGTTTCAGGACTCACCGTACACTTCTCCAGAGTGGCTGTTGACAATTTACATCCCGCCCATCAGTGTAGCAAGGCTCCCATTTCTCCATGGCCTGTCCTGCATTTCTGGTTTTGACACTTTTTTCAGCATGGCCCTTTTGACCGATGGGAAGTGAGACATCTTTGTAGCGCTGATTTGCCTTTCCAGGTTGCTTGGTTGGCCAAAAAGGGCGTATGCGTTTTTTCCTGAATATATTCAGGAAAAAACGCATACGCCCTTTTTGGCCAAGGGCATCATTGTCAACGTTTTGCCGCTTTTCATGTGCTTTAAAGGCGATTCGAATCTACCTCCTGAAATCTGTTTCCTGCAATTCTGCCTTGATTTCAAATCCTCTTCTTTGCCTTCCCTCAATATATTTGTGGACGAGAGTTATCATTTATAACTCTGCAGGTTTGTGAATTGCAGTGCCCTGAACCTCCATTTTACAACTCGCTTTTTAGGGAGCTGGCCGCAAAAGCGCAGGATGGCTTCAGGCCCTGTTCTGGTTCCGGGGGGCAGGCTGAGCCTGTGGTTAATTCTTCTTCCTGATGGGAAAATAGAGTGACCTGTGCCTGTCCCAACACCAAGAGCTAGTCTTTCATTGGTTCCACGTCTTCCCGTTCATCCTCAGTACAAATTGCAACCTGTACGGAACAGGAGGTTAAAGGTGCTGATGCTCCAAGGAGGGAGATTGCTAGTAAAGTGGCTGGAATGGCGAACCCGGGCACAAGCAGATGAGAAATGAGGTGCGTTTTAGAAACCTTTCCCCATCACACGGTGTACCATCTTCTGGGTATCTCATGCATGTTTTCGATGTAGGAAGATGCCCTTGTACCTGGAGATTTGGGACCCATGCGATGGGTACCACGCAGTATTACTTTAAAGGGTCTGCGTTTGCTCACCCAACCTCACCAAACCTCTCAGCCGCAACAGTGTCCACCCTTATGTCTCATCCAGCTGTGGGTCTAGATATGGTCAATGAAGGTTGCATCACAGCCCCTGAACGCATTGTGTAAGAATTTCTCTCTCTTTCACTGTCTTTGTTTCATGGGTTTTTCAAAGTAATTTATTTTTATAATGGGGTTTAGCTGCTTTTCACTGCTGTGTTTATGCCGCTTTTTACCCACTTGACACACTAACAGAGAGATATCAATACATAGGTTTTAAGATTATTACTAGTCAGATATATTCTTGTGCGGTGAATAGGGCGTGTTGAGTCCAGTTCTCTGAGCAAGGAGTAGGTCTTGTCTATTACATATTGGGTTTATGGAACGGTATCTGAGCTAATTTGAAACCCTTGTTTTATGTATCACCCCACCTCACCTTTCCCGTTAAGCAGCCATAGTGTGTTTTCTGCATGTGTGACTCTGTTCTGTTTTGTAATTCAGTTCAAGTGTAACGGTTTTTACATTCCCTCTATCAGTGATACCTTTTGAGAAGTGTCCTTTTCTGTGTGACTTATTTCACTTAGAGTCGTCATACCTAAATCCACTCATCATGCTGCTACTAGCCTTATGACATTGATTTCACGGCTGAGTGATATTCCATTGTACATAAGGACCACAACTTCTTTATCCATTTTTCTCTTTCCTGGGATATTGAAGGTGGAATGAAGTGGAGGTCCTTGTCAACAGAGCAGCCCTAAACTTTGGGGTGCTTGTGTCTTGCTGATTTTTAATTTTCCCAATTTATAACCCCATGAGTGGAAGTGCCCTATGCTCTCTAAGCTTTGTTTTTTAGATGTTTCAGGACTCACCGTACGCTTCTCCAGAGTGGCTGTTGGCAATTTACATCCCGCCCATCAGTGTAGCAAGGCTCCCATTTCTCCATGGCCTGTCCTGCATTTCTGGTTTTGACACTTTTTTCAGCATGGCCTTTTTAACCGAAGGGAAGCGAGACATCTTTGTAGCGCTGATTTGCCTTTCCAGGTTGCTTGGTTGGCAAAAAAGGGCGTATGCGTTTTTTCCTGAATATATTCAGGAAAAAACGCATACGCCCTTTTTGGCCAAGGGCATCATTGTCAACGTTTTTCCGCTTTTCATGTGCTTTAAAGGCGATTCGAATCTACCTCCTGAAATCTGTTTCCTGCAATTCTGCCTTGATTTCAAATCCTCTTCTTTGCCTTCCCTCAATATATTTGTGGACGAGAGTTATCATTTATAAGTCTGCTGGTTTGTGAATTGCAGTGCCCTGAACCTCCATTTTACAACTCGATTTTTAGGGAGCTGGCCGCAATAGCGCAGGATGGCTTCAGGCCCTGTTCTGGTTCCGGGGGGCAGGCTGAGCCTGTGGTTAATTCTTCTTCCTGATGGGAAAATAGAGTGACCTGTGCCTGTCCCAACACCAAGAGCTAGTCTTTCATTGGTTCCACGTCTTCCCGTTCATCCTCAGTACAAATTGCAACCTGTACGGAACAGGAGGTTAAAGGTGCTGATGCTCCACGGAGGGAGATTGCTAGTAAAGTGGCTGGAATGGCGAACCCGGGCACAAGCAGATGAGAAATGAGGTGCGTTTTAGAAACCTTTCCCCATCACACGGTGTACCATCTTCTGGGTATCTCATGCATGTTTTCGATGTAGGAAGATGCCCTTGAACCTGGAGATTTGGGACCCATGCGATGGGTACCACGCAGTATTACTTTAAAGGGTCTGCGTTTGCTCACCCAACCTCACCAAACCTCTCAGCCGCAACAGTGTCCACCCTTATGTCTCATCCAGCTGTGGGTCTAGATATGGTCAATCCAGGTTGCATCACAGCCCCTGAACGCATTGTGTAAGAATTTCTCTCTCTTTCACTGTCTTTGTTTCATGGGTTTTTCAAAGTAATTTATTTTTATAATGGGGTTTAGCTGCTTTTCACTGCTGTGTTTATGCCGCTTTTTACCCACTTGACACACAAACAGAGAGATATCAATACATAGGTTTTAAGATTATTACTAGTCAGATATATTCTTGTGCGGTGAATAGGGCGTGTTGAGTCCAGTTCTCTGAGCAAGGAGTAGGTCTTGTCTATTACATATTGGGTTTATGGAACGGAATCTGAGCTAATTTGAAACCCTTGTTTTATGTATCACCCCACCTCACCTTTCCCGTTAAGCAACCCTAGTGTGTTTTCTGCATGTGTGACTCTGTTCTGTTTTGTAATTCAGTTCAAGTGTAACGGTTTTTACATTCCCTCTATAAGTGATACCTTATGAGAAGTGTCCTTTTCTGTGTGACTTATTTCACTTAGAGTCGTCGTACCTAAATCCACTCATCATGCTGCTACTAGCCTTATGACATTGATTTCACGGCTGAGTGATATTCCATTGTACATAAGGACCACAACTTCTTTATCCATTTTTCTCTTTCCTGGGATATTGAAGGTGGAATGAAGTGGAGGTCCTTGTCAACAGAGCAGCCCTCAACTTTGGGGTGCTTGTGTCTTGCTGATTTTTAATTTTCCCAATTTATACCCCCATGAGTGGAAGTGCCCTATGCTCTCTAAGCTTTGCTTTTTAGACGTTTCAGGACTCACCGTACACTTCTCCAGAGTGGCTGTTGGCAATTTACATCCCGCCCATCAGTGTAGCAAGGCTCCCATTTCTCCATGGCCTGTCCTGCATTTCTGGTTTTGACACTTTTTTCAGCATGGCCCTTTTGACCGATGGGAAGCGAGACACCTTTGTAGCGCTGATTTGCCTTTCCAGGTTGCTTGGTTGGCCAAAAAGGGCGTATGCGTTTTTTCCTGAATATATTCAGGAAAAAACGCATACGCCCTTTTTGGCCAAGGGCATCATTGTCAACGTTTTGCCGCTTTTCATGTGCTTTAAAGGCGATTCGAATCTACCTCCTGAAATCTGTTTCCTGCAATTCTGCCTTGATTTCAAATCCTCTTCTTTGCCTTCCCTCAATATATTTGTGGATGAGAGTTATCATTTATAACTCTGCAGGTTTGTGAATTGCAGTGCCCTGAACCTCCATTTTACAACTCGCTTTTTAGGGAGCTGGCCGCAAAAGCGCAGGATGGCTTCAGGCCCTGTTCTGGTTCCGGGGGGGAGGCTGAGCCTGTGGTTAATTCTTCTTCCTGATGGGAAAATAGAGTGACCTGTGCCTGTCCCAACACCAAGAGCTAGTCTTTCATTGGTTCCACGTCTTCCCGTTCATCCTCAGTACAAATTGCAACCTGTACGGAACAGGAGGTTAAAGGTGCTGATGCTCCAAGGAGGGAGATTGCTAGTAAAGTGGCTGGAATGGCGAACCCGGGCACAAGCAGATGAGAAATGAGGTGCGTTTTAGAAACCTTTCCCCATCACACGGTGTACCATCTTCTGGGTATCTCATGCATGTTTTCGATGTAGGAAGATGCCCTTGAACCTGGAGATTTGGGACCCATGCGATGGGTACCACGCAGTATTACTTTAAAGGGTCTGCGTTTGCTCACCCAACCTCACCAAACCTCTCAGCCGCAACAGTGTCCACCCTTATGTCTCATCCAGCTGTGGGTCTAGATATGGTCAATCCAGGTTGCATCACAGCCCCTGAACGCATTGTGTAAGAATTTCTCTCTCTTTCACTGTCTTTGTTTCATGGGTTTTTCAAAGTAATTTATTTTTATAATGGGGTTTAGCTGCTTTTCACTGCTGTGTTTATGCCGCTTTACACCCACTTGACACACTAACAGAGAGATATCAATACATAGGTTTTAAGATTATTACTAGTCAGATATATTCTTGTGCGGTGAATAGGGCGTGTTGAGTCCAGTTCTCTGAGCAAGGAGTAGGTCTTGTCTATTACATATTGGGTTTATGGAACGGTATCTGAGCTAATTTGAATCCCTTGTTTTATGTATCACCCCACCTCACCTTTCCCGTTAAGCAGCCATAGTGTGTTTTCTGCATGTGTGACTCTGTTCTGTTTTGTAATTCAGTTCAAGTGTAACGGTTTTTACATTCCCTCTATAAGTGATACCTTATGAGAAGTGTCCTTTTCTGTGTGACTTATTTCACTTAGAGTCGTCGTACCTAAATCCACTCATCATGCTGCTACTAGCCTTATGACATTGATTTCACGGCTGAGTGATATTCCATTGTACATAAGGACCACAACTTCTTTATCCATTTTTCTCTTTCCTGGGATATTGAAGGTGGAATGAAGTGGAGGTCCTTGTCAACAGAGCAGCCCTAAACTTTGGGGTGCTTGTGTCTTGCTGATTTTTAATTTTCCCAATTTATAACCCCATGAGTGGAAGTGCCCTATGCTCTCTAAGCTTTGTTTTTTAGATGTTTCAGGACTCACCGTACGCTTCTCCAGAGTGGCTGTTGGCAATTTACATCCCGCCCATCAGTGTAGCAAGGCTCCCATTTCTCCATGGCCTGTCCTGCATTTCTGGTTTTGACACTTTTTTCAGCATGGCCCTTTTGACCGATGGGAAGCAAGACATCTTTGTAGCGCTGATTTGCCTTTCCAGGTTGCTTGGTTGGCCAAAAAGGGCGTATGCGTTTTTTCCTGAATATATTCAGGAAAAAACGCATACGCCCTTTTTGGCCAAGGGCATCATTGTCAACGTTTTGCCGCTTTTCATGTGCTTTAAAGGCGATTCGAATCTACCTCCTGAAATCTGTTTCCTGCAATTCTGCCTTGATTTCAAATCCTCTTCTTTGCCTTCCCTCAATATATTTGTGGATGAGAGTTATCATTTATAACTCTGCAGGTTTGTGAATTGCAGTGCCCTGAACCTCCATTTTACAACTCGCTCTTTAGGGAGCTGGCCGCAAAAGCGCAGGATGGCTTAAGGCCCTGTTCTGGTTCCGGGGGGCAGGCTGAGCCTGTGGTTAATTCTTCTTCCTAATGGGAAAATAGAGTGACCTGTGCCTGTCCCAACACCAAGAGCTAGTCTTTCATTGGTTCCACGTCTTCCCGTTCATCCTCAGTACAAATTGCAACCTGTACGGAACAGGAGGTTAAAGGTGCTGATGCTCCAAGGAGGGAGATTGCTAGTAAAGTGGCTGCAATGGCGAACCCGGGCACAAGCAGATGAGAAATGAGGTGCGTTTTAGAAACATTTCCCCATCATACGGTGTACCATCTTCTGGGTATCTCATGCATGTTTTCGATGTAGGAAGATGCCCTTGAACCTGGAGATTTGGGACCCATGCGATGGGTACCACGCAGTATTACTTTAAAGGGTCTGCGTTTGCTCACCCAACCTCACCAAACCTCTCAGCCGCAACAGTGTCCACCCTTATGTCTCATCCAGCTGTGGGTCTAGATATGGTCAATCCAGGTTGCATCACAGCCCCTGAACGCATTGTGTAAGAATTTCTCTCTCTTTCACTGTCTTTGTTTCATGGGTTTTTCAAAGTAATTTATTTTTATAATGGGGTTTAGCTGCTTTTCACTGCTGTGTTTATGCCGCTTTTTACCCACTTGACACACTAACAGAGAGATATCAATACATAGGTTTTAAGATTATTACTAGTCAGATATATTCTTGTGCGGTGAATAGGGCGTGTTGAGTCCAGTTCTCTGAGCAAGGAGTAGGTCTTGTCTATTACATATTGGGTTTATGGAACGGTATCTGAGCTAATTTGAATCCCTTGTTTTATGTATCACCCCACCTCACCTTTCCCGTTAAGCAGCCATAGTGTGTGTTCTGCATGTGTGACTCTGTTCTGTTTTCTGATTCAGTTCAAGTGTAACGGTTTTTACATTCCCTCTATAAGTGATACCTTATGAGAAGTGTCCTTTTCTGTGTGACTTATTTCACTTAGAATCGTCGTACCTAAATCCACTCATCATGCTGCTACTAGCCTTATGACATTGATTTCATGGCTGAGTGATATTCCATTGTACATAAGGACCACAACTTCTTTATCCATTTTTCTCTTTCCTGGGATATTGAAGGTGGAATGAAGTGGAGGTCCTTGTCAACAGAGCAGCCCTAAACTTTGGGGTGCTTGTCTCGTGCTGAATTTTCATTTTCCCAATTTATACCCCCATGAGTGGAAGTGCCCTATGCTCTCTAAGCTGTGTTTTTTAGACGTTTCAGGACACACCGTACACTTCTGCAGAGTGGCTGTTGGCAACTTACATCCCGCCCATCAGTATAGGAAGGCTCCCATTTCTCCATGGCCTGTCCTGCATTTCTGGTTTTGACATTTTTTTCAGCATGGCCCTTTTGAGCAATGGGAAGCGAGACTTGTTTGTAGCGCTGATTTGCCTTTCCAGGTTGTTTGGTTGGCCAAAAAGGGCGTATGCGTTTTTTCCTGAATATATTCAGGAAAAAACGCATACGCCCTTTTTGGGCAAGGGCATCATTGTCAACGTTTTGCCGCTTTTCATGTGCTTTAAAGGCGATTGGTATCTAGCTCCTGAAATCTGTTTCCTGCAATTCTGCCTTGATTTCAAATCCTCTTCTTTGCCTTCCCTCAATATATTTGTGGACGAGAGTTATCATTTATAACTCTGCAGGTTTGTGAATTGCAGTGCCCTGAACCTCCATTTTACAACTCGCTTTTTTGGGAGCTGGCCGCAAAAGCGCAGGATGGCTTCAGGCCCTGTTCTGGTTCCGGGGGGCAGGCTGAGCCTGTGGTTAATTCTTCTTCCTGATGGGAAAATAGATTGACCTGTGCCTGTCCCAACACCAAGAGCTAGTCTCTCGTTGGTTCCACGTCTTCCCGTTCATCCTCAGGACAAATTGCAACCTGTATGGAACAGGAGGTTAAAGGTGCTGATGCTCCAAGTAGGGAGCTTGCTAGTAAAGTGGCTGGAATGGCGAACCCGGGCACAAGGAGATGAGAAATGAGGTGCGTTTTAGAAACCTTTCCCCATCACACGGTGTACCATCTTCTGGGTTTCTCATGCATGTTTTTGATGTAGGAAGATGCCCTTGAACCTGGAGATTTGGGACCCTTGCGATGGGTACCACGCAGTATTACTTTAAAGGGTCTGCGTTTGCTCACCCAACCTCACCAAACCTGTCAGCCCCAAGAGTGTCCACCCTTATGTCTCATCCAGCTGTGCGTCTAGATATGGTCAATCCAGGTTGCATCACAGCCCCTGAACGCATTGTGTAAGAATTTCTCTCTCTTTCACTGTCTTTGTTTCATGGGTGTTTCAAAGTAATTTATTTTTATAATGGGGTTTAGCTGCTTTTCACTGCTGTGTTTATGCCGCTTTACACCCACTTGACACACTAACAGAGAGATATCAATACATAGGTTTTACGATTATTATTAGTCAGATATATTCTTGTGCGGTGAATAGGGCGTGTTGAGTCCAGTTCTCTGAGCAAGGAGTAGGTCTTGTCTATTACATATTGGGTTTATGGAACGGTATCTGAGCTAATTTGAAACCCTTGTTTTATGTATCACCCCACCTCACCTTTCCCGTTAAGCAGCCATAGTGTGTTTTCTGCATGTGTGACTCTGTTCTGTTTTGTAATTCAGTTCAAGTGTAACGGTTTTTACATTCCCTCTATCAGTGATACCTTATGAGAAGTGTCCTTTTCTGTGTGACTTATTTCACTTAGAATCGTCGTACCTAAATCCACTCATCATGCTGCTACTAACCTTACGACATTGATTTCATGGCTGAGTGATATTCCATTGTACATAAGGACCACAACTTCTTTATCCATTTTTCTCTTTCCTGGGATATTTAAGGTGGAATGAAGTGGAGGTCCTGGTCAACAGAGCAGCCCTAAACTTTGGGGTGCTTGTGTCTTGCTGATTTTTAATTTTCCCAATTTATACCCCCATGAGTGGGAGTGCCCTATGCTCTCTAAGCTGTGTTTTTCAGATGTTTCAGGACTCACCGGACACTTCTCCAGAGTGGCTCTTGGCAATTTACATCCCGCCCATCAGTGTAGCAAGGCTCCCATTTCTCCATGGCCTGTCCTGCATTTCTGGTTTTGACACTTTTTTCAGCATGGCCCTTTTGACCGATGGGAAGTGAGACATCTTTGTAGCGCTGATTTGCCTTTCCAGGTTGCTTGGTTGGCCAAAAAGGGCGTATGCGTTTTTTCCTGAATATATTCAGGAGAAAACGCATACGCCCTTTTTGGCCAAGGGCATCATTGTCAACGTTTTGCCGCTTTTCATGTACTTTAAAGGCTATTCGAATCTACCTCCTGAAATCTGTTTCCTGCAATTCTGCCTTGATTTCAAATCCTCTTCTTTGCCTTCCCTCAATATATATGTGGACGAGAGTTATCATTTATAACTCTGCAGGTTTGTGAATTGCAGTGCCCTGAACCTCCATTTTACAACTCGCTTTTTTGGGAGCTGGCCGCAAAAGCGCAGGATGGCTTCAGGCCCTGTTCTGGTTCCGGGGGGCAGGATGAGCCTGTGGTTAATTCTTCTTCCTGATGGGAAAATAGAGTGACCTGTGCCTGTCCCAAAACCAAGAGCTAGTCTCTCGTTGGTTCCACGTCTTCCCGTTCATCCTCAGGGCAAATTGCAACCTGTACGGAACAGGAGGTTAAAGGTGCTGATGCTCCAAGTAGGGAGATTGCTAGTAAAGCGGCTGGAATGGCGAACCCGGGCACAAGGAGATGAGAAATGAGGTGCGTTTTAGAAACCTTTTCCCATCACACGGTGCACCATCTTCTGGTTTTTCTCATGCATGTTTTCGATGTAGGAAGATGCCCTTGAACCTGGAGATTTGGGACCCATGCGATGGGTACCACGCAGTATTACTTTAAAGGGTCTGCGTTTGCTCACCCAACCTCACCAAACCTCTCAGCCCCAAGAGTGTCCACCCTTATGTCTCATCCAGCTGTGGGTCTAGATATGGTCAATCCAGGTTGCATCACAGCCCCTGAACGCATTGTGTAAGAATTTCTCTCTCTTTCACTGTCTTTGTTTCATGGGTTTTTCAAAGTAATTTATTTTCATAATGGGATTTAGCTGCTTTTCACTGCTGTGTTTATGCTGCTTTACACCCACTTGACACACTAACAGAGAGATATCAATACATACGTTTTACGATTATTAATAGTCAGATATATTCTTGTGTGGTGAATAGGGCGTGTTGAGTCCAGTTCTCTGAGCAAGGAGTAGGTCTTGTCTATTACATATTGGGTTTATGGAACGGTATCTGAGCTAATTTGATACCCTTGTTTTATGTATCACCCCACCTCACCTTTCCCGTTAAGCAGCCATAGTGTGTTTTCTGCATGTGTGACTCTGTTCTGTTTTGTAATTCAGTTCAAGTGTAACGGTTTTTACATTCCCTCTATCAGTGATACCTTATGAGAAGTGTCCTTTTCTGTGTGACTTATTTCACTTAGAATCGTCGTACCTAAATCCACTCATCATGCTGCTACTAACCTTACGACATTGATTTCATGGCTGAGTGATATTCCATTGTACATGAGGACCACAACTTCTTTATCCATTTTTCTCTTTCCTGGGATATTTAAGGGGGAATGAAGTGGAGGTCCTGGTCAACAGAGCAGCCCTAAACTTTGGGGTGCTTGTGTCTTGCTGATTTTTAATTTTCCCAATTTATAACCCCATGAGTGGAAGTGCCCTATGCTCTCTAAGCTGTGTTTTTCAGATGTTTCAGGACTCACCGGACACTTCTCCAGAGTGGCTCTTGGCTATTTACATCCCGCCCATCAGTGTAGCAAGGCTCCCATTTCTCCATGGCCTGTCCTGCATTTCTGGTTTTGACACTTTTTTCAGCATGGCCCTTTTGACCGATTGGAAGCGAGACTTCCTTGTAGCGCTGATTTGCCTTTCCAGGTTGCTTGGTTGGCCAAAAAGGGCGTATGCGTTTTTTCCTGAATATATTCAGGAAAAAACGCATACGCCCTTTTTGGCCAAGGGCATCATTGTCAACGTTTTGCCGCTTTTCATGTGCTTTAAAGGCGATTCGAATCTACCTCCTGAAATCTGTTTCCGGCAATTCTGCCTTGATTTCAAATCCTCTTCTTTGCCTTCCCTCAATATATTTGTGGACGAGAGTTATCATTTATAACTCTGCAGGTTTGTGAATTGCAGTGCCCTGAACCTCCATTTTACAACTCGTTTTTATGGGAGCTCGCCGCAAAATCGCAGAATGGCTTCAGGCCCTGTTCTTGATCCGGGGGGCAGGATGAGCCTGTGGTTAATTCTTCTTTCTGATGGGAATATAGAGTGACCTGTGCCTGTCCCAACACCAAGAGCTAGTCTCTCGTTGGTTCCACGTCTTCCCGTTTATCCTCAGGACAGATTGCAACCTGTATGGAACAGGAGGTTAAAGGTGCTGATGCTCCAAGTAGGGAGATTGCTAGTAAAGCGGCTGTAATGGCGAACCCGGGCACAAGGAGATGAGAAATGCGGTGCGTTTTAGAAACCTTTCCCCATCACACGGTGTACCATCTTCTGGGTTTCTCATGCATGATTTTGATGTAGGAAGATGCCCTTGAACCTGGAGATTTGGGACCCATGCGATGGGTACCATGCAGTATTACTTTAAAGGGTCTGCGTTTGCTCACCCAACCTCACCAAAACTCTCAGCCCCAAGAGTGTCCACCCTTATGTCTCATCCAGCTGTGCGTCTAGATATGGTCAATCCAGGTTGCATCACAGCCCCTGAACGCATTGTGTAAGAATTTCTCTCTCCTTCACTGTCTTTGTTTCATGGGTGTTTCAAAGTAATTTATTTTTATAATGGGGTTTAGCTGCTTTTCACTGCTGTGTTTATGCCGCTTTACACCCACTTGACACACTAACAGAGAGATATCAATACATAGGTTTTACGATTATTATTAGTCAGATATATTCTTGTGCGGTGAATAGGGCGTGTTGAGTCCAGTTCTCTGAGCAAGGAGTAGGTCTTGTCTATTACATATTGGGTTTATGGAACGGTATCTGAGCTAATTTGAAACCCTTGTTTTATGTATCACCCCACCTCACCTTTCCCGTTAAGCAGCCATAGTGTGTTTTCTGCATGTGTGACTCTGTTCTGTTTTGTAATTCAGTTCAATTGTAACGGTTTTTACATTCCCTCTATCAGTGATACCTTATGAGAAGTGTCCTTTTCTGTGTGACTTATTTCACTTAGAATCGTCGTACCTAAATCCACTCATCATGCTGCTACTAACCTTACGACATTGATTTCATGGCTGAGTGATATTCCATTGTACATAAGGACCACAACTTCTTTATCCATTTTTCTCTTTCCTGGGATATTGAAGGTGGAATGAAGTGGAGGTCCTGGTCAACAGAGCAGCCCTAAACTTTGGGTTGCTTGTGTCTTGCTGATTTTTAATTTTCCCAATTTATACCCCCATGAGTGGAAGTGCCCTATGCTCTCTAAGCTTTGCTTTTTAGACGTTTCAGGACTCACCGTACACTTCTCCAGAGTGGCTGTTGACAATTTACATCCCGCCCATCAGTGTAGCAAGGCTCCCATTTCTCCATGGCCTGTCCTGCATTTCTGGTTTTGACACTTTTTTCAGCATGGCCCTTTTGACCGATGGGAAGTGAGACATCTTTGTAGCGCTGATTTGCCTTTCCAGGTTGCTTGGTTGGCCAAAAAGGGCGTATGCGTTTTTTCCTGAATATATTCAGGAAAAAACGCATACGCCCTTTTTGGCCAAGGGCATCATTGTCAACGTTTTGCCGCTTTTCATGTGCTTTAAAGGCGATTCGAATCTACCTCCTGAAATCTGTTTCCTGCAATTCTGCCTTGATTTCAAATCCTCTTCTTTGCCTTCCCTCAATATATTTGTGGATGAGAGTTATCATTTATAAGTCTGCAGGTTTGTGAATTGCAGTGCCCTGACCCTCCATTTTACAACTCGCTTTTTAGGGAGCTGGCCGCAAAAGCGCAGGATGGCTTCAGGCCCTGTTCTGGTTCCGGGGGGCAGGCTGAGCCTGTGGTTAATTCTTCTTCCTGATGGGAAAATAGAGTGACCTGTGCCTGTCCCAACACCAAGAGCTAGTCTTTCATTGGTTCCACGTCTTCCCGTTCATCCTCAGTACAAATTGCAACCTGTACGGAACAGGAGGTTAAAGGTGCTGATGCTCCAAGGAGGGAGATTGCTAGTAAAGTGGCTGGAATGGCGAACCCGGGCACAAGCAGATGAGAAATGAGGTGCGTTTTAGAAACCTTTCCCCATCACACGGTGTACCATCTTCTGGGTATCTCATGCATGTTTTCGATGTAGGAAGATGCCCTTGAACCTGGAGATTTGGGACCCATGCGATGGGTACCACGCAGTATTACTTTAAAGGGTCTGCGTTTGCTCACCCAACCTCACCAAACCTCTCAGCCGCAACACTGTCCACCCTTATGTCTCATCCAGCTGTGGGTCTAGATATGGTCAATCCAGGTTGCATCACAGCCCCTGAACGCATTGTGTAAGAATTTCGCTCTCTTTCACTGTCTTTGTTTCATGGGTTTTTCAAAGTAATTTATTTTTATAATGGGGTTTAGCTGCTTTTCACTGCTGTGTTTATGCCGCTTTTTACCCACTTGACACACTAACAGAGAGATATCAATACATAGGTTTTAAGATTATTACTAGTCAGATATATTCTTGTGCGGTGAATAGGGCGTGTTGAGTCCAGTTCTCTGAGCAAGGAGTAGGTCTTGTCTATTACATATTGGGTTTATGGAACGGTATCTGAGCTAATTTGAAACCCTTGTTTTATGTATCACCCCACCTCACCTTTCCCGTTAAGCAGCCATAGTGTGTTTTCTGCATGTGTGACTCTGTTCTGTTTTGTAATTCTGTTCAAGTGTAACGGTTTTTACATTCCCTCTATCAGTGATACCTTATGAGAAGTGTCCTTTTCTGTGTGACTTATTTCACTTAGAATCGTCGTACCTAAATCCACTCATCATGCTGCTACTAGCCTTATGACATTGATTTCACGGCTGAGTGATATTCCATTGTACATAAGGACCACAACTTCTTTATCCATTTTTCTCTTTCCTGGGATATTGAAGGTGGAATGAAGTGGAGGTCCTTGTCAACAGAGCAGCCCTAAACTTTGGGGTGCTTGTGTCTTGCTGATTTTTAATTTTCCCAATTTATACCCCCATGAGTGGAAGTGCCCTATGCTCTCTAAGCTTTGCTTTTTAGACGTTTCAGGACTCACCGTACACTTCTCCAGAGTGGCTGTTGACAATTTACATCCCGCCCATCAGTGTAGCAAGGCTCCCATTTCTCCATGGCCTGTCCTGCATTTCTGGTTTTGACACTTTTTTCAGCATGGCCCTTTTGACCGATGGGAAGCGAGACATCTTTGTAGCGCTGATTTGCCTTTCCAGGTTGCTTGGTTGGCCAAAAAGGGCGTATGCGTTTTTTCCTGAATATATTCAGGAAAAAACGCATACGCCCTTTTTGGCCAAGGGCATCATTGTCAACGTTTTGCCGCTTTTCATGTGCTTTAAAGGCGATTCGAATCTACCTCCTGAAATCTGTTTCCTGCAATTCTGCCTTGATTTCAAATCCTCTTCTTTGCCTTCCCTCAATATATTTGTGGATGAGAGTTATCATTTATAAGTCTGCAGGTTTGTGAATTGCAGTGCCCTGAACCTCCATTTTACAACTCGCTTTTTAGGGAGCTGGCCGCAAAAGCGCAGGATGGCTTCAGGCCCTGTTCTGGTTCCGGGGGGCAGGCTGAGCCTGTGGTTAATTCTTCTTCCTGATGGGAAAATAGAGTGACCTGTGCCTGTCCCAACACCAAGAGCTAGTCTTTCATTGGTTCCACGTCTTCTCGTTCATCCTCAGGACAAATTGCAAACTGTACGGAACAGGAGGTTAAAGGTGCTGATGCTCCAAGGAGGGAGATTGCTAGTAAAGTGGCTGGAATGGCGAACCCGGGCACAAGCAGATGAGAAATGAGGTGCGTTTTAGAAACCTTTCCCCATCACACGGTGTACCATCTTCTGGGTATCTCATGCATGTTTTCGATGTAGGAAGATGCCCTTGAACCTGGAGATTTGGGACCCATGCGATGGGTACCACGCAGTATTACTTTAAAGGGTCTGCGTTTGCTCACCCAACCTCACCAAACCTCTCAGCCGCAACAGTGTCCACCCTTATGTCTCATCCAGCTGTGGGTCTAGATATGGTCAATCCAGGTTGCATCACAGCCCCTGAACGCATTGTGTAAGAATTTCTCTCTCTTTCACTGTCTTTGTTTCATGGGTTTTTCAAAGTAATTTATTTTTATAATGGGGTTTAGCTGCTTTTCACTGCTGTGTTTATGCCGCTTTACACCCACTTGACACACTAACAGAGAGATATCAATACATAGGTTTTAAGATTATTACTAGTCAGATATATTCTTGTGCGGTGAATAGGGCGTGTTGAGTCCAGTTCTCTGAGCAAGGAGTAGGTCTTGTCTATTACATATTGGTTTTATGGAACGGTATCTGAGCTAATTTGAAACCCTTGTTTTATGTATCACCCCACCTCACCTTTCCCGTTAAGCAGCCATAGTGTGTTTTCTGCATGTGTGACTCTGTTCTGTTTTGTAATTCTGTTCAAGTGTAACGGTTTTTACATTCCCTCTATCAGTGATACCTTATGAGAAGTGTCCTTTTCTGTGTGACTTATTTCACTTAGAATCGTCGTACCTAAATCCACTCATCATGCTGCTACTAGCCTTATGACATTGATTTCATGGCTGAGTGATATTCCATTGTACATAAGGACCACAACTTCTTTATCCATTTTTCTCTTTCCTGGGATATTGAAGGTGGAATGAAGTGGAGGTCCTTGTCAACAGAGCAGCCCTAAGCTTTGGGGTGCTTGTGTCTTGCTGATTTTTAATTTTCCCAATTTATACCCCCATGAGTGGAAGTGCCCTATGCTCTCTAAGCTTTGCTTTTTAGACGTTTCAGGACTCACCGTACACTTCTCCAGAGTGGCTGTTGACAATTTACATCCCGCCCATCAGTGTAGCAAGGCTCCCATTTCTCCATGGCCTGTCCTGCATTTCTGGTTTTGACACTTTTTTCAGCATGGCCCTTTTGACCGATGGGAAGCGAGACATCTTTGTAGCGCTGATTTGCCTTTCCAGGTTGCTTGGTTGGCCAAAAAGGGCGTATGCGTTTTTTCCTGAATATATTCAGGAAAAAACGCATACGCCCTTTTTGGCCAAGGGCATCATTGTCAACGTTTTGCCGCTTTTCATGTGCTTTAAAGGCGATTCGAATCTACCTCCTGAAATCTGTTTCCTGCAATTCTGCCTTGATTTCAAATCCTCTTCTTTGCCTTCCCTCAATATATTTGTGGATGAGAGTTATCATTTATAAGTCTGCAGGTTTGTGAATTGCAGTGCCCTGAACGTCCATTTTACAACTCGCTTTTTAGGGAGCTGGCCGCAAAAGCGCAGGATAGCTTCAGGCCCTGTTCTGGTTCCGGGGGGCAGGCTGAGCCTGTGGTTAATTCTTCTTCCTGATGGGAAAATAGAGTGACCTGTGCCTGTCCCAACACCAAGAGCTAGTCTTTCATTGGTTCCACGTCTTCTCGTTCATCCTCAGGACAAATTGCAAACTGTACGGAACAGGAGGTTAAAGGTGCTGATGCTCCAAGGAGGGAGATTGCTAGTAAAGTGGCTGGAATGGCGAACCCGGGCACAAGCAGATGAGAAATGAGGTGCGTTTTAGAAACCTTTCCCCATCACACGGTGTACCATCTTCTGGGTATCTCATGCATGTTTTCGATGTAGGAAGATGCCCTTGAACCTGGAGATTTGGGACCCATGCGATGGGTACCACGCAGTATTACTTTAAAGGGTCTGCGTTTGCTCACCCAACCTCACCAAACCTCTCAGCCGCAACAGTGTCCACCCTTATGTCTCATCCAGCTGTGGGTCTAGATATGGTCAATCCAGGTTGCATCACAGCCCCTGAATGCATTGTGTAAGAATTTCTCTCTCTTTCACTGTCTTTGTTTCATGGGTTTTTCAAAGTAATTTATTTTTATAATGGGGTTTAGCTGCTTTTCACTGCTGTGTTTATGCCGCTTTACACCCACTTGACACACTAACAGAGAGATATCAATACATAGGTTTTAAGATTATTACTAGTCAGATATATTCTTGTGCGGTGAATAGGGCGTGTTGAGTCCAGTTCTCTGAGCAAGGAGTAGGTCTTGTCTATTACATATTGGTTTTATGGAACGGTATCTGAGCTAATTTGAAACCCTTGTTTTATGTATCACCCCACCTCACCTTTCCCGTTAAGCAGCCATAGTGTGTTTTCTGCATGTGTGACTCTGTTCTGTTTTGTAATTCTGTTCAAGTGTAACGGTTTTTACATTCCCTCTATCAGTGATACCTTATGAGAAGTGTCCTTTTCTGTGTGACTTATTTCACTTAGAATCGTCGTACCTAAATCCACTCATCATGCTGCTACTAGCCTTATGACATTGATTTCATGGCTGAGTGATATTCCATTGTACATAAGGACCACAACTTCTTTATCCATTTTTCTCTTTCCTGGGATATTGAAGGTGGAATGAAGTGGAGGTCCTTGTCAACAGAGCAGCCCTAAACTTTGGGGTGCTTGTGTCTTGCTGATTTTTAATTTTCCCAATTTATACCCCTATGAGTGGAAGTGCCCTATGCTCTCTAAGCTTTGCTTTTTAGACGTTTCAGGACTCACCGTACACTTCTCCAGAGTGGCTGTTGACAATTTACATCCCGCCCATCAGTGTAGCAAGGCTCCCATTTCTCCATGGCCTGTCCTGCATTTCTGGTTTTGACACTTTTTTCAGCATGGCCCTTTTGACCGATGGGAAGTGAGACATCTTTGTAGCGCTGATTTGCCTTTCCAGGTTGCTTGGTTGGCCAAAAAGGGCGTATGCGTTTTTTCCTGAATATATTCAGGAAAAAACGCATACGCCCTTTTTGGCCAAGGGCATCATTGTCAACGTTTTGCCGCTTTTCATGTGCTTTAAAGGCGATTCGAATCTACCTCCTGAAATCTGTTTCCTGCAATTCTGCCTTGATTTCAAATCCTCTTCTTTGCCTTCCCTCAATATATTTGTGGACGAGAGTTATCATTTATAACTCTGCAGGTTTGTGAATTGCAGTGCCCTGAACCTCCATTTTACAACTCGCTTTTTAGGGAGCTGGCCGCAAAAGCGCAGGATGGCTTCAGGCCCTGTTCTGGTTCCGGGGGGCAGGCTGAGCCTGTGGTTAATTCTTCTTCCTGATGGGAAAATAGAGTGACCTGTGCCTGTCCCAACACCAAGAGCTAGTCTTTCATTGGTTCCACGTCTTCCCGTTCATCCTCAGTACAAATTGCAACCTGTACGGAACAGGAGGTTAAAGGTGCTGATGCTCCAAGGAGGGAGATTGCTAGTAAAGTGGCTGGAATGGCGAACCCGGGCACAAGCAGATGAGAAATGAGGTGCGTTTTAGAAACCTTTCCCCATCACACGGTGTACCATCTTCTGGGTATCTCATGCATGTTTTCGATGTAGGAAGATGCCCTTGTACCTGGAGATTTGGGACCCATGCGATGGGTACCACGCAGTATTACTTTAAAGGGTCTGCGTTTGCTCACCCAACCTCACCAAACCTCTCAGCCGCAACAGTGTCCACCCTTATGTCTCATCCAGCTGTGGGTCTAGATATGGTCAATGAAGGTTGCATCACAGCCCCTGAACGCATTGTGTAAGAATTTCTCTCTCTTTCACTGTCTTTGTTTCATGGGTTTTTCAAAGTAATTTATTTTTATAATGGGGTTTAGCTGCTTTTCACTGCTGTGTTTATGCCGCTTTTTACCCACTTGACACACTAACAGAGAGATATCAATACATAGGTTTTAAGATTATTACTAGTCAGATATATTCTTGTGCGGTGAATAGGGCGTGTTGAGTCCAGTTCTCAGAGCAAGGAGTAGGTCTTGTCTATTACATATTGGGTTTATGGAACGGTATCTGAGCTAATTTGAAACCCTTGTTTTATGTATCACCCCACCTCACCTTTCCCGTTAAGCAGCCATAGTGTGTTTTCTGCATGTGTGACTCTGTTCTGTTTTGTAATTCAGTTCAAGTGTAACGGTTTTTACATTCCCTCTATCAGTGATACCTTTTGAGAAGTGTCCTTTTCTGTGTGACTTATTTCACTTAGTGTCGTCATACCTAAATCCACTCATCATGCTGCTACTAGCCTTATGACATTGATTTCACGGCTGAGTGATATTCCATTGTACATAAGGACCACAACTTCTTTATCCATTTTTCTCTTTCCTGGGATATTGAAGGTGGAATGAAGTGGAGGTCCTTGTCAACAGAGCAGCCCTAAACTTTGGGGTGCTTGTGTCTTGCTGATTTTTAATTTTCCCAATTTATAACCCCATGAGTGGAAGTGCCCTATGCTCTCTAAGCTTTGTTTTTTAGATGTTTCAGGACTCACCGTACGCTTCTCCAGAGTGGCTGTTGGCAATTTACATCCCGCCCATCAGTGTAGCAAGGCTCCCATTTCTCCATGGCCTGTCCTGCATTTCTGGTTTTGACACTTTTTTCAGCATGGCCTTTTTAACCGAAGGGAAGCGAGACATCTTTGTAGCGCTGATTTGCCTTTCCAGGTTGCTTGGTTGGCAAAAAAGGGCGTATGCGTTTTTTCCTGAATATATTCAGGAAAAAACGCATACGCCCTTTTTGGCCAAGGGCATCATTGTCAACGTTTTTCCGCTTTTCATGTGCTTTAAAGGCGATTCGAATCTACCTCCTGAAATCTGTTTCCTGCAATTCTGCCTTGATTTCAAATCCTCTTCTTTGCCTTCCGTCAATATATTTGTGGACGAGAGTTATCATTTATAAGTCTGCTGGTTTGTGAATTGCAGTGCCCTGAACCTCCATTTTACAACTCGATTTTTAGGGAGCTGGCCGCAATAGCGCAGGATGGCTTCAGGCCCTGTTCTGGTTCCGGGGGGCAGGCTGAGCCTGTGGTTAATTCTTCTTCCTGATGGGAAAATAGAGTGACCTGTGCCTGTCCCAACACCAAGAGCTAGTCTTTCATTGGTTCCACGTCTTCCCGTTCATCCTCAGTACAAATTGCATCCTGTACGGAACAGGAGGTTAAAGGTGCTGATGCTCCAAGGAGGGAGATTGCTAGTAAAGTGGCTGGAATGGCGAACCCGGGCACAAGCAGATGAGAAATGAGGTGCGTTTTAGAAACCTTTCCCCATCACACGGTGTACCATCTTCTGGGTATCTCATGCATGTTTTCGATGTAGGAAGATGCCCTTGAACCTGGAGATTTGGGACCCATGCGATGGGTACCACGCAGTATTACTTTAAAGGGTCTGCGTTTGCTCACCCAACCTCACCAAACCTCTCAGCCGCAACAGTGTCCACCCTTATGTCTCATCCAGCTGTGGGTCTAGATATGGTCAATCCAGGTTGCATCACAGCCCCTGAACGCATTGTGTAAGAATTTCTCTCTCTTTCACTGTCTTTGTTTCATGGGTTTTTCAAAGTAATTTATTTTTATAATGGGGTTTAGCTGCTTTTCACTGCTGTGTTTATGCCGCTTTTTACCCACTTGACACACAAACAGAGAGATATCAATACATAGGTTTTAAGATTATTACTAGTCAGATATATTCTTGTGCGGTGAATAGGGCGTGTTGAGTCCAGTTCTCTGAGCAAGGAGTAGGTCTTGTCTATTACATATTGGGTTTATGGAACGGAATCTGAGCTAATTTGAAACCCTTGTTTTATGTATCACCCCACCTCACCTTTCCCGTTAAGCAGCCATAGTGTGTTTTCTGCATGTGTGACTCTGTTCTGTTTTGTAATTCAGTTCAAGTGTAACGGTTTTTACATTCCCTCTATAAGTGATACCTTATGAGAAGTGTCCTTTTCTGTGTGACTTATTTCACTTAGAGTCGTCGTACCTAAATCCACTCATCATGCTGCTACTAGCCTTATGACATTGATTTCACGGCTGAGTGATATTCCATTGTACATAAGGACCACAACTTCTTTATCCATTTTTCTCTTTCCTGGGATATTGAAGGTGGAATGAAGTGGAGGTCCTTGTCAACAGAGCAGCCCTAAACTTTGGGGTGCTTGTGTCTTGCTGATTTTTAATTTTCCCAATTTATACCCCCATGAGTGGAAGTGCCCTATGCTCTCTAAGCTTTGCTTTTTAGACGTTTCAGGACTCACCGTACACTTCTCCAGAGTGGCTGTTGACAATTTACATCCCGCCCATCAGTGTAGCAAGGCTCCCATTTCTCCATGGCCTGTCCTGCATTTCTGGTTTTGACACTTTTTTCAGCATGGCCCTTTTGACCGATGGGAAGCGAGACACCTTTGTAGCGCTGATTTGCCTTTCCAGGTTGCTTGGTTGGCCAAAAAGGGCGTATGCGTTTTTTCCTGAATATATTCAGGAAAAAACGCATACGCCCTTTTTGGCCAAGGGCATCATTGTCAACGTTTTGCCGGTTTTCATGTGCTTTAAAGGCGATTCGAATCTACCTCCTGAAATCTGTTTCCTGCAATTCTGCCTTGATTTCAAATCCTCTTCTTTGCCTTCCCTCAATATATTTGTGGATGAGAGTTATCATTTATAACTCTGCAGGTTTGTGAATTGCAGTGCCCTGAACCTCCATTTTACAACTCGCTTTTTAGGGAGCTGGCCGCAAAAGCGCAGGATGGCTTCAGGCCCTGTTCTGGTTCCGGGGGGGAGGCTGAGCCTGTGGTTAATTCTTCTTCCTGATGGGAAAATAGAGTGACCTGTGCCTGTCCCAACACCAAGAGCTAGTCTCTCATTGGTTCCACGTCTTCCCGTTCATCCTCAGGACAAATTGCAACCTGTACGGAACAGGAGGTTAAAGGTGATGATGCTCCAAGGAGGGAGATTGCTAGTAAAGTGGCTGGAATGGCGAACCCGGGCACAAGCAGATGAGAAATGAGGTGCGTTTTAGAAACCTTTCCCCATCACACGGTGTACCATCTTCTGGGTATCTCATGCATGTTTTCGATGTAGGAAGATGCCCTTGTACCTGGAGATTTGGGACCCATGCGATGGGTACCACGCAGTATTACTTTAAAGGGTCTGCGTTTGCTCACCCAACCTCACCAAACCTCTCAGCCGCAACAGTGTCCACCCTTATGTCTCATCCAGCTGTGGGTCTAGATATGGTCAATGAAGGTTGCATCACAGCCCATGAACGCATTGTGTAAGAATTTCTCTCTCTTTCACTGTCTTTGTTTCATGGGTTTTTCAAAGTAATTTATTTTTATAATGGGGTTTAGCTGCTTTTCACTGCTGTGTTTATGCCGCTTTACACCCACTTGACACACTAACAGAGAGATATCAATACATAGGTTTTAAGATTATTACTAGTCAGATATATTCTTGTGCGGTGAATAGGGCGTGTTGAGTCCAGTTCTCTGAGCAAGGAGTAGGTCTTGTCTATTACATATTGGGTTTATGGAACGGTATCTGAGCTAATTTGAAACCCTTGTTTTATGTATCACCCCACCTCACCTTTCCCGTTAAGCAGCCATAGTGTGTTTTCTGCATGTGTGACTCTGTTCTGTTTTGTAATTCAGTTCAAGTGTAACGGTTTTTACATTCCCTCTATCAGTGATACCTTTTGAGAAGTGTCCTTTTCTGTGTGA
The DNA here is from genome assembly GCF_965194805.1 of Balaenoptera borealis. Classification (NCBI taxonomy): domain Eukaryota; kingdom Metazoa; phylum Chordata; class Mammalia; order Artiodactyla; family Balaenopteridae; genus Balaenoptera; species Balaenoptera borealis. The sequence continues at coordinate 263,803 of NW_028123330.1, forward strand.
CTTATTTCACTTAGAGTCGTCATACCTAAATCCACTCATCATGCTGCTACTAGCCTTATGACATTGATTTCACGGCTGAGTGATATTCCATTGTACATAAGGACCACAACTTCTTTATCCATTTTTCTCTTTCCTGGGATATTGAAGGTGGAATGAAGTGGAGGTCCTTGTCAACAGAGCAGCCCTAAACTTTGGGGTGCTTGTGTCTTGCTGATTTTTAATTTTCCCAATTTATAACCCCATGAGTGGAAGTGCCCTATGCTCTCTAAGCTTTGTTTTTTAGATGTTTCAGGACTCACCGTACGCTTCTCCAGAGTGGCTGTTGGCAATTTACATCCCGCCCATCAGTGTAGCAAGGCTCCCATTTCTCCATGGCCTGTCCTGCATTTCTGGTTTTGACACTTTTTTCAGCATGGCCTTTTTAACCGAAGGGAAGCGAGACATCTTTGTAGCGCTGATTTGCCTTTCCAGGTTGCTTGGTTGGCAAAAAAGGGCGTATGCGTTTTTTCCTGAATATATTCAGGAAAAAACGCATACGCCCTTTTTGGCCAAGGGCATCATTGTCAACGTTTTTCCGCTTTTCATGTGCTTTAAAGGCGATTCGAATCTACCTCCTGAAATCTGTTTCCTGCAATTCTGCCTTGATTTCAAATCCTCTTCTTTGCCTTCCCTCAATATATTTGTGGACGAGAGTTATCATTTATAAGTCTGCTGGTTTGTGAATTGCAGTGCCCTGAACCTCCATTTTACAACTCGATTTTTAGGGAGCTGGCCGCAATAGCGCAGGATGGCTTCAGGCCCTGTTCTGGTTCCGGGGGGCAGGCTGAGCCTGTGGTTAATTCTTCTTCCTGATGGGAAAATAGAGTGACCTGTGCCTGTCCCAACACCAAGAGCTAGTCTTTCATTGGTTCCACGTCTTCCCGTTCATCCTCAGTACAAATTGCAACCTGTACGGAACAGGAGGTTAAAGGTGCTGATGCTCCAAGGAGGGAGATTGCTAGTAAAGTGGCTGGAATGGCGAACCCGGGCACAAGCAGATGAGAAATGAGGTGCGTTTTAGAAACCTTTCCCCATCACACGGTGTACCATCTTCTGGGTATCTCATGCATGTTTTCGATGTAGGAAGATGCCCTTGAACCTGGAGATTTGGGACCCATGCGATGGGTACCACGCAGTATTACTTTAAAGGGTCTGCGTTTGCTCACCCAACCTCACCAAACCTCTCAGCCGCAACAGTGTCCACCCTTATGTCTCATCCAGCTGTGGGTCTAGATATGGTCAATCCAGGTTGCATCACAGCCCCTGAACGCATTGTGTAAGAATTTCTCTCTCTTTCACTGTCTTTGTTTCATGGGTTTTTCAAAGTAATTTATTTTTATAATGGGGTTTAGCTGCTTTTCACTGCTGTGTTTATGCCACTTTTTACCCACTTGACACACAAACAGAGAGATATCAATACAAAGGTTTTAAGATTATTACTAGTCAGATATATTCTTGTGCGGTGAATAGGGCGTGTTGAGTCCAGTTCTCTGAGCAAGGAGTAGGTCTTGTCTATTACATATTGGGTTTATGGAACGGAATCTGAGCTAATTTGAAACCCTTGTTTTATGTATCACCCCACCTCACCTTTCCCGTTAAGCAACCCTAGTGTGTTTTCTGCATGTGTGACTCTGTTCTGTTTTGTAATTCAGTTCAAGTGTAACGGTTTTTACATTCCCTCTATAAGTGATACCTTATGAGAAGTGTCCTTTTCTGTGTGACTTATTTCACTTAGAGTCGTCGTACCTAAATCCACTCATCATGCTGCTACTAGCCTTATGACATTGATTTCACGGCTGAGTGATATTCCATTGTACATAAGGACCACAACTTCTTTATCCATTTTTCTCTTTCCTGGGATATTGAAGGTGGAATGAAGTGGAGGTCCTTGTCAACAGAGCAGCCCTCAACTTTGGGGTGCTTGTGTCTTGCTGATTTTTAATTTTCCCAATTTATACCCCCATGAGTGGAAGTGCCCTATGCTCTCTAAGCTTTGCTTTTTAGACGTTTCAGGACTCACCGTACACTTCTCCAGAGTGGCTGTTGACAATTTACATCCCGCCCATCAGTGTAGCAAGGCTCCCATTTCTCCATGGCCTGTCCTGCATTTCTGGTTTTGACACTTTTTTCAGCATGGCCCTTTTGACCGATGGGAAGCGAGACACCTTTGTAGCGCTGATTTGCCTTTCCAGGTTGCTTGGTTGGCCAAAAAGGGCGTATGCGTTTTTTCCTGAATATATTCAGGAAAAAACGCATACGCCCTTTTTGGCCAAGGGCATCATTGTCAACGTTTTGCCGGTTTTCATGTGCTTTAAAGGCGATTCGAATCTACCTCCTGAAATCTGTTTCCTGCAATTCTGCCTTGATTTCAAATCCTCTTCTTTGCCTTCCCTCAATATATTTGTGGATGAGAGTTATCATTTATAACTCTGCAGGTTTGTGAATTGCAGTGCCCTGAACCTCCATTTTACAACTCGCTTTTTAGGGAGCTGGCCGCAAAAGCGCAGGATGGCTTCAGGCCCTGTTCTGGTTCCGGGGGGGAGGCTGAGCCTGTGGTTAATTCTTCTTCCTGATGGGAAAATAGAGTGACCTGTGCCTGTCCCAACACCAAGAGCTAGTCTTTCATTGGTTCCACGTCTTCCCGTTCATCCTCAGTACAAATTGCAACCTGTACGGAACAGGAGGTTAAAGGTGCTGATGCTCCAAGGAGGGAGATTGCTAGTAAAGTGGCTGGAATGGCGAACCTGGGCACAAGCAGATGAGAAATGAGGTGCGTTTTAGAAACCTTTCCCCATCACACGGTGTACCATCTTCTGGGTATCTCATGCATGTTTTCGATGTAGGAAGATGACCTTGAACCTGGAGATTTGGGACCCATGCGATGGGTACCACGCAGTATTAGTTTAAAGGGTCTGCGTTTGCTCACCCAACCTCACCAAACCTCTCAGCCGCAACAGTGTCCACCCTTATGTCTCATCCAGCTGTGGGTCTAGATATGGTCAATCCAGGTTGCATCACAGCCCCTGAACGCATTGTGTAAGAATTTCGCTCTCTTTCACTGTCTTTGTTTCATGGGTTTTTCAAAGTAATTTATTTTTATAATGGGGTTTAGCTGCTTTTCACTGCTGTGTTTATGCCGCTTTTTACCCACTTGACCCACTAACAGAGAGATATCAATACATAGGTTTTAAGATTATTACTAGTCAGATATATTCTTGTGCGGTGAATAGGGCGTGTTGAGTCCAGTTCTCTGAGCAAGGAGTAGGTCTTGTCTATTACATATTGGGTTTATGGAACGGTATCTGAGCTAATTTGAAACCCTTGTTTTATGTATCACCCCACCTCACCTTTCCCGTTAAGCAGCCATAGTGTGTTTTCTGCATGTGTGACTCTGTTCTGTTTTGTAATTCAGTTCAAGTGTAACGGTTTTTACATTCCCTCTATAAGTGATACCTTATGAGAAGGGTCCTTTTCTGTGTGACTTATTTCACTTAGAGTCGTCGTACCTAAATCCACTCATCATGCTGCTACTAGCCTTATGACATTGATTTCACGGCTGAGTGATATTCCATTGTACATAAGGACCACAACTTCTTTATCCATTTTTCTCTTTCCTGCGATATTGAAGGTGGAATGAAGTGGAGGTCCTTGTCAACAGAGCAGCCCTAAACTTTGGGGTGCTTGTGTCTTGCTGATTTTTCATTTTCCCAATTTATACCCCCATGAGTGTAAGTGCCCTATGCTGTCTATGCTTTGCTTTTTAGACGTTTCAGGACTCACCGTACACTTCTCCAGAGTGGCTGTTGACAATTTACATCCCGCCCATCAGTGTAGCAAGGCTCCTATTTCTCCATGGCCTGTTCTGCATTTCTGGTTTTGACACTTTTTTCAGCATGGCCCTTTTGACCGATGGGAAGCGAGACATCTTTGTAGCGCTGATTTGCCTTTCCAGGTTGCTTGGTTGGCCAAAAGTGCGTATGCGTTTTTTCCTGAATATATTTAGGAAAAAACGCATATGCCCTTTTTGGCCAAGGGCATCATTTTCAACGTTTTGCCGCTTTTCATGTGCTTTAAAGGCAATTCGAATCTACCTCCTGAAATCTGTTTCCTGCAATTCTGCCTTGATTTCAAATCCTCTTCTTTGCCTTCCCTCAATATATTTGTGGATGAGAGTTATCATTTATAAGTCTGCAGGTTTGTGAATTGCAGTGCCCTGAACGTCCATTTTACAACTCGCTTTTTAGGGAGCTGGCCGCAAAAGCGCAGGATGGCTTCAGGCCCTGTTCTGGTTCCGGGGGGCAGGCTGAGCCTGTGGTTAATTCTTCTTCCTGATGGGAAAATAGAGTGACCTGTGCCTGTCCCAACACCAAGAGCTAGTCTTTCATTGGTTCCACGTCTTCCCGTTCATCCTCAGTACAAATTGCAACCTGTACGGAACAGGAGGTTAAAGGTGCTGATGCTCCAAGGAGGGAGATTGCTAGTAAAGTGGCTGGAATGGCGAACCCGGGCACAAGCAGATGAGAAATGAGGTGCGTTTTAGAAACCTTTCCCCATCACACGGTGTACCATCTTCTGGGTATCTCATGCATGTTTTCGATGTACGAAGATGACCTTGAACCTGGAGATTTGGGACCCATGCGATGGGTACCACGCAGTATTACTTTAAAGGGTCTGCGTTTGCTCACCCAACCTCACCAAACCTCTCAGCCGCAACAGTGTCCACCCTTATGTCTCATCCAGCTGTGGGTCTAGATATGGTCAATCCAGGTTGTATCACAGCCCCTGAACGCATTCTGTAAGAATTTCTCTCTCTTTCACTGTCTTTGTTTCATGGGTTTTTCAAAGTAATTTATTTTTATAATGGGGTTTAGCTGCTTTTCACTGCTGTGTTTATGCCGCTTTTTACCCACTTGACCCACTAACAGAGAGATATCAATACATAGGTTTTAAGATTATTACTAGTCAGATATATTCTTGTGCGGTGAATAGGGCGTGTTGAGTCCAGTTATCTGATCAAGGAGTAGGTCTTGTCTATTACATATTGGGTTTATGGAATGGTATCTGAGCTAATTTGAAACCCTTGTTTTATGTATCACCCCACCTCACCTTACCCGTTAAGCAGCCATAGTGTGTTTTCTGCATGTGTGACTCTGTTCTGTTTTGTAATTCAGTTCAAGTGTAACGGTTTTTACATTCCCTCTATAAGTGATACCTTATGAGAAGTGTCCTTTTCTGTGTGACTTATTTCACTTAGAGTCGTCGTACCTAAATCCACTCATCATGCTGCTACTAGCCTTATGACATTGATTTCACGGCTGAGTGATATTCCATTGTACATAAGGACCACAACTTCTTTATCCATTTTTCTCTTTCCTGCGATATTGAAGGTGGAATGAAGTGGAGGTCCTTGTCAACAGAGCAGCCCTAAACTTTGGGGTGCTTGTGTCTTGCTGATTTTTAATTTTCCCAATTTATACCCCCATGAGTGGAAGTGCCCTATGCTCTCTAAGCTTTGCTTTTTAGACGTTTCAGGACTCACCGTACACTTCTCCAGAGTGGCTGTTGACAATTTACATCCCGCCCATCAGTGTAGCAAGGCTCCCATTTCTCCATGGCCTGTCCTGCATTTCTGGTTTTGACACTTTTTTCAGCATGGCCCTTTTGACCGATGGGAAGCGAGACATCTTTGTAGCGCTGATTTGCCTTTCCAGGTTGCTTGGTTGGCCAAAAAGTGCGTATGCGTTTTTTCCTGAATATATTTAGGAAAAAACGCATACGCCCTTTTTGGCCAAGGGCATCATTGTCAACGTTTTGCCGCTTTTCATGTGCTTTAAAGGCGATTCGAATCTACCTCCTGAAATCTGTTTCCTGCAATTCTGCCTTGATTTCAAATCCTCTTCTTTGCCTTCCCTCAATATATTTGTGGATGAGAGTTATCATTTATAAGTCTGCAGGTTTGTGAATTGCAGTGCCCTGAACCTCCATTTTACAACTCGCTTTTTAGGGAGCTGGCCGCAAAAGCGCAGGATGGCTTCAGGCCCTGTTCTGGTTCCGGGGGGCAGGCTGAGCCTGTGGTTAATTCTTCTTCCTGATGGGAAAATAGAGTGACCTGTGCCTGTCCCAACACCAAGAGCTAGTCTTTCATTGGTTCCACGTCTTCCCGTTCATCCTCAGTACAAATTGCAACGTGTACGGAACAGGAGGTTAAAGGTGCTGATGCTCCAAGGAGGGAGATTGCTAGTAAAGTGGCTGGAATGGCGAACCCGGGCACAAGCAGATGAGAAATCAGGTGCGTTTTAGAAACCTTTCCCCATCACACGGTACCATCTTCTGGGTATCTCATGCATGTTTTCGATGTAGGAAGATGCCCTTGAACCTGGAGATTTGGGACCCATGCGATGGGTACCACGCAGTATCATTTAAAGGGTCTGCGTTTGCTCACCCAACCTCACCAAACCTCTCAGCCGCAACAGTGTCCACCCTTAGGTCTCATCCAGCTGTGGGTCTAGATATGGTCAATCCAGGTTGCATCACAGCCCCTGAACGCATTGTGTAAGAATTTCTCTCTCTTTCACTGTCTTTGTTTCATGGGTTTTTCAAAGTAATTTATTTTTATAATGGGGTTTAGCTGCTTTTCACTGCTGTGTTTATGCCGCTTTTTACCCACTTGACCCACTAACAGAGAGATATCAATACATAGGTTTTAAGATTATTACTAGTCAGATATACTCTTGTGCGGTGAATAGGGCGTGTTGAGTCCAGTTCTCTGAGCAAGGAGTAGGTCTAGTCTATTACATATTGGTTTTATGGAACGGTATCTGAGCTAATTTGAAACCCTTGTTTTATGTATCACCCCACCGCACCTTTCCCGTTAAGCAGCCATAGTGTGTTTTCTGCATGTGTGACTCTGTTCTGTTTTGTAATTCAGTTCAAGTGTAACGGTTTTTACATTCCCTCTATCAGTGATACCTTATGAGAAGTGTCCTTTTCTGTGTGACTTATTTCACTTAGAATCGTCGTACCTAAATCCACTCATCATGCTGCTACTAGCCTTATGACATTGATTTCATGGCTGAGTGATATTCCATTGTACATAAGGACCACAACTTCTTTATCCATTTTTCTCTTTCCTGGGATATTGAAGGTGGAATGAAGTGGAGGTCCTTGTCAACAGAGCAGCCCTAAACTTTGGGGTGCTTGTGTCTTGCTGATTTTTCATTTTCCCAATTTATACCCCCATGAGTGGAAGTGCCCTATGCTCTCTAAGCTTTGCTTTTTAGACGTTTCAGGACTCACCGTACACTTCTCCAGAGTGGCTGTTGACAATTTACATCCTGCCCATCAGTGTAGCAAGGCTCCCATTTTTCCATGGCCTGTCCTGCATTTCTGGTTTTGACACTTTTTTCAGCATGGCCCTTTTGACCGATGGGAAGCGAGACATCTTTGTAGCGCTGATTTGCCTTTCCAGGTTGCTTGGTTGGCCAAAAAGGGCGTATGCGTTTTTTCCTGAATATATTCAGGAAAAAACGCATACGCCCTTTTTGGCCAAGGGCATCATTGTCAACGTTTTGCCGCTTTTCATGTGCTTTAAAGGCGATTCGAATCTACCTCCTGAAATCTGTTTCCTGCAATTCTGCCTTGATTTCAAATCCTCTTCTTTGCCTTCCCTCAATATATTTGTGGATGAGAGTTATCATTTATAAGTCTGCAGGTTTGTGAATTGCAGTGCCCTGAACCTCCATTTTACAACTCGCTTTTTAGGGAGCTGGCAGCAAAAGCGCAGGATGGCTTCAGGCCCTGTTCTGGTTCCGGGGGGCAGGCTGAGCCTGTGGTTAATTCTTCTTCCTGATGGGAAAATAGAGTGACCTGTGCCTGTCCCAACACCAAGAGCTAGTCTCTCATTGGTTCCACGTCTTCCCGTTCATCCTCAGTACAAATTGCAACCTGTACGGAACAGGAGGTTAAAGGTGCTGATGCTCCAAGGAGGGAGATTGCTAGTAAAGTGGCTGGAATGGCGAACCCGGGCACAAGCAGATGAGAAATGAGGTGCGTTTTAGAAACCTTTCCCCATCACACGGTGTACCATCTTCTGGGTATCTCATGCATGTTTTCGATGTAGGAAGATGACCTTGAACCTGGAGATTTGGGACCCATGCGATGGGTACCACGCAGTATTACTTTAAAGGGTCTGCGTTTGCTCACCCAACCTCACCAAACCTCTCAGCCGCAACAGTGTCCACCCTTATGTCTCATCCAGCTGTGGGTCTAGATATGGTCAATCCAGGTTGCATCACAGCCCCTGAACGCATTGTGTAAGAATTTCGCTCTCTTTCACTGTCTTTGTTTCATGGGTTTTTCAAAGTAATTTATTTTTATAATGGGGTTTAGCTGCTTTTCACTGCTGTGTTTATGCCGCTTTTTACCCACTTGACCCACTAACAGAGAGATATCAATACATAGTTTTTAAGATTATTACTAGTCAGATATATTCTTGTGCGGTGAATAGGGCGTGTTGAGTCCAGTTCTCTGAGCAAGGAGTAGGTCTTGTCTATTACATATTGGGTTTATGGAACGGTATCTGAGCTAATTTGAAACCCTTGTTTTATGTATCACCCCACCTCACCTTTCCCGTTAAGCAGCCATAGTGTGTTTTCTGCATGTGTGACTCTGTTCTGTTTTGTAATTCAGTTCAAGTGTAACGGTTTTTACATTCCCTCTATAAGTGATACCTTATGAGAAGTGTCCTTTTCTGTGTGACCTATTTCACTTAGAGTCGTCGTACCTAAATCCACTCATCATGCTGCTACTAGCCTTATGACATTGATTTCACGGCTGAGTGATATTCCATTGTACATAAGGACCACAACTTCTTTATCCATTTTTCTCTTTCCTGGGATATTGAAGGTGGAATGAAGTGGAGGTCCTTGTCAACAGAGCAGCCCTAAACTTTGGGGTGCTTGTGTCTTGCTGATTTTTAATTTTCCCAATTTATACCCCCATGAGTGGAAGTGCCCTATGCTCTCTAAGCTTTGCTTTTTAGACGTTTCAGGACTCACCGTACACTTCTCCAGAGTGGCTGTTGACAATTTACATCCCACCCATCAGTGTAGCAAGGCTCCCATTTCTCCATGGCCTGTCCTGCATTTCTGGTGTTGACACTTTTTTCAGCATGGCCCTTTTGACCGATGGGAAGCGAGACATCTTTGTAGCGCTGATTTGCCTTTCCAGGTTGCTTGGTTGGCCAAAAAGGGCGTATGCGTTTTTTCCTGAATATATTCAGGAAAAAACGCATACGCCCTTTTTGGCCAAGGGCATCATTGTCAACGTTTTGCCGGTTTTCATGTGCTTTAAAGGCGATTCGAATCTACCTCCTGAAATCTGTTTCCTGCAATTCTGCCTTGATTTCAAATCCTCTTCTTTGCCTTCCCTCAATATATTTGTGGATGAGAGTTATCATTTATAACTCTGCAGGTTTGTGAATTGCAGTGCCCTGAACCTCCATTTTACAACTCGCTTTTTAGGGAGCTGGCAGCAAAAGCGCAGGATGGCTTCAGGCCCTGTTCTGGTTCCGGGGGGCAGGCTGAGCCTGTGGTTAATTCTTCTTCCTGATGGGAAAATAGAGTGACCTGTGCCTGTCCCAACACCAAGAGCTAGTCTCTCATTGGTTCCACGTCTTCCCGTTCATCCTCAGTACAAATTGCAACCTGTACGGAACAGGAGGTTAAAGGTGATGATGCTCCAAGGAGGGAGATTGCTAGTAAAGTGGCTGGAATGGCGAATCCGGGCACAAGCAGATGAGAAATGAGGTGCGTTTTAGAAACCTTTCGCCATCACACGGTGTACCATCTTCTGGGTATCTCATGCATGTTTTCGATGTAGGAAGATGACCTTGAACCTGGAGATTTGGGACCCATGCGATGGGTACCACGCAGTATTACTTTAAAGGGTCTGCGTCTGCTCACCCAACCTCACCAAACCTCTCAGCCGCAACAGTGTCCACCCTTATGTCTCATCCAGCTGTGGGTCTAGATATGGTCAATCCAGGTTGCATCACAGCCCCTGAACGCATTGTGTAAGAATTTCTCTCTCTTTCACTGTCTTTGTTTCATGGGTTTTTCAAAGTAATTTATTTTTATAATGGGGTTTAGCTGCTTTTCACTGCTGTGTTTATGCCGCTTTTTACCCACTTGACCCACTAACAGAGAGATATCAATACATTGGTTTTAAGATTATTACTAGTCAGATATATTCTTGTGCGGTGAATAGGGCGTGTTGAGTCCAGTTCTCTGAGCAAGGAGTAGGTCTTGTCTATTACATATTGGGTTTATGGAACGGTATCTGAGCTAATTTGAAACCCTTGTTTTATGTATCACCCCACCTCACCTTTCCCGTTAAGCAGCCATAGTGTGTTTTCTGCATGTGTGACTCTGTTCTGTTTTGTAATTCAGTTCAAGTGTAACGGTTTTTACATTCCCTCTATAAGTGATACCTTATGAGAAGTGTCCTTTTCTGTGTGACTTATTTCACTTAGAGTCGTCGTACCTAAATCCACTCATCATGCTGCTACTAGCCTTATGACATTGATTTCACGGCTGAGTGATATTCCATTGTACATAAGGACCACAACTTCTTTATCCATTTTTCTCTTTCCTGCGATATTGAAGGTGGAATGAAGTGGAGGTTCTTGTCAACAGAGCAGCCCTAAACTTTGGGGTGCTTGTGTCTTGCTGATTTTTAATTTTCCCAATTTATACCCCCATGAGTGGAAGTGCCCTATGCTCTCTAAGCTTTGCTTTTTAGACGTTTCAGGACTCACCGTACACTTCTCCAGAGTGGCTGTTGACAATTTACATCCCGCCCATCAGTGTAGCAAGGCTCCCATTTCTCCATGGCCTGTCCTGCATTTCTGGTTTTGACACTTTTTTCAGCATGGCCCTTTTGACCGATGGGAAACGAGACATCTTTGTAGCGCTGATTTGCCTTTCCAGGTTGCTTGGTTGGCCAAAAAGTGCGTATGCGTTTTTTCCTGAATATATTTAGGAAAAAACGCATACGCCCTTTTTGGCCAAGGGCATCATTGTCAACGTTTTGCCGCTTTTCATGTGCTTTAAAGGCGATTCGAATCTACCTCCTGAAATCTGTTTCCTGCAATTCTGCCTTGATTTCAAATCCTCTTCTTTGCCTTCCCTCAATATATTTGTGGATGAGAGTTATCATTTATAAGTCTGCAGGTTTGTGAATTGCAGTGCCCTGAACGTCCATTTTACAACTCGCTTTTTAGGGAGCTGGCCGCAAAAGCGCAGGATGGCTTCAGGCCCTGTTCTGGTTCCGGGGGGCAGGCTGAGCCTGTGGTTAATTCTTCTTCCTGATGGGAAAATAGAGTGACCTGTGCCTGTCCCAACACCAAGAGCTAGTCTTTCATTGGTTCCACGTCTTCCCGTTCATCCTCAGTACAAATTGCAACCTGTACGGAACAGGAGGTTAAAGGTGATGATGCTCCAAGGAGGGAGATTGCTAGTAAAGTGGCTGGAATGGCGAACCCGGGCACAAGCAGATGAGAAATGAGGTGCGTTTTAGAAACCTTTCCCCATCACACGGTGTACCATCTTCTGGGTATCTCATGCATGTTTTCGATGTAGGAAGATGCCCTTGAACCTGGAGATTTGGGACCCATGCGATGGGTACCACGCAGTATTATTTAAAGGGTCTGCGTTTGCTCACCCAACCTCACCAAACCTCTCAGCCGCAACAGTGTCCACCCTTAGGTCTCATCCAGCTGTGGGTCTAGATATGGTCAATCCAGGTTGCATCACAGCCCCTGAACGCATTGTGTAAGAATTTCTCTCTCTTTCACTGTCTTTGTTTCATGGGTTTTTCAAAGTAATTTATTTTTATAATGGGGTTTAGCTGCTTTTCACTGCTGTGTTTATGCCGCTTTTCACCCACTTGACACACTAACAGAGAGATATCAATACATAGGTTTTAAGATTATTACTAGTCAGATATATTCTTGTGCGGTGAATAGGGCGTGTTGAGTCCAGTTCTCTGAGCAAGGAGTAGGTCTAGTCTATTACATATTGGTTTTATGGAACGGTATCTGAGCTAATTTGAAACCCTTGTTTTATGTATCACCCCACCGCACCTTTCCCGTTAAGCAGCCATAGTGTGTTTTCTGCATGTGTGACTCTGTTCTGTTTTGTAATTCAGTTCAAGTGTAACGGTTTCTACATTCCCTCTATCAGTGATACCTTATGAGAAGTGTCCTTTTCTGTGTGACTTATTTCACTTAGAGTCGTCGTACCTAAATCCACTCATCATGCTGCTACTAGCCTTATGACATTGATTTCACGGCTGAGTGATATTCCATTGTACATAAGGACCACAACTTCTTTATCCATTTTTCTCTTTCCTGCGATATTGAAGGTGGAATGAAGTGGAGGTCCTTGTCAACAGAGCAGCCCTAAACTTTGGGGTGCTTGTGTCTTGCTGATTTTTCATTTTCCCAATTTATACCCCCATGAGTGGAAGTGCCCTATGCTCTCTAAGCTTTGCTTTTTAGACGTTTCAGGACTCACCGTACACTTCTCCAGAGTGGCTGTTGACAATTTACATCCTGCCCATCAGTGTAGCAAGGCTCCCATTTTTCCATGGCCTGTCCTGCATTTCTGGTTTTGACACTTTTTTCAGCATGGCCCTTTTGACCGATGGGAAGCGAGACATCTTTGTAGCGCTGATTTGCCTTTCCAGGTTGCTTGGTTGGCCAAAAAGGGCGTATGCGTTTTTTCCTGAATATATTCAGGAAAAAACGCATACGCCCTTTTTGGCCAAGGGCATCATTGTCAACGTTTTGCCGCTTTTCATGTGCTTTAAAGGCGATTCGAATCTACCTCCTGAAATCTGTTTCCTGCAATTCTGCCTTGATTTCAAATCCTCTTCTTTGCCTTCCCTCAATATATTTGTGGATGAGAGTTATCATTTATAAGTCTGCAGGTTTGTGAATTGCAGTGCCCTGAACCTCCATTTTACAACTCGCTTTTTAGGGAGCTGGCAGCAAAAGCGCAGGATGGCTTCAGGCCCTGTTCTGGTTCCGGGGGGCAGGCTGAGCCTGTGGTTAATTCTTCTTCCTGATGGGAAAATAGAGTGACCTGTGCCTGTCCCAACACCAAGAGCTAGTCTCTCATTGGTTCCACGTCTTCCCGTTCATCCTCAGTACAAATTGCAACCTGTACGGAACAGGAGGTTAAAGGTGATGATGCTCCAAGGAGGGAGATTGCTAGTAAAGTGGCTGGAATGGCGAATCCGGGCACAAGCAGATGAGAAATGAGGTGCGTTTTAGAAACCTTTCGCCATCACACGGTGTACCATCTTCTGGGTATCTCATGCATGTTTTCGATGTAGGAAGATGACCTTGAACCTGGAGATTTGGGACCCATGCGATGGGTACCACGCAGTATTACTTTAAAGGGTCTGCGTTTGCTCACCCAACCTCACCAAACCTCTCAGCCGCAACAGTGTCCACCCTTATGTCTCATCCAGCTGTGGGTCTAGATATGGTCAATCCAGGTTGCATCACAGCCCCTGAACGCATTGTGTAAGAATTTCTCTCTCTTTCACTGTCTTTGTTTCATGGGTTTTTCAAAGTAATTTATTTTTATAATGGGGTTTAGCTGCTTTTCACTGCTGTGTTTATGCCGCTTTTTACCCAATTGACACACTAACAGAGAGATATCAATACATAAGTTTTAAGATTATTACTAGTCAGATATATTCTTGTGCGGTGAATAGGGCGTGTTGAGTCCAGTTCTCTGAGCAAGGAGTAGGTCTTGTCTATTACATATTGGGTTTATGGAACGGTATCTGAGCTAATTTGAAACCCTTGTTTTATGTATCACCCAACCTCACCTTTCCCGTTAAGCAGCCATAGTGTGTTTTCTGCATGTGTGACTCTGTTCTGTTTTGTAATTCAGTTCAAGTGTAACGGTTTTTACATTCCCTCTATAAGTGATACCTTATGAGAAGTGTCCTTTTCTGTGTGACTTATTTCACTTAGAGTCGTCGTACCTAAATCCACTCATCATGCTGCTACTAGCCTTATGACATTGATTTCACGGCTGAGTGATATTCCATTGTACATAAGGACCACAACTTCTTTATCCATTTTTCTCTTTCCTGGGATATTGAAGGTGGAATGAAGTGGAGGTCCTTGTCAACAGAGCAGCCCTAAACTTTGGGGTGCTTGTGTCTTGCTGATTTTTAATTTTCCCAATTTATACCCCCATGAGTGGAAGTGCCCTATGCTCTCTAAGCTTTGCTTTTTAGACGTTTCAGGACTCACCGTACACTTCTCCAGAGTGGCTGTTGACAATTTACATCCCACCCATCAGTGTAGCAAGGCTCCCTTTTCTCCATGGCCTGTCCTGCATTTCTGGTTTTGACACTTTTTTCAGCATGGCCCTTTTGACCGATGGGAAGCGAGACATCTTTGTAGCGCTGATTTGCCTTTCCAGGTTGCTTGGTTGGCCAAAAAGGGCGTATGCGTTTTTTCCTGAATATATTCAGGAAAAAACGCATACGCCCTTTTTGGCCAAGGGCATCATTGTCAACGTTTTGCCGGTTTTCATGTGCTTTAAAGGCGATTCGAATCTACCTCCTGAAATCTGTTTCCTGCAATTCTGCCTTGATTTCAAATCCTCTTCTTTGCCTTCCCTCAATATATTTGTGGATGAGAGTTATCATTTATAACTCTGCAGGTTTGTGAATTGCAGTGCCCTGAACCTCCATTTTACAACTCGCTTTTTAGGGAGCTGGCAGCAAAAGCGCAGGATGGCTTCAGGCCCTGTTCTGGTTCCGGGGGGCAGGCTGAGCCTGTGGTTAATTCTTCTTCCTGATGGGAAAATAGAGTGACCTGTGCCTGTCCCAACACCAAGAGCTAGTCTCTCATTGGTTCCACGTCTTCCCGTTCATCCTCAGTACAAATTGCAACCTGTACGGAACAGGAGGTTAAAGGTGATGATGCTCCAAGGAGGGAGATTGCTAGTAAAGTGGCTGGAATGGCGAATCCGGGCACAAGCAGATGAGAAATGAGGTGCGTTTTAGAAACCTTTCGCCATCACACGGTGTACCATCTTCTGGGTATCTCATGCATGTTTTCGATGTAGGAAGATGACCTTGAACCTGGAGATTTGGGACCCATGCGATGGGTACCACGCAGTATTACTTTAAAGGGTCTGCGTTTGCTCACCCAACCTCACCAAACCTCTCAGCCGCAACAGTGTCCACCATTATGTCTCATCCAGCTGTGGGTCTAGATATGGTCAATCCAGGTTGCATCACAGCCGCTGAACGCATTGTGTAAGAATTTCTCTCTCTTTCACTGTCTTTGTTTCATGGGTTTTTCAAAGTAATTTATTTTTATAATGGGGTTTAGCTGCTTTTCACTGCTGTGTTTATGCCGCTTTTTACCCACTTGACCCACTAACAGAGAGATATCAATACGTAGGTTTTAAGATTATTACTAGTCAGATATATTCTTGTGCGGTGAATAGGGCGTGTTGAGTCCAGTACTCTGAGCAAGGAGTAGGTCTTGTCTATTACATATTGGGTTTATGGAACGGTATCTGAGCTAATTTGAAACCCTTGTTTTATGTATCACCCCACCTCACCTTTCCCGTTAAGCAGCCATAGTGTGTTTTCTGCATGTGTGACTCTGTTCTGTTTTGTAATTCAGTTCAAGTGTAACGGTTTTTACATTCCCTCTATAAGTGATACCTTATGAGAAGTGTCCTTTTCTGTGTGACTTATTTCACTTAGAGTCGTCGTACCTAAATCCACTCATCATGCTGCTACTAGCCTTATGACATTGATTTCACGGCTGAGTGATATTCCATTGTACATAAGGACCACAACTTCTTTATCCATTTTTCTCTTTCCTGCGATATTGAAGGTGGAATGAAGTGGAGGTCCTTGTCAACAGAGCAGCCCTAAACTTTGGGGTGCTTGTGTCTTGCTGATTTTTCATTTTCCCAATTTATACCCCCATGAGTAGAAGTGCCCTATGCTCTCTAAGCTTTGCTTTTTAGACGTTTCAGGACTCACCGTACACTTCTCCAGAGTGGCTGTTGACAATTTACATCCCGCCCATCAGTGTAGCAAGGCTCCCATTTCTCCATGGCCTGTCCTGCATTTCTGGTTTTGACACTTTTTTCAGCATGGCCCTTTTGACCGATGGGAAGCGAGACATCTTTGTAGCGCTGATTTGCCTTTCCAGGTTGCTTGGTTGGCCAAAAAGTGCGTATGCGTTTTTTCCTGAATATATTTAGGAAAAAACGCATACGCCCTTTTTGGCCAAGGGCATCATTGTCAACGTTTTGCCACTTTTCATGTGCTTTAAAGGCAATTCGAATCTACCTCCTGAAATCTGTTTCCTGCAATTCTGCCTTGATTTCAAATCCTCTTCTTTGCCTTCCCTCAATATATTTGTGGATGAGAGTTATCATTTATAAGTCTGCAGGTTTGTGAATTGCAGTGCCCTGAACCTCCATTTTACAACTCGCTTTTTAGGGAGCTGGCCGCAAAAGCGCAGGATGGCTTCAGGCCCTGTTCTGGTTCCGGGGGGCAGGCTGAGCCTGTGGTTAATTCTTCTTCCTGATGGGAAAATAGAGTGACCTGTGCCTGTCCCAACACCAAGAACTAGTCTTTCATTGGTTCCACGTCTTCCCGTTCATCCTCAGTACAAATTGCAACCTGTACGGAACAGGAGGTTAAAGGTGCTGATGCTCCAAGGAGGGAGATTGCTAGTAAAGTGGCTGGAATGGTGAACCCGGGCACAAGCAGATGAGAAATGAGGTGCGTTTTAGAAACCTTTCCCCATCACACGGTGTACCATCTTCTGGGTATCTCATGCATGTTTTCGATGTAGGAAGATGCCCTTGAACCTGGAGATTTGGGACCCATGCGATGGGTACCACGCAGTATTATTTAAAGGGTCTGCGTTTGCTCACCCAACCTCACCAAACCTCTCAGCCGCAACAGTGTCCACCCTTATGTCTCATCCAGCTGTGGGTCTAGATATGGTCAATCCAGGTTGCATCACAGCCCCTGAACGCATTGTGTAAGAATTTCGCTCTCTTTCACTGTCTTTGTTTCATGGGTTTTTCAAAGTAATTTATTTTTATAATGGGGTTTAGCTGCTTTTCACTGCTGTGTTTATGCCGCTTTTTACCCACTTGACCCACTAACAGAGAGATATCAATACATAGGTTTTAAGATTATTACTAGTCAGATATATTCTTGTGCGGTGAATAGGGCGTGTTGAGTCCAGTTCTCTGAGCAAGGAGTAGGTCTTGTCTATTACATATTGGGTTTATGGAACGGTATCTGAGCTAATTTGAAACCCTTGTTTTATGTATCACCCCACCTCACCTTTCCCGTTAAGCAGCCATAGTGTGTTTTCTGCATGTGTGACTCTGTTCTGTTTTGTAATTCAGTTCAAGTGTAACGGTTTTTACATTCCCTCTATAAGTGATACCTTATGAGAAGTGTCCTTTTCTGTGTGACTTATTTCACTTAGAGTTGTCGTACCTAAATCCACTCATCATGCTGCTACTAGCCTTATGACATTGATTTCATGGCTGAGTGATATTCCATTGTACATAAGGACCACAACTTCTTTATCCATTTTTCTCTTTCCTGCGATATTGAAGGTGGAATGAAGTGGAGGTCCTTGTCAACAGAGCAGCCCTAAACTTTGGGGTGCTTGTGTCTTGCTGATTCTTAATTTTCCCAATTTATAACCCCATGAGTGGAAGTGCCCTATGCTCTCTAAGCTTTGCTTTTTAGACGTTTCAGGACTCACCGTACACTTCTCCAGAGTGGCTGTTGACAATTTACATCCCGCCCATCAGTGTAGCAAGGCTCCCATTTCTCCATGGCCTGTCCTGCATTTCTGGTTTTGACACTTTTTTCAGCATGGCCCTTTTGACCGATGGGAAGCGAGATATCTTTGTAGTGCTGATTTGCCTTTCCAGGTTGCTTGGTTGGCCAAAAAGGGCGTATGCGTTTTTTCCTGAATATATTCAGGAAAAAACGCATACGCCCTTTTTGGCCAAGGGCATCATTGTCAACGTTTTGCCGCTTTTCATGTGCTTTAAAGGCGATTCGAATCTACCTCCTGAAATCTGTTTCCTGCAATTCTGCCTTGATTTCAAATCCTCTTCTTTGCCTTCCCTCAATATATTTGTGAACGAGAGTTATCATTTATAACTCTGCAGGTTTGTGAATTGCAGTGCCCTGAACCTCCATTTTACAACTCGCGTTTTTGGGAGCTGGCCGCAAAAGCGCAGGATGGCTTCAGGCCCTGTTCTGGTTCCGGGGGGCAGGCTGAGCCTGTGGTTAATTCTTCTTCCTGATGGGAAAATAGAGTGACCTGTGCCTGTCCCAACACCAAGAGCTAGTCTCTCATTGGTTCCACGTCTTCCCGTTCATCCTCAGGACAAATATCAACCTGTACGGAACAGGAGGTTAAACGTGATGATGCTCCAAGGAGGGAGATTGCTAGTAAAGTGGCTGGAATGGCGAACCCGAGCACAAGGAGATGAGAAATGAGGTGCGTTTTAGAAACCTTTCCCCATCACACGGTGTACCGTCTTCTGGGTTTCTCATGCATGTTTTCGATGTAGGAAGATGCCCTTGAACCTGGAGATTTGGGACCCATGCGATGGGTACCACGCAGTATTACTTTAAAGGGTTTGCGTTTGCTCACCCAACCTCACCAAACCTCTCAGCCCCAAGAGTGTCCACCCTTATGTCTCATCCAGCTGTGGGTCTAGATATGGTCAATCCAGGTTGCATCACAGCCCGTGAACGCATTGTGTAAGAATTTCTATCTCTTTCACTGTCTTTGTTTCATGGGTTTTTCAAAGTAATTTATTTTTATAAATGGGTTTAGCTGCTTTTCACTGCTGTGTTTATGCCGCTTTTCACCCACTTGACACACTAACAGAGAGATATCAATACATAGGTTTTAAGATTATTACTAGTCAGATATATTCTTGTGCGGTGAATAGGGCATGTTGAGTCCAGTTCTCTGAGCAAGTAGTAGGTGTTGTCTATTACATATTGGTTTTATGGAACGGTATCTGAGCTAATTTGAAACCCTTGTTTTATGTATCACCCCACCTCACCTTTCCCGTTAAGCAGCCATAGTGTGTTTTCTGCATGTGTGACTCTGTTCTGTTTTGTAATTCAGTTCAAGTGTAACGGTTTTTACATTCCCTCTATCAGTGATACCTTATGAGAAGTGTCCTTTTCTGTGTGCCTTATTTCACTTAGAATCGTCGTACCTAAATCCACTCATCATGCTGCTACTAGCCTTATGACATTGATTTCATGGCTGAGTGATATTCCATTGTACATAAGGACCACAACTTCTTTATCCATTTTTCTCTTTCCTGGGATATTGAAGGTGGAATGAAGTGGAGGTCCTTGTCAACAGAGCAGTCCTAAACTTTGGGGTGCTTGTGTCTTGCTGATTTTTCATTTTCCCAATTTATACCCCCATGAGTGGAAGTGCCCTATGCTCTCTAAGCTGTATTTTTTAGATGTTTCAGGACACACCGTACTCTTCTCCAGAGTGGCTGTTGGCAATTTACATCCCGCCCATCAGTGTAGCAATGCTCCCATTTCTCCATGGCCTGTCCTGCATTTCTGGTGTTGACACTTTTTTCAGCATGGCCTTTTTAACCGATGGGAAGCGAGACTTCTTTGTAGCGCTGATTTGCCTTTCCAGGTTGCTTGGTTGGCCAAAAAGGGCGTATGCGTTTTTTCCTGAATATATTCAGGAAAAAACGCATACGCCCTTTTTGGCCAAGGGCATCATTGTCAACGTTTTGCCGGTTTTCATGTGCTTTAAAGGCAATTCGAATCTACCTCCTGAAATCTGTTTCCTGCAATTCTGCCTTGATTTCAAATCCTCTTCTTTGCCTTCCCTCAATATATTTGTGGACGAGAGTTATCATTTATAACTCTGCAGGTTTGTGAATTGCAGTGCCCTGAACCTCCATTTTACAACACGCGTTTTTGGGAGATGGCCGCAAAAGCGCAGGATGGCTTCAGGCCCTGTTCTTGTTCCGGGGGGCAGGCTGAGCCTGTGGTTAATTCTTCTTCCTGATGGGAAAATAGAGTGACCTGTGCCTGTCCCAACACCAAGAGCTAGTCTGTCATTCGTTCCACGTCTTCCCGTTCATCCTCAGGACAAATTGCAACCTGTACGGAACAGGAGGTTAAAGGTGCTGATGCTCCAAGTAGGGAGATTGCTAGTAAAGCGGCTGGAATAGCGAACCCGGGCACAAGGAGATGAGAAATGAGGTGCGTTTTAGAAACCTTTCCACATCACACGGTGTACCATCTTCTGGGTTTCTCATGCATGTTTTCGATGTAGGAAGATGCCCTTGAACCTGGCGATTTGGGACCCATGCGATGGTTACCATGCAGTACTACTTTAAAGGGTCTGCGTTTGCTCACCCAACCTCACCAAACCTCTCAGCCCCAAGAGTGTCCACCCTTATGTCTCATCCAGCTGTGGGTCTAGATATGGTCAATCCAGGTTGCATCACAGCCCGTGAACGCATTGTGTAGGAATTTCTATCTCTTTCACTGTCTTTGTTTCATGGGTTTTTCAAAGTAATTTATTTTTATAATGGGGTTTAGCTGCTTTTCACTGCTGTGTTTATGCCGCTTTACACCCACTTGACACACTAACAGAGAGATATCAATACATAGGTTTTAAGATTATTACTAGTCAGATATATTCTTTTGCGGTGAAGAGGGCGTGTTGAGTCCAGTTCTCTGAGCAAGGAGTAGGTCTTGTCTATTACATATTGGTTTTATGGAATGGTATCTGAGCTAATTTGAAACCCTTGTTTTATGTATCACCCCACCTCACCTTTCCCGTTAAGCAGCCATAGTGTGTTTTCTGCATGTGTGACTCTGTTCTGTTTTGTAATTCAGTTCAAGTGTAACGGTTTTTACATTCCCTCTATCAGTGATACCTTATGAGAAGTGTCCTTTTCTGTGTGACTTATTTCACTTAGAATCGTCGTACCTAAATCCACTCATCATGCTGCTACTAGCCTTATGACATTGATTTCATGGCTGAGTGATATTCCATTGTACATAAGGACCACAACTTCTTTATCCATTTTTCTCTTTCCTGGGATATTGAAGGTGGAATGAAGTGGAGGTCCTTGTCAACAGAGCAGCCCTAAACTTTGGGGTGCTTGTGTCTTGCTGATTTTTAATTTTCCCAATTTATACCCCCATGAGTGGAAGTGCCCTATGCTCTCTAAGCTTTGCTTTTTAGACGTTTCAGGACTCACCGTACACTTCTCCAGAGTGGCTGTTGACAATTTACATCCCGCCCATCAGTGTAGCAAGGCTCCCATTTCTCCATGGCCTGTCCTGCATTTCTGGTGTTGACACTTTTTTCAGCATGGCCCTTTTGACCGATGGGAAGCGAGACATCTTTGTAGCGCTGATTTGCCTTTCCAGGTTGCTTGGTTGGCCAAAAAGGGCGTATGCGTTTTTTCCTGAATATATTCAGGAAAAAACGCATACGCCCTTTTTGGCCAAGGGCATCATTGTCAACGTTTTGCCGCTTTTCATGTGCTTTAAAGGCGATTCGAATCTACCTCCTGAAATCTGTTTCCTGCAATTCTGCCTTGATTTCAAATCCTCTTCTTTGCCTTCCCTCAATATATTTGTGGATGAGAGTTATCATTTATAACTCTGCAGGTTTGTGAATTGCAGTGCCCTGAACCTCCATTTTACAACTCGCTTTTTAGGGAGCTGGCCGCAAAAGTGCAGGATGGCTTCAGGCCCTGTTCTGGTTCCGGGGGGCAGGCTGAGCCTGTGGTTAATTCTTCTTCCTGATGGGAAAATAGAGTGACCTGTGCCTGTCCCAACACCAAGAGCTAGTCTCTCATTGGTTCCATGTCTTCCCGTTCATCCTCAGGACAAATATCAACCTGTACGGAACAGGAGGTTAAACGTGATGATGCTCCAAGGACGGAGATTGCTAGTAAAGTGGCTGGAATGGCGAACCCGAGCACAAGGAGATGAGAAATGAGGTGCGTTTTAGAAACATTTCCCCATCACACGGTGTACCATCTTCTGGGTTTCTCATGCATGTTTTCGATGTAGGAAGATGCCCTTGAACCTGGAGATTTGGGACCCATGCGATGGGTACCACGCAGTATTACTTTAAAGGGTTTGCGTTTGCTCACCCAACCTCACCAAGCCTCTCAGCCCCAAGAGTGTCCACCCTTATGTCTCATCCAGCTGTGGGTCTAGATATGGTCAATCCAGGTTGCATCACAGCCCGTGAACGCATTGTGTAAGAATTTCTATCTCTTTCACTGTCTTTGTTTCATGGGTTTTTCAAAGTAATTTATTTTTATAAATGGGTTTAGCTGCTTTTCACTGCTGTGTTTATGCCGCTTTTCACCCACTTGACACACTAACAGAGAGATATCAATACATAGGTTTTAAGATTATTACTAGTCAGATATATTCTTGTGCGGTGAATAGGGCGTGTTGAGTCCAGTTCTCTGAGCAAGGAGTAGGTGTTGTCTATTACATATTGGTTTTATGGAACGGTATCTGAGCTAATTTGAAACCCTTGTTTTATGTATCACCCCACCTCACCTTTCCCGTTAAGCAGCCATAGTGTGTTTTCTGCATGTGTGACTCTGTTCTGTTTTGTAATTCAGTTCAAGTGTAACGGTTTTTACATTCCCTCTATAAGTGATACCTTATGAGAAGTGTCCTTTGCTGTGTGACTTATTTCACTTAGAGTCGTCGTACCTAAATCCACTCATCATGCTGCTACTAGCCTTATGACATTGATTTCATGGCTGAGTGATATTCCTTTGTACATAAGGACCACAACTTCTTTATCCATTTTTCTCTTTCCTGGGATATTGAAGGTGGAATGAAGTGGAGGTCCTTGTCAACAGAGCAGTCCTAAACTTTGGGGTGCTTGTGTCTTGCCGATTTTTAATTTTCCCAATTTATACCCCCATGAGTGGAAGTGCCCTATGCTCTCTAAGCTGTGTTTTTTAGATGTTTCAGGACACACCGTAATCTTCTCCAGAGTGGCTGTTGGCAATTTACATCCCGCCCATCAGTGTAGCAAGGCTCCCATTTCTCCATGGCCTGTCCTGCATTTCTGGTTTTGACACTTTTTTCAGCATGGCCTTTTTAACCGATGGGAAGCGAGACTTCTTTGTAGCGCTGATTTGCCTTTCCAGGTTGCTTGGTTGGCCAAAAAGGGCGTATGCGTTTTTTCCTGAATATATTCAGGAAAAAACGCATACGCCCTTTTTCGCCAAGGGCATCATTGTCAACGTTTTGCCGCTTTTCATGTGCTTTAAAGGCAATTCGAATCTACCTCCTGAAATCTGTTTCCTGCAATTCTGCCTTGATTTCAAATCCTCTTCTTTGCCTTCCCTCAATATATTTGTGGACGAGAGTTATCATTTATAACTCTGCAGGTTTGTGAATTGCAGTGCCCTGAACCTCCATTTTACAACACGCGTTTTTGGGAGATGGCCGCAAAAGCGCAGGATGGCTTCAGGCCCTGTTCTTGTTCCGGGGGGCAGGCTGAGCCTGTGGTTAATTCTTCTTCCTGATGGGAAAATAGAGTGACCTGTGCCTGTCCCAACACCAAGAGCTAGTCTTTCATTGGTTCCACGTCTTCCCGTTCATCCTCAGTACAAATTGCAACCTGTACGGAACAGGAGGTTAAAGGTGCTGATGCTCCAAGGAGGGAGATTGCTAGTAAAGCGGCTGGAATAGCGCACCCGGGCACAAGGAGATGAGAAATGAGGTGCGTTTTAGAAACCTTTCCCCATCACACGGTGTACCATCTTCTGGGTTTCTCATGCATGTTTTCGATGTAGGAAGATGCCCTTGAACCTGGAGATTTGGGACCCATGCGATGGGTACCACGCAGTATTACTTTAAAGGGTCTGCGTTTGCTCACCCAACCTCACCAAACCTCTCAGCCGCAACAGTGTCCACCCTTATGTCTCATCCAGCTGTGGGTCTAGATATGGTCAATCCAGGTTGCATCACAGCCCCTGAACGCATTGTGTAAGAATTTCTCTCTCTTTCACTGTCTTTGTTTCATGGGTTTTTCAAAGTAATTTATTTTTATAATGGGGTTTAGCTGCTTTTCACTGCTGTGTTTATGCCGCTTTTTACCCACTTGACCCACTAACAGAGAGATATCAATACATAGGTTTTAAGATTATTACTAGTCAGATATATTCTTGTGCGGTGAATAGGGCGTGTTGAGTCCAGTTCTCTGAGCAAGGAGTAGGTCTAGTCTATTACATATTGGGTTTATGGAACGGTATCTGAGCTAATTTGAAACCCTTGTTTTATGTATCACCCCACCTCACCTTTCCCGTTAAGTAGCCATAGTGTGTTTTCTGCATGTGTGACTCTGTTCTGTTTTGTAATTCAGTTCAAGTGTAACGGTTTTTACATTCCCTTTATCAGTGATACCTTATGAGAAGTGTCCTTTTCTGTGTGACTTATTTCACTTAGAATCGTCGTACCTAAATCCACTCATCATGCTGCTACTAGCCTTATGACATTGATTTCATGGCTGAGTGATATTCCATTGTACATAAGGACCACAACTTCTTTATCCATTTTTCTCTTTCCTGGGATATTGAAGGTGGAATGAAGTGGAGGTCCTTGTCAACAGAGCAGCCCTAAACTTTGGGGTGCTTGTGTCTTGCTGATTTTTCATTTTCCCAATTTATACCCCCATGAGTGGAAGTGCCCTATGCTCTCTAAGCTTTGCTTTTTAGACGTTTCAGGACTCACCGTACACTTCTCCAGAGTGGCTGTTGACAATTTACATCCTGCCCATCAGTGTAGCAAGGCTGCCATTTTTCCATGGCCTGTCCTGCATTTCTGGTTTTGACACTTTTTTCAGCATGGCCCTTTTGACCGATGGGAAGCGAGACATCTTTGTAGCGCTGATTTGCCTTTCCAGGTTGCTTGGTTGGCCAAAAAGGGCGTATGCGTTTTTTCCTGAATATATTCAGGAAAAAACGCATACGCCCTTTTTGGCCAAGGGCATCATTGTCAACGTTTTGCCGCTTTTCATGTGCTTTAAAGGCGATTCGAATCTACCTCCTGAAATCTGTTTCCTGCAATTCTGCCTTGATTTCAAATCCTCTTCTTTGCCTTCCCTCAATATATTTGTGGACGAGAGTTATCATTTATAACTCTGCAGGTTTGTGAATTGCAGTGCCCTGAACCTCCATTTTACAACTCGCGTTTTTGGGAGATGGCCGCAAAAGCGCAGGATGGCTTCAGGCCCTGTTCTTGTTCCGGGGGGCAGGCTGAGCCTGTGGTTAATTCTTCTTCCTGATGGGAAAATAGAGTGACCTGTGCCTGTCCCAACACCAAGAGCTAGTCTGTCATTCGTTCCACGTCTTCCCGTTCATCCTCAGGACAAATTGCAACCTGTACGGAACAGGAGGTTAAAGGTGCTGATGCTCCAAGTAGGGAGATTGCTAGTAAAGCGGCTGGAATAGCGAACCCGGGCACAAGGAGATGAGAAATGAGGTGCGTTTTAGAAACCTTTCCACATCACACGGTGTACCATCTTCTGGGTTTCTCATGCATGTTTTCGATGTAGGAAGATGCCCTTGAACCTGGCGATTTGGGACCCATGCGATGGTTACCATGCAGTATTACTTTAAAGGGTCTGCGTTTGCTCACTCAACCTCACCAAACCTCTCAGCCCCAAGAGTGTCCACCCTTATGTCTCATCCAGCTGTGGGTCTAGATATGGTCAATCCAGGTTGCATCACAGCCCGTGAACGCATTGTGTAGGAATTTCTATCTCTTTCACTGTCTTTGTTTCATGGGTTTTTCAAAGTAATTTATTTTTATAATGGGGTTTAGCTGCTTTTCACTGCTGTGTTTATGCCGCTTTACACCCACTTGACACACTAACAGAGAGATATCAATACATAGGTTTTAAGATTATTACTAGTCAGATATATTCTTGTGCGGTGAATAGGGCGTGTTGAGTCCAGTTCTCTGAGCAAGGAGTAGGTCTTGTCTATTACATATTGGTTTTATGGAATGGTATCTGAGCTAATTTGAAACCCTTGTTTTATGTATCACCCCACCTCACCTTTCCCGTTAAGCAGCCATAGTGTGTTTTCTGCATGTGTGACTCTGTTCTGTTTTGTAATTCAGTTCAAGTGTAACGGTTTTTACATTCCCTCTATCAGTGATACCTTATGAGAAGTGTCCTTTTCTGTGTGACTTATTTCACTTAGAATCGTCGTACCTAAATCCACTCATCATGCTGCTACTAGCCTTATGACATTGATTTCATGGCTGAGTGATATTCCATTGTACATAAGGACCACAACTTCTTTATCCATTTTTCTCTTTCCTGGGATATTGAAGGTGGAATGAAGTGGAGGTCCTTGTCAACAGAGCAGCCCTAAACTTTGGGGTGCTTGTGTCTTGCTGATTTTTAATTTTCCCAATTTATACCCCCATGAGTGGAAGTGCCCTATGCTCTCTAAGCTTTGCTTTTTAGACGTTTCAGGACTCACCGTACACTTCTCCAGAGTGGCTGTTGACAATTTACATCCCGCCCATCAGTGTAGCAAGGCTCCCATTTCTCCATGGCCTGTCCTGCATTTCTGGTGTTGACACTTTTTTCAGCATGGCCCTTTTGACCGATGGGAAGCGAGACATCTTTGTAGCGCTGATTTGCCTTTCCAGGTTGCTTGGTTGGCCAAAAAGGGCGTATGCGTTTTTTCCTGAATATATTCAGGAAAAAACGCATACGCCCTTTTTGGCCAAGGGCATCATTGTCAACGTTTTGCCGCTTTTCATGTGCTTTAAAGGCGATTCGAATCTACCTCCTGAAATCTGTTTCCTGCAATTCTGCCTTGATTTCAAATCCTCTTCTTTGCCTTCCCTCAATATATTTGTGGATGAGAGTTATCATTTATAACTCTGCAGGTTTGTGAATTGCAGTGCCCTGAACCTCCATTTTACAACTCGCTTTTTAGGGAGCTGGCCGCAAAAGTGCAGGATGGCTTCAGGCCCTGTTCTGGTTCCGGGGGGCAGGCTGAGCCTGTGGTTAATTCTTCTTCCTGATGGGAAAATAGAGTGACCTGTGCCTGTCCCAACACCAAGAGCTAGTCTCTCATTGGTTCCATGTCTTCCCGTTCATCCTCAGGACAAATATCAACCTGTACGGAACAGGAGGTTAAACGTGATGATGCTCCAAGGACGGAGATTGCTAGTAAAGTGGCTGGAATGGCGAACCCGAGCACAAGGAGATGAGAAATGAGGTGCGTTTTAGAAACATTTCCCCATCACACGGTGTACCATCTTCTGGGTTTCTCATGCATGTTTTCGATGTAGGAAGATGCCCTTGAACCTGGAGATTTGGGACCCATGCGATGGGTACCACGCAGTATTACTTTAAAGGGTTTGCGTTTGCTCACCCAACCTCACCAAGCCTCTCAGCCCCAAGAGTGTCCACCCTTATGTCTCATCCAGCTGTGGGTCTAGATATGGTCAATCCAGGTTGCATCACAGCCCGTGAACGCATTGTGTAAGAATTTCTATCTCTTTCACTGTCTTTGTTTCATGGGTTTTTCAAAGTAATTTATTTTTATAAATGGGTTTAGCTGCTTTTCACTGCTGTGTTTATGCCGCTTTTCACCCACTTGACACACTAACAGAGAGATATCAATACATAGGTTTTAAGATTATTACTAGTCAGATATATTCTTGTGCGGTGAATAGGGCGTGTTGAGTCCAGTTCTCTGAGCAAGGAGTAGGTGTTGTCTATTACATATTGGTTTTATGGAACGGTATCTGAGCTAATTTGAAACCCTTGTTTTATGTATCACCCCACCTCACCTTTCCCGTTAAGCAGCCATAGTGTGTTTTCTGCATGTGTGACTCTGTTCTGTTTTGTAATTCAGTTCAAGTGTAACGGTTTTTACATTCCCTCTATAAGTGATACCTTATGAGAAGTGTCCTTTGCTGTGTGACTTATTTCACTTAGAGTCGTCGTACCTAAATCCACTCATCATGCTGCTACTAGCCTTATGACATTGATTTCATGGCTGAGTGATATTCCATTGTACATAAGGACCACAACTTCTTTATCCATTTTTCTCTTTCCTGGGATATTGAAGGTGGAATGAAGTGGAGGTCCTTGTCAACAGAGCAGTCCTAAACTTTGGGGTGCTTGTGTCTTGCCGATTTTTAATTTTCCCAATTTATACCCCCATGAGTGGAAGTGCCCTATGCTCTCTAAGCTGTGTTTTTTAGATGTTTCAGGACACACCGTAATCTTCTCCAGAGTGGCTGTTGGCAATTTACATCCCGCCCATCAGTGTAGCAAGGCTCCCATTTCTCCATGGCCTGTCCTGCATTTCTGGTTTTGACACTTTTTTCAGCATGGCCTTTTTAACCGATGGGAAGCGAGACTTCTTTGTAGCGCTGATTTGCCTTTCCAGGTTGCTTGGTTGGCCAAAAAGGGCGTATGCGTTTTTTCCTGAATATATTCAGGAAAAAACGCATACGCCCTTTTTCGCCAAGGGCATCATTGTCAACGTTTTGCCGCTTTTCATGTGCTTTAAAGGCAATTCGAATCTACCTCCTGAAATCTGTTTCCTGCAATTCTGCCTTGATTTCAAATCCTCTTCTTTGCCTTCCCTCAATATATTTGTGGACGAGAGTTATCATTTATAACTCTGCAGGTTTGTGAATTGCAGTGCCCTGAACCTCCATTTTACAACACGCGTTTTTGGGAGATGGCCGCAAAAGCGCAGGATGGCTTCAGGCCCTGTTCTTGTTCCGGGGGGCAGGCTGAGCCTGTGGTTAATTCTTCTTCCTGATGGGAAAATAGAGTGACCTGTGCCTGTCCCAACACCAAGAGCTAGTCTTTCATTGGTTCCACGTCTTCCCGTTCATCCTCAGTACAAATTGCAACCTGTACGGAACAGGAGGTTAAAGGTGCTGATGCTCCAAGTAGGGAGATTGCTAGTAAAGCGGCTGGAATAGCGCACCCGGGCACAAGGAGATGAGAAATGAGGTGCGTTTTAGAAACCTTTCCCCATCACACGGTGTACCATCTTCTGGGTTTCTCATGCATGTTTTCGATGTAGGAAGATGCCCTTGAACCTGGAGATTTGGGACCCATGCGATGGGTACCATGCAGTATTACTTTAAAGGGTCTGCGTTTGCTCACCCAACCTCACCAAACCTCTCAGCCGCAACAGTGTCCACCCTTATGTCTCATCCAGCTGTGGGTCTAGATATGGTCAATCCAGGTTGCATCACAGCCCCTGAACGCATTGTGTAAGAATTTCTCTCTCTTTCACTGTCTTTGTTTCATGGGTTTTTCAAAGTAATTTATTTTTATAATGGGGTTTAGCTGCTTTTCACTGCTGTGTTTATGCCGCTTTTTACCCACTTGACCCACTAACAGAGAGATATCAATACATAGGTTTTAAGATTATTACTAGTCAGATATATTCTTGTGCGGTGAATAGGGCGTGTTGAGTCCAGTTCTCTGAGCAAGGAGTAGGTCTAGTCTATTACATATTGGGTTTATGGAACGGTATCTGAGCTAATTTGAAACCCTTGTTTTATGTATCACCCCACCTCACCTTTCCCGTTAAGTAGCCATAGTGTGTTTTCTGCATGTGTGACTCTGTTCTGTTTTGTAATTCAGTTCAAGTGTAACGGTTTTTACATTCCCTTTATCAGTGATACCTTATGAGAAGTGTCCTTTTCTGTGTGACTTATTTCACTTAGAATCGTCGTACCTAAATCCACTCATCATGCTGCTACTAGCCTTATGACATTGATTTCATGGCTGAGTGATATTCCATTGTACATAAGGACCACAACTTCTTTATCCATTTTTCTCTTTCCTGGGATATTGAAGGTGGAATGAAGTGGAGGTCCTTGTCAACAGAGCAGCCCTAAACTTTGGGGTGCTTGTGTCTTGCTGATTTTTCATTTTCCCAATTTATACCCCCATGAGTGGAAGTGCCCTATGCTCTCTAAGCTTTGCTTTTTAGACGTTTCAGGACTCACCGTACACTTCTCCAGAGTGGCTGTTGACAATTTACATCCTGCCCATCAGTGTAGCAAGGCTGCCATTTTTCCATGGCCTGTCCTGCATTTCTGGTTTTGACACTTTTTTCAGCATGGCCCTTTTGACCGATGGGAAGCGAGACATCTTTGTAGCGCTGATTTGCCTTTCCAGGTTGCTTGGTTGGCCAAAAAGGGCGTATGCGTTTTTTCCTGAATATATTCAGGAAAAAACGCATACGCCCTTTTTGGCCAAGGGCATCATTGTCAACGTTTTGCCGCTTTTCATGTGCTTTAAAGGCGATTCGAATCTACCTCCTGAAATCTGTTTCCTGCAATTCTGCCTTGATTTCAAATCCTCTTCTTTGCCTTCCCTCAATATATTTGTGGACGAGAGTTATCATTTATAACTCTGCAGGTTTGTGAATTGCAGTGCCCTGAACCTCCATTTTACAACTCGCGTTTTTGGGAGATGGCCGCAAAAGCGCAGGATGGCTTCAGGCCCTGTTCTTGTTCCGGGGGGCAGGCTGAGCCTGTGGTTAATTCTTCTTCCTGATTGGAAAATAGAGTGACCTGTGCCTGTCCCAACACCAAGAGCTACTCTCTCATTGGTTCCACGTTTTCCCGTTCATCCTCAGGACAAATATCAACCTGTACGGAACAGGAGGTTAAACGTGGTGATGCTCCAAGGAGGGAGATTGCTAGTAAAGTGGCTGGAATAGCGAACCCGGGCACAAGGAGATGAGAAATGAGGTGCGTTTTAGAAACCTTTCCACATCACACGGTGTACCATCTTCTGGGTTTCTCATGCATGTTTTCGATGTAGGAAGATGCCCTTGAACCTGGCGATTTGGGACCCATGCGATGGTTACCATGCAGTATTACTTTAAAGGGTCTGCGTTTGCTCACCCAACCTCACCAAACCTCTCAGCCCCAAGAGTGTCCACCCTTATGTCTCATCCAGCTGTGGGTCTAGATATGGTCAATCCAGGTTGCATCACAGCCCGTGAACGCATTGTGTAGGAATTTCTATCTCTTTCACTGTCTTTGTTTCATGGGTTTTTCAAAGTAATTTATTTTTATAATGGGGTTTAGCTGCTTTTCACTGCTGTGTTTATGCCGCTTTACACCCACTTGACACACTAACAGAGAGATATCAATACATAGGTTTTAAGATTATTACTAGTCAGATATATTCTTGTGCGGTGAATAGGGCGTGTTGAGTCCAGTTCTCTGAGCAAGGAGTAGGTCTTGTCTATTACATATTGGTTTTATGGAACGGTATCTGAGCTAATTTGAAACCCTTGTTTTATGTATCACCCCACCTCACCTTTCCCGTTAAGCAGCCATAGTGTGTTTTCTGCATGTGTGACTCTGTTCTGTTTTGTAATTCAGTTCAAGTGTAACGGTTTTTACATTCCCTCTATCAGTGATACCTTATGAGAAGTGTCCTTTTCTGTGTGACTTATTTCACTTAGAATCGTCGTACCTAAATCCACTCATCATGCTGCTACTAGCCTTATGACATTGATTTCATGGCTGAGTGATATTCCATTGTACATAAGGACCACAACTTCTTTATCCATTTTTCTCTTTCCTGGGATATTGAAGGTGGAATGAAGTGGAGGTCCTTGTCAACAGAGCAGCCCTAAACTTTGGGGTGCTTGTGTCTTGCTGATTTTTAATTTTCCCAATTTATACCCCCATGAGTGGAAGTGCCCTATGCTCTCTAAGCTTTGCTTTTTAGACGTTTCAGGACTCACCGTACACTTCTCCAGAGTGGCTGTTGACAATTTACATCCCGCCCAT
This sequence comes from Balaenoptera borealis, assembly GCF_965194805.1. Classification (NCBI taxonomy): domain Eukaryota; kingdom Metazoa; phylum Chordata; class Mammalia; order Artiodactyla; family Balaenopteridae; genus Balaenoptera; species Balaenoptera borealis. The sequence goes on from NW_028123330.1 coordinate 295,822, forward strand.
CAGTGTAGCAAGGCTCCCATTTCTCCATGGCCTGTCCTGCATTTCTGGTGTTGACACTTTTTTCAGCATGGCCCTTTTGACCGATGGGAAGCGAGACATCTTTGTAGCGCTGATTTGCCTTTCCAGGTTGCTTGGTTGGCCAAAAAGGGCGTATGCGTTTTTTCCTGAATATATTCAGGAAAAAACGCATACGCCCTTTTTGGCCAAGGGCATCATTGTCAACGTTTTGCCGCTTTTCATGTGCTTTAAAGGCGATTCGAATCTACCTCCTGAAATCTGTTTCCTGCAATTCTGCCTTGATTTCAAATCCTCTTCTTTGCCTTCCCTCAATATATTTGTGGATGAGAGTTATCATTTATAACTCTGCAGGTTTGTGAATTGCAGTGCCCTGAACCTCCATTTTACAACTCGCTTTTTAGGGAGCTGGCCGCAAAAGTGCAGGATGGCTTCAGGCCCTGTTCTGGTTCCGGGGGGCAGGCTGAGCCTGTGGTTAATTCTTCTTCCTGATGGGAAAATAGAGTGACCTGTGCCTGTCCCAACACCAAGAGCTAGTCTCTCATTGGTTCCATGTCTTCCCGTTCATCCTCAGGACAAATATCAACCTGTACGGAACAGGAGGTTAAACGTGATGATGCTCCAAGGACGGAGATTGCTAGTAAAGTGGCTGGAATGGCGAACCCGAGCACAAGGAGATGAGAAATGAGGTGCGTTTTAGAAACCTTTCCCCATCACACGGTGTACCATCTTCTGGGTTTCTCATGCATGTTTTCGATGTAGGAAGATGCCCTTGAACCTGGAGATTTGGGACCCATGCGATGGGTACCACGCAGTATTACTTTAAAGGGTTTGCGTTTGCTCACCCAACCTCACCAAACCTCTCAGCCCCAAGAGTGTCCACCCTTATGTCTCATCCAGCTGTGGGTCTAGATATGGTCAATCCAGGTTGCATCACAGCCCGTGAACGCATTGTGTAAGAATTTCTATCTCTTTCACTGTCTTTGTTTCATGGGTTTTTCAAAGTAATTTATTTTTATAAATGGGTTTAGCTGCTTTTCACTGCTGTGTTTATGCCGCTTTTCACCCACTTGACACACTAACAGAGAGATATCAATACATAGGTTTTAAGATTATTACTAGTCAGATATATTCTTGTGCGGTGAATAGGGCGTGTTGAGTCCAGTTCTCTGAGCAAGGAGTAGGTGTTGTCTATTACATATTGGTTTTATGGAACGGTATCTGAGCTAATTTGAAACCCTTGTTTTATGTATCACCCCACCTCACCTTTCCCGTTAAGCAGCCATAGTGTGTTTTCTGCATGTGTGACTCTGTTCTGTTTTGTAATTCAGTTCAAGTGTAACGGTTTTTACATTCCCTCTATCAGTGATACCTTATGAGAAGTGTCCTTTTCTGTGTGACTTATTTCACTTAGAGTCGTCGTACCTAAATCCACTCATCATGCTGCTACTAGCCTTATGACATTGATTTCATGGCTGAGTGATATTCCATTGTACATAAGGACCACAACTTCTTTATCCATTTTTCTCTTTCCTGGGATATTGAAGGTGGAATGAAGTGGAGGTCCTTGTCAACAGAGCAGTCCTAAACTTTGGGGTGCTTGTGTCTTGCCGATTTTTAATTTTCCCAATTTATACCCCCATGAGTGGAAGTGCCCTATGCTCTCTAAGCTGTGTTTTTTAGATGTTTCAGGACACACCGTAATCTTCTCCAGAGTGGCTGTTGGCAATTTACATCCCGCCCATCAGTGTAGCAAGGCTCCCATTTCTCCATGGCCTGTCCTGCATTTCTGGTTTTGACACTTTTTTCAGCATGGCCTTTTTAACCGATGGGAAGCGAGACTTCTTTGTAGCGCTGATTTGCCTTTCCAGGTTGCTTGGTTGGCCAAAAAGGGCGCATGCGTTTTTTCCTGAATATATTCAGGAAAAAACGCATACGCCCTTTTTCGCCAAGGGCATCATTGTCAACGTTTTGCCGCTTTTCATGTGCTTTAAAGGCAATTCGAATCTACCTCCTGAAATCTGTTTCCTGCAATTCTGCCTTGATTTCAAATCCTCTTCTTTGCCTTCCCTCAATATATTTGTGGACGAGAGTTATCATTTATAACTCTGCAGGTTTGTGAATTGCAGTGCCCTGAACCTCCATTTTACAACACGCGTTTTTGGGAGATGGCCGCAAAAGCGCAGGATGGCTTCAGGCCCTGTTCTTGTTCCGGGGGGCAGGCTGAGCCTGTGGTTAATTCTTCTTCCTGATGGGAAAATAGAGTGACCTGTGCCTGTCCCAACACCAAGAGCTAGTCTTTCATTGGTTCCACGTCTTCCCGTTCATCCTCAGTACAAATTGCAACCTGTACGGAACAGGAGGTTAAAGGTGCTGATTCTCCAAGTAGGGAGATTGCTAGTAAAGCGGCTGGAATAGCGCACCCGGGCACAAGGAGATGAGAAATGAGGTGCGTTTTAGAAACCTTTCCCCATCACACGGTGTACCATCTTCTGGGTTTCTCATGCATGTTTTCGATGTAGGAAGATGCCCTTGAACCTGGAGATTTGGGACCCATGCGATGGGTACCACGCAGTATTACTTTAAAGGGTCTGCGTTTGCTCACCCAACCTCACCAAACCTCTCAGCCGCAACAGTGTCCACCCTTATGTCTCATCCAGCTGTGGGTCTAGATATGGTCAATCCAGGTTGCATCACAGCCCCTGAACGCATTGTGTAAGAATTTCTCTCTCTTTCACTGTCTTTGTTTCATGGGTTTTTCAAAGTAATTTATTTTTATAATGGGGTTTAGCTGCTTTTCACTGCTGTGTTTATGCCGCTTTTTACCCACTTGACCCACTAACAGAGAGATATCAATACATAGGTTTTAAGATTATTACTAGTCAGATATATTCTTGTGCGGTGAATAGGGCGTGTTGAGTCCAGTTCTCTGAGCAAGGAGTAGGTCTAGTCTATTACATATTGGGTTTATGGAACGGTATCTGAGCTAATTTGAAACCCTTGTTTTATGTATCACCCCACCTCACCTTTCCCGTTAAGTAGCCATAGTGTGTTTTCTGCATGTGTGACTCTGTTCTGTTTTGTAATTCAGTTCAAGTGTAACGGTTTTTACATTCCCTTTATCAGTGATACCTTATGAGAAGTGTCCTTTTCTGTGTGCCTTATTTCACTTAGAATCGTCGTACCTAAATCCACTCATCATGCTGCTACTAGCCTTATGACATTGATTTCATGGCTGAGTGATATTCCATTGTACATAAGGACCACAACTTCTTTATCCATTTTTCTCTTTCCTGGGATATTGAAGGTGGAATGAAGTGGAGGTCCTTGTCAACAGAGCAGCCCTAAACTTTGGGGTGCTTGTGTCTTGCTGATTTTTCATTTTCCCAATTTATACCCCCATGAGTGGAAGTGCCCTATGCTCTCTAAGCTTTGCTTTTTAGACGTTTCAGGACTCACCGTACACTTCTCCAGAGTGGCTGTTGACAATTTACATCCTGCCCATCAGTGTAGCAAGGCTGCCATTTTTCCATGGCCTGTCCTGCCTTTCTGGTTTTGACACTTTTTTCAGCATGGCCCTTTTGACCGATGGGAAGCGAGACATCTTTGTAGCGCTGATTTGCCTTTCCAGGTTGCTTGGTTGGCCAAAAAGGGCGTATGCGTTTTTTCCTGAATATATTCAGGAAAAAACGCATACGCCCTTTTTGGCCAAGGGCATCATTGTCAACGTTTTGCCGCTTTTCATGTGCTTTAAAGGCGATTCGAATCTACCTCCTGAAATCTGTTTCCTGCAATTCTGCCTTGATTTCAAATCCTCTTCTTTGCCTTCCCTCAATATATTTGTGGACGAGAGTTATCATTTATAACTCTGCAGGTTTGTGAATTGCAGTGCCCTGAACCTCCATTTTACAACTCGCGTTTTTGGGAGATGCCCGCAAAAGCGCAGGATGGCTTCAGGCCCTGTTCTTGTTCCGGGGGGCAGGCTGAGCCTGTGGTTAATTCTTCTTCCTGATGGGAAAATAGAGTGACCTGTGCCTGTCCCAACACCAAGAGCTACTCTCTCACTGGTTCCACGTTTTCCCGTTCATCCTCAGGACAAATATCAACCTGTACGGAACAGGAGGTTAAACGTGGTGATGCTCCAAGGAGGGAGATTGCTAGTAAAGTGGCTGGAATCGCGAACCCGAGCACAAGCAGATGAGAAATGAGGTGCGTTTTAGAAACCTTTCCCCATCACACGGTGTACCATCTTCTGGGTATCTCATGCATGTTTTCGATGTAGGAAGATGCCCTTGAACCTGGAGATTTGGGACCCATGCGATGGGTACCACGCAGTATTACTTTAAAGGGTCTGCGTTTGCTCACCCAACCTCACCAAACCTCTCAGCCCCAAGAGTGTCCACCCTTATGCCTCATCCAGCTGTGGGTCTAGATATGGTCAATCCAGGTTGCATCACAGCCCCTGAACGCATTCTGTAAGAATTTCTCTCTCTTTCACTGTCTTTGTTTCATGGGTTTTTCAAAGTAATTTATTTTTATAATGGGGTTTAGCTGCTTTTCACTGTTGTGTTTATGCCGCTTTTTACCCACTTGACCCACTAACAGAGAGATATCAATACATAGGTTTTAAGATTATTACTAGTCAGATATATTCTTGTGCGGTGAATAGGGCGTGTTGAGTCCAGTTCTCTGAGCAAGGAGTAGGTCTTGTCTATTACATATTGGGTTTATGGAACGGTATCTGAGCTAATTTGAAACCCTTGTTTTATGTATCACCCCACCTCACCTTTCCCGTTAAGCAGCCATAGTGTGTTTTCTGCATGTGTGACTCTGTTCTGTTTTGTAATTCAGTTCAAGTGTAACGGTTTTTACATTCCCTCTATCAGTGATACCTTATGAGAAGTGTCCTTTTCTGTGTGACTTATTTCACTTAGAGTCGTCGTACCTAAATCCACTCATCATGCTGCTACTAGCCTTATGACATTGATTTCACGGCTGAGTGATATTCCATTGTACATAAGGACCACAACTTCTTTATCCATTTTTCTCTTTCCTGGGATATTGAAGGTGGAATGAAGTGGAGGTCCTTGTCAACAGAGCAGCCCTAAACTTTGGGGTGCTTGTGTCTTGCTGATTTTTAATTTTCCCAATTTATACCCCCATGAGTGGAAGTGCCCTATGCTCTCTAAGCTTTGCTTTTTAGACGTTTCAGGACTCACCGTACACTTCTCCAGAGTGGCTGTTGACAATTTACATCCCGCCCATCAGTGTAGCAAGGCTCCCATTTCTCCATGGCCTGTCCTGCATTTCTGGTGTTGACACTTTTTTCAGCATGGCCCTTTTGACCGATGGGAAGCGAGACATCTTTGTAGCGCTGATTTGCCTTTCCAGGTTGCTTGGTTGGCCAAAAAGGGCGTATGCGTTTTTTCCTGAATATATTCAGGAAAAAACGCATACGCCCTTTTTGGCCAAGGGCATCATTGTCAACGTTTTGCTGCTTTTCATGTGTTTTAAAGGCGATTCGAATCTACCTCCTGAAATCTGTTTCCTGCAATTCTGCCTTGATTTCAAATCCTCTTCTTTGCCTTCCCTCAATATATTTGTGGATGAGAGTTATCATTTATAACTCTGCAGGTTTGTGAATTGCAGTGCCCTGAACCTCCATTTTACAACTCGCTTTTTAGGGAGCTGGCCGCAAAAGTGCAGGATGGCTTCAGGCCCTGTTCTGGTTCCGGGGGGCAGGCTGAGCCTGTGGTTAATTCTTCTTCCTGATGGGAAAATAGAGTGACCTGTGCCTGTCCCAACACCAAGAGCTAGTCTCTCATTGGTTCCACGTCTTCCCGTTCATCCTCAGGACAAATATCAACCTGTACGGAACAGGAGGTTAAACGTGATGATGCTCCAAGGACGGAGATTGCTAGTAAAGTGGCTGGAATGGCGAACCCGAGCACAAGGAGATGAGAAATGAGGTGCGTTTTAGAAACCTTTCCCCATCACACGGTGTACCATCTTCTGGGTTTCTCATGCATGTTTTCGATGTAGGAAGATGCCCTTGAACCTGGAGATTTGGGACCCATGCGATGGGTACCACGCAGTATTACTTTAAAGGGTTTGCGTTTGCTCACCCAACCTCACCAAACCTCTCAGCCCCAAGAGTGTCCACCCTTATGTCTCATCCAGCTGTGGGTCTAGATATGGTCAATCCAGGTTGCATCACAGCCCGTGAACGCATTGTGTAAGAATTTCTATCTCTTTCACTGTCTTTGTTTCATGGGTTTTTCAAAGTAATTTATTTTTATAAATGGGTTTAGCTGCTTTTCACTGCTGTGTTTATGCCGCTTTTCACCCACTTGACACACTAACAGAGAGATATCAATACATAGGTTTTAAGATTATTACTAGTCAGATATATTCTTGTGCGGTGAATAGGGCGTGTTGAGTCCAGTTCTCTGAGCAAGGAGTAGGTCTTGTCTATTACATATTGGTTTTATGGAACGGTATCTGAGCTAATTTGAAACCCTTGTTTTATGTATCACCCCACCTCACCTTTCCCGTTAAGCAGCCATAGTGTGTTTTCTGCATGTGTGACTCTGTTCTGTTTTGTAATTCAGTTCAAGTGTAACGGTTTTTACATTCCCTCTATCAGTGATACCTTATGAGAAGTGTCCTTTTCTGTGTGACTTATTTCACTTAGAGTCGTCGTACCTAAATCCACTCATCATGTTGCTACTAGCCTTATGACATTGATTTCACGGCTGAGTGATATTCCATTGTACATAAGGACCACAACTTCTTTATCCATTTTTCTCTTTCCTGGGATATTGAAGGTGGAATGAAGTGGAGGTCCTTGTCAACAGAGCAGCCCTAAACTTTGGGGTGCTTGTGTCTTGCTGATTTTTAATTTTCCCAATTTATAACCCCATGAGTGGAAGTGCCCTATGCTCTCTAAGCTTTGTTTTTTAGATGTTTCAGGACTCACCGTACGCTTCTCCAGAGTGGCTGTTGGCAATTTACATCCCGCCCATCAGTGTAGGAAGGCTCCCATTTCTCCATGGCCTGTCCTGCATTTCTGGTTTTGACATTTTTTTCAGCATGGCCTTTTTAACCGATGGGAAGCGAGACATCTTTGTAGCGCTGATTTGCCTTTCCAGGTTGCTTGGTTGGCCAAAAAGGGCGTATGCGTTTTTTCCTGAATATATTCAGGAAAAAACGCATACGCCCTTTTTGGCCAAGGGCATCATTGTCAACGTTTTGCCGCTTTTCATGTGCTTTAAAGGCGATTCGAATCTACCTCCTGAAATCTGTTTCCTGCAATTCTGCCTTGATTTCAAATCCTCTTCTTTGCCTTCCCTCAATATATTTGTGGACGAGAGTTATCATTTATAACTCTGCAGGTTTGTGAATTGCAGTGCCCTGAACCTCCATTTTACAACTCGCGTTTTTGGGAGATGCCCGCAAAAGCGCAGGATGGCTTCAGGCCCTGTTCTTGTTCCGGGGGGCAGGCTGAGCCTGTGGTTAATTCTTCTTCCTGATGGGAAAATAGAGTGACCTGTGCCTGTCCCAACACCAAGAGCTACTCTCTCATTGGTTCCACGTTTTCCCGTTCATCCTCAGGACAAATATCAACCTGTACGGAACAGGAGGTTAAACGTGGTGATGCTCCAAGGAGGGAGATTGCTAGTAAAGTGGCTGGAATAGCGAACCCGGGCACAAGGAGATGAGAAATGAGGTGCGTTTTAGAAACCTTTCCACATCACACGGTGTACCATCTTCTGGGTTTCTCATGCATGTTTTCGATGTAGGAAGATGCCCTTGAACCTGGAGATTTGGGACCCATGCGATGGGTACCACGCAGTATTACTTTAAAGGGTCTGCGTTTGCTCACCCAACCTCACCAAACCTCTCAGCCGCAACAGTGTCCACCCTTATGTCTCATCCAGCTGTGGGTCTAGATATGGTCAATCCAGGTTGCATCACAGCCCCTGAACGCATTGTGTAAGAATTTCTCTCTCTTTCACTGTCTTTGTTTCATGGGTTTTTCAAAGTAATTTATTTTTATAATGGGGTTTAGCTGCTTTTCACTGCTGTGTTTATGCCGCTTTTTACCCACTTGACCCACTAACAGAGAGATATCAATACATAGGTTTTAAGATTATTACTAGTCAGATATATTCTTGTGCGGTGAATAGGGCGTGTTGAGTCCAGTTCTCTGAGCAAGGAGTAGGTCTAGTCTATTACATATTGGGTTTATGGAACGGTATCTGAGCTAATTTGAAACCCTTGTTTTATGTATCACCCCACCTCACCTTTCCCGTTAAGTAGCCATAGTGTGTTTTCTGCATGTGTGACTCTGTTCTGTTTTGTAATTCAGTTCAAGTGTAACGGTTTTTACATTCCCTTTATCAGTGATACCTTATGAGAAGTGTCCTTTTCTGTGTGACTTATTTCACTTAGAATCGTCGTACCTAAATCCACTCATCATGCTGCTACTAGCCTTATGACATTGATTTCATGGCTGAGTGATATTCCATTGTACATAAGGACCACAACTTCTTTATCCATTTTTCTCTTTCCTGGGATATTGAAGGTGGAATGAAGTGGAGGTCCTTGTCAACAGAGCAGCCCTAAACTTTGGGGTGCTTGTGTCTTGCTGATTTTTCATTTTCCCAATTTATACCCCCATGAGTGGAAGTGCCCTATGCTCTCTAAGCTTTGCTTTTTAGACGTTTCAGGACTCACCGTACACTTCTCCAGAGTGGCTGTTGACAATTTACATCCTGCCCATCAGTGTAGCAAGGCTGCCATTTTTCCATGGCCTGTCCTGCATTTCTGGTTTTGACACTTTTTTCAGCATGGCCCTTTTGACCGATGGGAAGCGAGACATCTTTGTAGCGCTGATTTGCCTTTCCAGGTTGCTTGGTTGGCCAAAAAGGGCGTATGCGTTTTTTCCTGAATATATTCAGGAAAAAACGCATACGCCCTTTTTGGCCAAGGGCATCATTGTCAACGTTTTGCCGCTTTTCATGTGCTTTAAAGGCGATTCGAATCTACCTCCTGAAATCTGTTTCCTGCAATTCTGCCTTGATTTCAAATCCTCTTCTTTGCCTTCCCTCAATATATTTGTGGACGAGAGTTATCATTTATAACTCTGCAGGTTTGTGAATTGCAGTGCCCTGAACCTCCATTTTACAACTCGCGTTTTTGGGAGATGCCCGCAAAAGCGCAGGATGGCTTCAGGCCCTGTTCTTGTTCCGGGGGGCAGGCTGAGCCTGTGGTTAATTCTTCTTCCTGATGGGAAAATAGAGTGACCTGTGCCTGTCCCAACACCAAGAGCTACTCTCTCATTGGTTTCACGTTTTCCCGTTCATCCTCAGGACAAATATCAACCTGTACGGAACAGGAGGTTAAACGTGGTGATGCTCCAAGGAGGGAGATTGCTAGTAAAGTGGCTGGAATCGCGAACCCGAGCACAAGCAGATGAGAAATGAGGTGCGTTTTAGAAACCTTTCCCCATCACACGGTGTACCATCTTCTGGGTTTCTCATGCATGTTTTCGATGTAGGAAGATGCCCTTGAACCTGGAGATTTGGGACCCATGCGATGGGTACCACGCAGTATTACTTTAAAGGGTCTGCGTTTGCTCACCCAACCTCACCAAACCTCTCAGCCCCAAGAGTGTCCACCCTTATGACTCATCCAGCTGTGGGTCTAGATATGGTCAATCCAGGTTGCATCACAGCCCCTGAACGCATTCTGTAAGAATTTCTCTCTCTTTCACTGTCTTTGTTTCATGGGTTTTTCAAAGTAATTTATTTTTATAATGGGGTTTAGCTGCTTTTCACTGCTGTGTTTATGCTGCTTTTTACCCACTTGACCCACTAACAGAGAGATATCAATACATAGGTTTTAAGATTATTACTAGTCAGATATATTCTTGTGCGGTGAATAGGGCGTGTTGAGTCCAGTTCTCTGAGCAAGGAGTAGGTCTTGTCTATTACATATTGGGTTTATGGAACGGTATCTGAGCTAATTTGAAACCCTTGTTTTATGTATCACCCCACCTCACCTTTCCCGTTAAGCAGCCATAGTGTGTTTTCTGCATGTGTGACTCTGTTCTGTTTTGTAATTCAGTTCAAGTGTAACGGTTTTTACATTCCCTCTATCAGTGATACCTTATGAGAAGTGTCCTTTTCTGTGTGACTTATTTCACTTAGAGTCGTCATACCTAAATCCACTCATCATGCTGCTACTAGCCTTATGACATTGATTTCACGGCTGAGTGATATTCCATTGTACATAAGGACCACAACTTCTTTATCCATTTTTCTCTTTCCTGGGATATTGAAGGTGGAATGAAGTGGAGGTCCTTGTCAACAGAGCAGCCCTAAACTTTGGGGTGCTTGTGTCTTGCTGATTTTTAATTTTCCCAATTTATACCCCCATGAGTGGAAGTGCCCTATGCTCTCTAAGCTTTGCTTTTTAGACGTTTCAGGACTCACCGTACACTTCTCCAGAGTGGCTGTTGACAATTTACATCCCGCCCATCAGTGTAGCAAGGCTCCCATTTCTCCATGGCCTGTCCTGCATTTCTGGTGTTGACACTTTTTTCAGCATGGCCCTTTTGACCGATGGGAAGCGAGACATCTTTGTAGCGCTGATTTGCCTTTCCAGGTTGCTTGGTTGGCCAAAAAGGGCGTATGCGTTTTTTCCTGAATATATTCAGGAAAAAACGCATACGCCCTTTTTGGCCAAGGGCATCATTGTCAACGTTTTGCTGCTTTTCATGTGCTTTAAAGGCGATTCGAATCTACCTCCTGAAATCTGTTTCCTGCAATTCTGCCTTGATTTCAAATCCTCTTCTTTGCCTTCCCTCAATATATTTGTGGATGAGAGTTATCATTTATAACTCTGCAGGTTTGTGAATTGCAGTGCCCTGAACCTCCATTTTACAACTCGCTTTTTAGGGAGCTGGCCGCAAAAGTGCAGGATGGCTTCAGGCCCTGTTCTGGTTCCGGGGGGCAGGCTGAGCCTGTGGTTAATTCTTCTTCCTGATGGGAAAATAGAGTGACCTGTGCCTGTCCCAACACCAAGAGCTAGTCTCTCATTGGTTCCACGTCTTCCCGTTCATCCTCAGGACAAATATCAACCTGTACGGAACAGGAGGTTAAAAGTGATGATGCTCCAAGGACGGAGATTGCTAGTAAAGTGGCTGGAATGGCGAACCCGAGCACAAGGAGATGAGAAATGAGGTGCGTTTTAGAAACCTTTCCCCATCACACGGTGTACCATCTTCTGGGTTTCTCATGCATGTTTTCGATGTAGGAAGATGCCCTTGAACCTGGAGATTTGGGACCCATGCGATGGGTACCACGCAGTATTACTTTAAAGGGTTTGCGTTTGCTCACCCAACCTCACCAAACCTCTCAGCCCCAAGAGTGTCCACCCTTATGTCTCATCCAGCTGTGGGTCTAGATATGGTCAATCCAGGTTGCATCACAGCCCGTGAACGCATTGTGTAAGAATTTCTATCTCTTTCACTGTCTTTGTTTCATGGGTTTTTCAAAGTAATTTATTTTTATAAATGGGTTTAGCTGCTTTTCACTGCTGTGTTTATGCCGCTTTTCACCCACTTGACACACTAACAGAGAGATATCAATACATAGGTTTTAAGATTATTACTAGTCAGATATATTCTTGTGCGGTGAATAGGGCGTGTTGAGTCCAGTTCTCTGAGCAAGGAGTAGGTGTTGTCTATTACATATTGGTTTTATGGAACGGTATCTGAGCTAATTTGAAACCCTTGTTTTATGTATCACCCCACCTCACCTTTCCCGTTAAGCAGCCATAGTGTGTTTTCTGCATGTGTGACTCTGTTCTGTTTTGTAATTCAGTTCAAGTGTAACGGTTTTTACATTCCCTCTATCAGTGATACCTTATGAGAAGTGTCCTTTTCTGTGTGACTTATTTCACTTAGAGTCGTCGTACCTAAATCCACTCATCATGTTGCTACTAGCCTTATGACATTGATTTCACGGCTGAGTGATATTCCATTGTACATAAGGACCACAACTTCTTTATCCATTTTTCTCTTTCCTGGGATATTGAAGGTGGAATGAAGTGGAGGTCCTTGTCAACAGAGCAGCCCTAAACTTTGGGGTGCTTGTGTCTTGCTGATTTTTAATTTTCCCAATTTATAACCCCATGAGTGGAAGTGCCCTATGCTCTGTAAGCTTTGTTTTTTAGATGTTTCAGGACTCACCGTACGCTTCTCCAGAGTGGCTGTTGGCAATTTACATCCCGCCCATCAGTGTAGGAAGGCTCCCATTTCTCCATGGCCTGTCCTGCATTTCTGGTTTTGACATTTTTTTCAGCATGGCCTTTTTAACCGATGGGAAGCGAGACATCTTTGTAGCGCTGATTTGCCTTTCCAGGTTGCTTGGTTGGCCAAAAAGGGCGTATGCGTTTTTTCCTGAATACATTCAGGAAAAAACGCATACGCCCTTTTTAGCCAAGGGCATCATTGTCAACCTTTTGCCACTTTTCATGTGCTTTAAAGGCGACTCGAATCTACCTCCTGAAATCTGTTTCCTGCAATTCTGCCTTGATTTCAAATCCTCTTCTTTGCCTTCCCTCAATATATTTGTGGACGAGAGTTATCATTTATAACTCTGCAGGTTTGTGAATTGCAGTGCCCTGAACCTCCATTTTACAACTCGCGTTTTTGGGAGCTGGCCGCAAAAGCGCAGGATGGCTTCAGGCCCTGTTTTGGTTCCGGTGGGCAGGCTGAGCCTGTGGTTAATTCTTCTTCCTGATGGGAAAATAGAGTGACCTGTGCCTGTCCCAACACCAAGAGCTAGTCTCTCATTGGTTCCACGTCTTCCCGTTCATCCTCAGGACAAATTGCAACCTGTACGGAACAGGAGGTTAAAGGTGATGATGCTCCAAGTAGGGAGATTGCTAGTAAAGCGGCTGGAATAGCGAACCCGGGCACAAGCAGATGAGAAATGAGGTGCGTTTTAGAAACCTTTCCCCATCACACGGTGTACCATCTTCTGGGTTTCTCATGCATGTTTTCGATGTAGGAAGATGCCCTTGAACCTGGAGATTTGGGACCCATGCGATGGGTACCATGCAGTATAACTTTAAAGGGTCTGCGTTTGCTCACCCAACCTCACCAAACCTCTCAGCCCCAAGAGTGTCCACCCTTATGTCTCATCCAGCTGTGGGTCTAGATATGGTCAATCCAGGTTGCATCACAGCCCCTGAACGCATTGTGTAAGAATTTCTCTCTCTTTCACTGTCTTTGTTTCATGGGTTTTTCAAAGTAATTTATTTTTATAATGGGGTTTAGCTGCTTTTCCCTGCTGTGTTTATGCCGCTTTTTACCCACTTGACACACTAACAGAGAGATATCAATACATAGGTTTTAAGATTATTACTAGTCAGATATATTCTTGTGCGGTGAATAGGGCGTGTTGAGTCCAGTTCTCTGAGCAAGGAGTAGGTCTTGTCTATTACATATTGGGTTTATGGAACGGTATCTGAGCTAATTTGAATCCCTTGTTTTATGTATCACCCCACCTCACCTTTCCCGTTAAGCAGCCATAGTGTGTTTTCTGCATGTGTGACTCTGTTCTGTTTTGTAATTCAGTTGAAGTGTAACGGTTTTTACATTCCCTCTATAAGTGATACCTTATGAGAAGTGTCCTTTTCTGTGTGACTTATTTCACTTAGAGTCGTCGTACCTAAATCCACTCATCATGCTGCTACTAGCCTTATGACATTGATTTCACGGCTGAGTGATATTCCATTGTACATAAGGACCACAACTTCTTTATCCATTTTTCTCTTTCCTGGGATATTGAAGGTGGAATGAAGTGGAGGTCCTTGTCAACAGAGCAGCCCTAAACTTTGGGGTGCTTGTGTCTTGCTGATTTTTAATTTTCCCAATTTATAACCCCATGAGTGGAAGTGCCCTATGCTCTCTAAGCTTTGTTTTTTAGATGTTTCAGGACTCACCGTACGCTTCTCCAGAGTGGCTGTTGGCAATTTACATCCCGCCCATCAGTGTAGCAAGGCTCCCATTTCTCCATGGCCTGTCCTGCATTTCTGGTTTTGACACTTTATTCAGCATGGCCTTTTTAACCGATGGGAAGCGAGACATCTTTGTAACGCTGATTTGCCTTTCCATGTTGCTTGGTTGGCCAAAAAGGGCGTATGCGTTTTTTCCTGAATATATTCAGGAAAAAACGCATACGCCCTTTTTGGCCAAGGGCATCATTGTCAACGTTTTGCCGCTTTTCATGTGCTTTAAAGGCGATTCGAATCTACCTCCTGAAATCTGTTTCCTGCAATTCTGCCTTGATTTCAAATCCTCTTTTTGCCTTCCCTCAATATATTTGTGGACGAGAGTTATCATTTATAACTCTGCAGGTTTGTGAATTGCAGTGCCCTGAACCTCCATTTTACAACTCGCGTTTTTGGGAGATGCCCGCAAAAGCGCAGGATGGCTTCAGGCCCTGTTCTGGTTCCGGTGGGCAGGCTGAGCCTGTGGTTAATTCTTCTTCCTGATGGGAAAATAGAGTGACCTGTGCCTGTCGCAACACCAAGAGCTAGTCTCTCATTGGTTCCACGTCTTCCCATTCATCCTCAGGACAAATTGCAACCTGTACGGAACAGGAGGTTAAAGGTGCTGATGCTCCAAGTAGGGAGATTGCTAGTAAAGCGGCTGGAATAGCGAACCCGGGCACAAGGAGATGAGAAATGAGGTGCGTTTTAGAAACCTTTCCACATCACACGGTGTACCATCTTCTGGGTTTCTCATGCATGTTTTCGATGTAGGAAGATGCCCTTGAACCTGGAGATTTGGGACCCATGCGATGGGTACCACGCAGTATTACTTTAAAGGGTCTGCGTTTGCTCACCCAACCTCACCAAACCTCTCAGCCGCAACAGTGTCCACCCTTAGGTCTCATCCAGCTGTGGGTCTAGATATGGTCAATCCAGGTGGCATCACAGCCCCTGAACGCATTGTGTAAGAATTTCGCTCTCTTTCACTGTCTTTGTTTCATGGGTTTTTCAAAGTAATTTATTTTTATAATGGGGTTTAGCTGCTTTTCACTGCTGTGTTTATGCCGCTTTTTACCCACTTGACACACTAACAGAGAGATATCAATACATAGGTTTTAAGATTATTACTAGTCAGATATATTCTTGTGCGGTGAATAGGGCGTGTTGAGTCCAGTTCTCTGAGCAAGGAGTAGGTCTTGTCTATTACATATTGGGTTTATGGAACGGTATCTGAGCTAATTTGAAACCCTTGTTTTATGTATCACCCCACCTCACCTTTCCCGTTAAGCAGCCATAGTGTGTTTTCTGCATGTGTGACTCTGTTCTGTTTTGTAATTCAGTTCAAGTGTAACGGTTTTTACATTCCCTCTATAAGTGATACCTTATGAGAAGTGTCCTTTTCTGTGTGACTTATTTCACTTAGAGTCGTCATACCTAAATCCACTCATCATGCTGCTACTAGCCTTATGACATTGATTTCACGGCTGAGTGATATTCCATTGTACATAAGGACCACAACTTCTTTATCCATTTTTCTCTTTCCTGGGATATTGAAGGTGGAATGAAGTGGAGGTCCTTGTCAACAGAGCAGCCCTCAACTTTGGGGTGCTTGTGTCTTGCTGATTTTTAATTTTCCCAATTTATAACCCCATGAGTGGAAGTGCCCTATGCTCTCTAAGCTTTGTTTTTTAGATGTTTCAGGACTCACCGTACGCTTCTCCAGAGTGGCTGTTGGCAATTTACATCCCGCCCATCAGTGTAGCAAGGCTCCCATTTCTCCATGGCCTGTCCTGCATTTTTGGTTTTGAGACTTTTTTCAGCATGGCCCTTTTGACCGATGGGAAGCGAGACATCTTTGTAGCGCTGATTTGCCTTTCCAGGTTGCTTGGTTGGCCAAAAAGGGCGTATGCGTTTTTTCCTGAATATATTCAGGAAAAAACGCATACGCCCTTTTTGGCCAAGGGCATCATTGTCAACGTTTTGCCGCTTTTCATGTGCTTTAAAGGCGATTCGAATCTACCTCCTGAAATCTGTTTCCTGCAATTCTGCCTTGATTTCAAATCCTCTTCTTTGCCTTCCCTCAATATATTTGTGGATGAGAGTTATCATTTATAAGTCTGCAGGTTTGTGAATTGCAGTGCCCTGAACCTCCATTTTACAACTCGCTTTTTAGGGAGCTGGCCGCAAAAGTGCAGGATGGCTTCAGGCCCTGTTCTGGTTCCGGGGGGCAGGCTGAGCCTGTGGTTAATTCTTCTTCCTGATGGGAAAATAGAGTGACCTGTGCCTGTCCCAACACCAAGAGCTAGTCTCTCATTGGTTCCACGTCTTCCCGTTCATCCTCAGTACAAATTGCAACCTGTACGGAACAGGAGGTTAAAGGTGCTGATGCTCCAAGGAGGGAGATTGCTAGTAAAGCGGCTGGAATGGCGAACCCGGGCACAAGCAGATGAGAAATGAGGTGCGTTTTAGAAACCTTTCCACATCACACGGTGTACCATCTTCTGGGTATCTCATGCATGTTTTCGATATAGGAAGATGCCCTTGAACCTGGAGATTTGGGACCCATGCGATGGGTACCACGCAGTATTACTTTAAAGGGTCTGCGTTTGCTCACCCAACCTCACCAAACCTCTCAGCCCCAAGAGTGTCCACCCTTATGTCTCATCCAGCTGTGGGTCTAGATATGGTCAATCCAGGTTGCATCACAGCCCGTGAACGCATTGTGTAGGAATTTCTATCTCTTTCACTGTCTTTGTTTCATGGGTTTTTCAAAGTAATTTATTTTTATAATGGGGTTTAGCTGCTTTTCACTGCTGTGTTTATGCCGCTTTACACCCACTTGACACACTAACAGAGAGATATCAATACATAGGTTTTAAGATTATTACTAGTCAGATATATTCTTGTGCGGTGAATAGGGCGTGTTGAGTCCAGTTCTCTGAGCAAGGAGTAGGTCTTGTCTATTACATATTGGTTTTATGGAACGGTATCTGAGCTAATTTGAAACCCTTGTTTTATGTATCACCCCACCTCACCTTTCCCGTTAAGCAGCCATAGTGTGTTTTCTGCATGTGTGACTCTGTTCTGTTTTGTAATTCAGTTCAAGTGTAACGGTTTTTACATTCCCTCTATCAGTGATACCTTATGAGAAGTGTCCTTTTCTGTGTGACTTATTTCACTTAGAATCGTCGTACCTAAATCCACTCATCATGCTGCTACTAGCCTTATGACATTGATTTCATGGCTGAGTGATATTCCATTGTACATAAGGACCACAACTTCTTTATCCATTTTTCTCTTTCCTGGGATATTGAAGGTGGAATGAAGTGGAGGTCCTTGTCAACAGAGCAGCCCTAAACTTTGGGGTGCTTGTGTCTTGCTGATTTTTAATTTTCCCAATTTATACCCCCATGAGTGGAAGTGCCCTATGCTCTCTAAGCTTTGCTTTTTAGACGTTTCAGGACTCACCGTACACTTCTCCAGAGTGGCTGTTGACAATTTACATCCCGCCCATCAGTGTAGCAAGGCTCCCATTTCTCCATGGCCTGTCCTGCATTTCTGGTGTTGACACTTTTTTCAGCATGGCCCTTTTGACCGATGGGAAGCGAGACATCTTTGTAGCGCTGATTTGCCTTTCCAGGTTGCTTGGTTGGCCAAAAAGGGCGTATGCGTTTTTTCCTGAATATATTCAGGAAAAAACGCATACGCCCTTTTTGGCCAAGGGCACCATTGTCAACGTTTTGCCGCTTTTCATGTGCTTTAAAGGCGATTCGAATCTACCTCCTGAAATCTGTTTCCTGCAATTCTGCCTTGATTTCAAATCCTCTTCTTTGCCTTCCCTCAATATATTTGTGGATGAGAGTTATCATTTATAACTCTGCAGGTTTGTGAATTGCAGTGCCCTGAACCTCCATTTTACAACTCGCTTTTTAGGGAGCTGGCCGCAAAAGTGCAGGATGGCTTCAGGCCCTGTTCTGGTTCCGGGGGGCAGGCTGAGCCTGTGGTTAATTCTTCTTCCTGATGGGAAAATAGAGTGACCTGTGCCTGTCCCAACACCAAGAGCTAGTCTCTCATTGGTTCCACGTCTTCCCGTTCATCCTCAGGACAAATTGCAACCTGTACGGAACAGGAGGTTAAAGGTGCTGATGCTCCAAGTAGGGAGATTGCTAGTAAAGCGGCTGGAATAGCGAACCCGGGCACAAGGAGATGAGAAATGAGGTGCGTTTTAGAAACCTTTCCACATCACACGGTGTACCATCTTCTGGGTTTCTCATGCATGTTTTCGATGTAGGAAGATGCCCTTGAACCTGGAGATTTGGGACCCATGCGATGGGTACCACGCAGTATTACTTTAAAGGGTCTGCGTTTGCTCACCCAACCTCACCAAACCTCTCAGCCGCAACAGTGTCCACCCTTAGGTCTCATCCAGCTGTGGGTCTGGATATGGTCAATCCAGGTGGCATCACAGCCCCTGAACGCATTGTGTAAGAATTTCGCTCTCTTTCACTGTCTTTGTTTCATGGGTTTTTCAAAGTAATTTATTTTTATAATGGGGTTTAGCTGCTTTTCACTGCTGTGTTTATGCCGCTTTTTACCCACTTGACACACTAACAGAGAGATATCAATACATAGGTTTTAAGATTATTACTTGTCAGATATATTCTTGTGCGGTGAATAGGGCGTGTTGAGTCCAGTTCTCTGAGCAAGGAGTAGGTCTTGTCTATTACATATTGGGTTTATGGAACGGTATCTGAGCTAATTTGAAACCCTTGTTTTATGTATCACCCCACCTCACCTTTCCCGTTAAGCAGCCATAGTGTGTTTTCTGCATGTGTGACTCTGTTCTGTTTTGTAATTCAGTTCAAGTGTAACGGTTTTTACATTCCCTCTATAAGTGATACCTTATGAGAAGTGTCCTTTTCTGTGTGACTTATTTCACTTAGAGTCGTCATACCTAAATCCACTCATCATGCTGCTACTAGCCTTATGACATTGATTTCACGGCTGAGTGATATTCCATTGTACATAAGGACCACAACTTCTTTATCCATTTTTCTCTTTCCTGGGATATTGAAGGTGGAATGAAGTGGAGGTCCTTGTCAACAGAGCAGCCCTAAACTTTGGGGTGCTTGTGTCTTGCTGATTTTTAATTTTCCCAATTTATAACCCCATGAGTGGAAGTGCCCTATGCTCTCTAAGCTTTGTTTTTTAGATGTTTCAGGACTCACCGTACGCTTCTCCAGAGTGGCTGTTGGCAATTTACATCCCGCCCATCAGTGTAGGAAGGCTCCCATTTCTCCATGGCCTGTCCTGCATTTCTGGTTTTGACATTTTTTTCAGCATGGCCTTTTTAACCGATGGGAAGCGAGACATCTTTGTAGCGCTGATTTGCCTTTCCAGGTTGCTTGGTTGGCCAAAAAGGGCGTATGCGTTTTTTCCTGAATACATTCAGGAAAAAACGCATACGCCCTTTTTAGCCAAGGGCATCATTGTCAACCTTTTGCCACTTTTCATGTGCTTTAAAGGCGACTCGAATCTACCTCCTGAAATCTGTTTCCTGCAATTCTGCCTTGATTTCAAATCCTCTTCTTTGCCTTCCGTCAATATATTTGTGGACGAGAGTTATCATTTATAACTCTGCAGGTTTGTGAATTGCAGTGCCCTGAACCTCCATTTTACAACTCGCTTTTTTGGGAGCTGGCCGCAAAAGCGCAGGATGGCTTCAGGCCCTGTTCTGGTTCCGGTGGGCAGGCTGAGCCTGTGGTTAATTCTTCTTCCTGATGGGAAAATAGAGTGACCTGTGCCTGTCCCAACACCAAGAGCTAGTCTCTCATTGGTTCCACGTCTTCCCGTTCATCCTCAGGACAAATTGCAACCTGTACGGAACAGGAGGTTAAAGGTGCTGATGCTCCAAGTAGGGAGATTGCTAGTAAAGCGGCTGGAATAGCGAACCCGGGCACAAGGAGATGAGAAATGAGGTGCGTTTTAGAAACCTTTCCACATCACACAGTGTACCATCTTCTGGGTTTCTCATGCATGTTTTCGATGTAGGAAGATGCCCTTGAACCTGGAGATTTGGGACCCATGCGATGGGCACCATGCAGTATTACTTTAAAGGGTCTGCGTTTGCTCACCCAACC